>NC_041224.1:175406250-175483148 GCF_002837175.3 Physeter macrocephalus
ATTAGAACACCCCCTAACACCATACACAAAAATAAACTCAAAATGGATTAAAGACCTAAATGTAAGACCAGACACTATAATACTCTTAGAGGAAAATGTAGGAAGAGCACTCTTTGATATAAATCACAGCAAGATCTTTTTTGACCCACCTCCTAGAGTAATGGAAATAAAACCAAAAATAAACAAATGGGACCTCATGAAACTTAAAAGCTTTTGCACAGCAAAGGAAACTATAAACAAGATGAAAAGACAACCCTAAGAATGGGAGAAAGTATTTGCAAAAGAATCAATGGATGAAGGATTAATCTCCAAAATAATAAACAGCTCATGCACCTCAATATTAAAAAAACAAACAACCCAATCAAAAAATGGGCAGAAGACCAAAATAGACATTTCACCAAAGAAGACATACAGATGGCCAAGAGGCATATGAAAAGTTTCTCAACATCACTAATTATTAGAGAATTGTAAATCAAAACTACAATGAGGTATCACCTAACACCAGTTAGAATGGGCATCATCAGAAAATCTACAAACAACAAATGCTGGAGAGGGTGTGGAGAAAAGGAACCCTCTTGTACTCTTTGTGGGAATGTAAATTGATACAGCCACTATGGATAACCATATGCAGGTTCCTTAAAAAACTACAAATAAAATTGCCGTATGACCCATCAATCCCACTCCTGTGCATATACCCAGAGAAAACCATAATTCCAAAAACACATGCACCCCAATGTTCTTTGAAGCAGTATTTACAATAGCCAGGTCATGGAAGCAACCTAAATACCCATCAACAGACAAATGGATAAAGAAGATGTGGTACATATATACAATGGAATATTACTCAGCCATAAAAAGGAATGAAATTGGGTCATTTGTAGAGATGTGGATGGACCTAGAGACTGTCATACAGAGTGACGTAAGTCAAAAAGTGAAAAACAAATATTGTATATTAACATATATATGAGGAATGTAGAAAATTGGTACAGATGAACCCGTTTGCAAGGCAGACATAGAGACACAGACTTAGAGAACAAACGTATGGACACCAAGGGGGAAAAGCGGGGTGGTGGTTGTGGTGGTGGTATAAATTGGGAGATTGGGATTGACATATACACACTAATATGTATAAAATAGAAAACTAATAAGTACTTGCTGTATAAAAAATAAGTAAAATAAAATTAAAAAAAAGAAAAGAAGTTGTTTAGGATTCCCCATCACAAACAACAAACTCTCACCCAATCACAACCTGGACCTTAAAAAAAAAACTTGACTCCCAAACTCCTAAAATAAGTACTCACCCAATATTTGTTGACTAAGTGACTGACAGGCAGCTTTTTTTCAACGTATAATTGGATGTTAAAAATCTTTTCATTGCGAATTCTCGTATGTGATTTAAAGAACTTCCTGATTTACAAATGTTCTTTAATGCACGGCTACAGTGTTTTATATGGAACACCAAGCCTCATAAGTTATGTGCTTGTGTGAATCTTGTGGATATTAGTTAGGGTACCTAAACAAATAAGATCCAATATATAACGGCTCAAATATAACCTCCACTATATGTATGTGTAGTTGGCAAGCAACTTTCCTCCATGTTGTGACTCAGGAACCCAAGCTGTTTTTCATCTTGTGGCTTCACTATCTACCATTGTCTTGATGTCATCTCCGTCCAGAAGCCAGAAGGAGAATGAGGTAGACCCAATGCTTGTTTAAAAACTCCACAGAAGCAAGTGACCCCCACCATTTTGATTTATTCCATTGGTAAGAACTAGCCTTATGGTTATAGCTCACTACAAGGACATGTGGAAATGTGGAAGCCTAAGTGCAGAGGAAGCAAAGGAAACTGACTTTTGGTGACCAGCTGTCTCTCTGCTCCTCAATGTGTGTGTATTGATTTAAAATTGCAGAGAGGACATATACAGACATTTAAAAAAATCACTTCAATAATAATTATTTAATTTGCTGTTGTGTCACAAGATCTCTTTGTTGTTGTTAGTTTAGGTATTCTTTATGTGTATTTTTTTCTTCCTGGTCAGGAAAGGAAATAATAGTTTTGAGGACTTATTACTGTGAACCTAAATTTTGCTCTGCAATTCACACACAATCTTTTCATGTTCCTCACAGTAACTCTGTGAAGTAGGTTTTATCATTTGTCCTTCATAGATAAGAGTATTGAGACTCACAGAAGTTCTTTAAGTTTTCCAAGATCTCAGAACTGTGGAATTGCAAAGATTTGAGCCCAAGTTCACCTGATGCCAAAGCCTGTGCCCTATTCACTGTATAACCTGCCTCACGATCGGATCCACAAGGGTCTTCACCTGCAAGAGGTCATGAAATGTCCCGAGGAGCAAGGACATTGAGGGATATCTCTACACATATCATGCTGAAGTTTTCCATATTCAACGCACACGAAAGTCTTCATTTCCAAACTGAAATGTGTTCATTTCCAGTTTTCTCAAAATATATAGGGTTTTTAGTTTATCTTAAAAAAATGCTTTTGATAGGGACATGAGCAAGAGAAATGTTTTCCTACTATAAGGGAAAATAATAAACAGGACACTGCAGTGACAGCCAGAAGCTTATACCGAGCCCCACCAAGGGGGACCCCAGGGCAACTGGGATGTGCCAAGTGGGGTGTGAGTGTCCCTGTGAAAGACTCAGCCCTCCACAGCTCCAGCCACTGTGGCCACAAGCTGAAATGAGGCCCATTGTTGCCACATCTTCCAGCTTTTCAAGGGAAGCTGCAAACCTAGATGTAAAATTCCAGTTTTAAATATTGGATCGAATGGGAGAAGAAAAAAAAGTAAGGTTGAAGTCACATCTGTAGGCTGAATTCAGCACCTGGGACAGTGAGATTGCAACCTCTGCTTTTGGGGACCCACAGCCTCAGTTCCACACTGCAGGATTTCACTCACCATCTCAGTCCCTGCTCTTTGTGCTACAGACAAAGCCTCAGCACTGCCAAGGACGTGCATTTCTCTAGTGCCTGTTTGGCACATCACAGGCAAATAAGGGGCATGTCTAACTGCCCAGGCTCAGCCAAACCAAAGGACAAAGGCAGCGAGGCTCTCTCTGGACCTTGGGGGAAAGCACAGCTCTCCCAGGCAGACGATATGAAAGTTCCCCTCTCTGCGTAATTAGGAGCAGCAAAGAAACTCAGACATGTGCCCCTTCTGTGTTGGCAACTGATATGACAGAACTACACGAGGTGCAAAATGCAGGCTCTGCGTGTGCGTGCGTGCGTGTGTGTGTGTGTGTGTGTGTGTGTGTGTGTGTGTGTGGTGCTGGTATACGCTGCTGCCCAAGTTTCAGAGCAATTTCTAACTTGAAGTTGATGAGATGGGATATTATGTCTTTTTAAAAAATATAACCCAAAACAAGCTTTGCTTGGTGTAATTTTAGCAGGGATGAGAGTTTGCCAAGGTGCAGTATGTTATTGTCAAGCTACTGTTTTGACAAAATGTATGTATGTGTGGTTGCGTCTGTGAGTATGAAGGAGACAAGCAAAAAAATATAGCGATATATATATATATATATTTTAATGAAGTGAATGCAGTAAACAAGGGACAGGTAATTTAAATTAGAAAGAAGCTGCTGAAGTTCACTGTTGTCATAGGTCTTCAGGGAGGCTGTTTGTTTGTGATATCTCTGGATATCTCCGGAGTCGGCTCTGCATTAGCACTGTGGTAGCCCTGACCATACCAAGATGCATAGGATGTATCCTTGTGTTCCAGGACCCCCACCATCCACTGGGGACAGCCCTGCATATCTTCAGGGAACTGCCATGCGATTCCAGAAGTAACCAGAGTAGTTGATATTGTTATTATTCTAATTCATGCAAAGCTCTTCAAGCAGGATCTGGCGTGTAGCAGCACACACAATAAATTAATAGGCACAGGAAAAGGTGTTTTGCACTAACGTTTCTTATTCTCATAACAACCTCAGATTAGAGCGTACTTTAAAGGAGGCAAAGCTTAGCAAGGGGCAATACTGCAAAGTGATCAAAAGATCAAAGCCCGGCTCAGCCATTACTATCTTGGTAATTTTTACTTAATCTTATTGTTCTCCAGTGTTCTTGTCTATGATTTAGAGCTTTTAATAAAGCTATTGTAGTCATTAGTTTTGTTACATAACCATCCACCACAGAATTCGGTAGCTCAAACCACAACCAGTTATTACCGCTTGTGTGTCTGTGGTTCGGCTAAGGTGTGGCTGATCTAGGTGGGGTTCAGCTGAGTGGTCCAACTTCAGCTGCAGTAGCAGCTCCATGTCTCATTCTCATTGTGGGTCTGTGGTTGGGCAGGATGGCTCTGATCCACATGGCTCTCATCTTCATTGGGCAAATGGTCTTGCTAAGGCCGGTTCTTCCAGAAATGGCAGAAATACAAGAGAACAAGCTTCATCTTACAAGTGTTTTTGAGGGCTTCAGTCACACCACAATGATTGCCGCTTGGTCAAACTGAGCCTCATGGCCATGCAGAGTCATCCAGTGGAGGAGTAGGACCTGGACCTGGAGCTGGGGGATCAATACATAGTTCTGAGCAATAATCTAATCTACCAAGCTACTTATAATTTTGAGAATTATATGCAAAAAGCTATGTAACATGCTTAATAAAAAGTTTAGTGCACATTGAAGGACTGATAAAACTAGATAATTTATCATTGATAATTCTTTTTTTTTATTTGAAGGATGATCCAGTTGAGGCTTAGAGTGGTTAGGAAACTCATCTGGGATCACATAGCGGTAAACAAAGTGCTATAATTCAAACGCAGATCATCCAAGTCCCTTTCTTTTTGATGGAAACCCATGGACCTGTATGGCACGAAGGATAGATTTTAAGGTCCCAATGAAAGCAGAGTATGCGTTACAAATATCCGAGTTGGCCCTATTTAGGAAGGCAGGTCTCAGACCTTGAGAGTTCAGAGAAAAAGCCTAGATGGACAAAGACCAACTCTAGAGGGCAAGAGCAAGATGATAAATCACAACAAGAACTACCTTGCTTTGAGGTCTCTGTGTATCACTTCCAGGATTGGAAGACCCTGGGCCTGGGCCTTCAGGTGGAGCAGATCTTCCCTCTGCTCTGCCTGTGCATAGGCTCAGAAGCCTGACCCTTTGGACATGGCTGGAAAATCCATGCTGGCTGCTGGAGCTCTTCCTTCTATGTTCAATCAGACAGTGGGAAGG
Organism: Physeter macrocephalus; assembly: GCF_002837175.3. NCBI lineage: Eukaryota > Metazoa > Chordata > Mammalia > Artiodactyla > Physeteridae > Physeter > Physeter macrocephalus. The sequence continues at coordinate 175,411,439 of NC_041224.1, forward strand.
AAGAGATTTTCTCTAGATCTCTTCATTTGCTAAGATTTATTTTTCCCCTCTGATCTTTTCCTTCCCTGAGGATCTTGAATTTATAAGTATTGCATTTTTTAGAACTCTCTGAAAAAGTACTACATTAAATTCAGAAAAGGGTGATGGGTTCCCCAGGCACTTTGTGACTGCTCTTTATCATGGCCCTTATATATTGACTTACAGGATTTGCTCAAGTGTTGGAGTCCACATCCTGTCCACCAGTCACTCTGTCCTCTCAGTCCCTAGAAGGCAAACTTCTTGTGCCTTAACCAGGCCAGACATTCAGAAAATATTGGTTGAATGAGTGTGTGAGTGAATGAGAGATGAATACAAGTATGATGAATGAGTAATGAATGAGTCATTCAATTATACATCAGTGAATATATGGGTGCATGAAGGAGCAAGTTGTTGGGTGAGTACATGAGTGGTTGGATGGAAAAGGGATCCATGAAGGAGGGAGTGATGAAGTGATGTATTAAAGTATTCATCCTCTCTTAAGCACCCCCCCCTTTTAATTGGTCTTTTTCAGCCACCACATCTTGGTCAAGCAGATCTGGTTAATTGCATTCATCCCATCAACTTTATCTCAAAGCCTGAGGGAGGGAGGGACCCTGTATTTGTAGCAGTAGGGGGTGTCTTAGTAGTACAGTTTTGAGGGAAATCATGATATTGGAGACAAAGGACTCCTAGTCTTTTACTTATCCTTGACTAAGTTGCTAATGCAGCAGGGAAGAAAATGTAGGCATGATCTCTGACCTCATTCAACTATGATCTCTTGTTTATCTGTCAGGTAAGCAAATGGAACCTGTGGTCTGTGTATTTATGGGTATTCTTGAGGGACATGCTACAGAGGGAGTGTAGCATAAATGGCCATGCAATTCTAATAGGACCTTTCATACCACCCAATCTCTGAGTCAACAGCTGCCACCTATGACAAGGCAGGATATGGCACTGCTACACAGTGATCCCAAGAGGGTAAAGCCCTAGAGGAATACCAGTGCGGCCTGTCCACTTTCTGAGATTGGCCACCATTTAAATGATACTTCTTTCCTTTAACATCCCGTAGAAGCTTTTCTTGCAGCTCTCTGGCTTCTATGGACAGGCTACCTTGACTTTCATGTACTCGCTTATAGGCTATAGCCAACTGGAGAGCAAGCTCTGTTTTCAACTCATCTCTAACTGACCAAAAGATACTATGAGGATAATGGTGACAACAAGTCATTTCCAACCACACAGGCTCTGTCCAGGAGTAGCTTCACCAGAAAAAGTGATGGGATGTCAAAGAAGGGAGAGACCAGGTGAGTAGACTCTGGGGTGACCAGGAGGCACATCTTGGAGGATGTGGCATCAGATGTGGGCTATGATAAGTGAGGAGAACTTCAGAATGCAGAGATTAGAAATGAGGGATGTATTTCAGAGGATGGGAACCCATGCACACAAACAGCAAAGAAAAAGATGGTTTGAGGTATGAGATCTTGAGGAGGCTGACATGATTACAGAAGTTCCCTTCCTGGACATGAGTGAACAGTCCAGAAACTACTTAAGAAAGCATCAATTTGCACTTTGTTCCCACGTGGGGTCCTGGATGCCCAAGGGAACTTGGCAAGTTGGCGAACCATGCCAAGCTCCACCAAACAGCAAAGGACTCGACACCAGTTCACAAACACCCTGAGAACCTAGAACCCACTGCCATGTTTACAACATTACAGGTCTTCATGAAGTGTTTAAAAGGGGAATAGATGAATGAGTTCATGCATCAAAGAATGCATAGGTGAGACAGTTAATTAAAGAAAGAAATGAGTCAATGGAAAAGTAAATAAATAATGAACAAATGTGCCCTTGAACTGGTGTTTTGTCTTGTTTTGTTTTGCTTTTGGCAGATGGAGAGTGGGAAACTGCTGGAGTCGTTTAAGCAAGTACAAGATGTCGCCATGTTGTTTTAAAAATGCAAAAGTTATAAAAAGAAAGATAATGAATTGTTTAGTATTTGGAATTTTCCATATATTTAAGAGGAAAGTTTCCAACCTACCTATACATTTTGCATTTTCTCAATAGACTGAAGTGAGAATTTAAATTGCTTTGAATTATTTGGAATTAGCAACAGTTGATGTCTTTAATTTCCACACTGTCCAGAGAAGGGAACTTGAAGTGAGGCTGACTTTCTAGAGAATTTGGAAGGATGGCCCTGACAATAGGCTGGGAGGTGGGAGCAGATGGGATGTATGGATTGAGGGATATGGCAGTGATCACAGCTGGTGATGATGAGAGTCTGGGTGAAAGTCACTGCAGGGGGATGCATGGGCACCTACTTGGGCTGGGGTGACTTGATGGGATTTACCGACCAACTGGATGTGGGAAACATGAGGAGGAGAATAGAATGTCTAACAGATGTTTCTATCACCATTAACCCATCCTCCTACCCAGGTATGTGGGAAAAGGTGAACGTCAGTATAGACATGAAATGTGAGGTCTACTCCCAATGTCACTAACTAAACATATGAGTGTCTCATTGTTAGACTGTCCCAAGTCAGCCCATACTTTCCCAGGACTCCTCATGGAAGAGCCATGTGTATCCTAATCTTGTTATCTCTCATTGTCTCATATGTATGTAGAACCTCTAAATTATCTGAAATAGATTGTAAAATGGAAGTATACAAAATTATTGCTGAAATTGCAGAATTCTTGGAGAGGTTGTTTGTTAAGAATATAGAGTATATTTCAACCTTAGGGTACGTATTAGTGGAGAAATACCCTCAACTAATGTTCCTAATTATTTTGACAATTGTCATTTCATACAACATGGAAATGGTCTATGGATTCCCACATAATAGTAGTTATACCTTTAAGCAGCACTTCTCAAATAATGTAATGAAGCTAGTCTGAATTTATTGGAAATCCAAAGTGCTTTGGGGTTGGAGACAAGCTGGCTATAGGCTTTAGATTTACCTCTTTATAAGGGGGTGACTCTAAGGCAGCTGCTTAAGCTCTCAAGGCTTTAGTTTCCTCATCTATAAAATGGGGATAATGAGAGTGGCTGCCTGCTGGGCTGCTGTGTACACTGAATAAGGTAATGGATTAAAATATTTAGCCCTGGGACTGAGACATGGGGAGTGACAAATCAATACTTAGTTGTCGAAGTGACAAAAAATTATTTTCTGTGCATAATTTTATTGGAACTAAATAAAAATAAAAATGACAATGATTTCTGTGCATATGGATTTGAGGACCCTTTTTAAAGATTTTTTTCTTCTCTGCTCTTTAGGCATTAAGCTAGCTACAATTGAGAATCCAGGTCTTAATATGTCTTGCTAACATTAATTATAAGCCACCAATTAAAAAAATCAAGACGTTTCTACTTACACTCTGAAGATTATGAGTATGTGAAGACTGGATTTCTGAACCACCTCTGGGGTCAACCTTGCCTCTAATGGAAAACTTGATTTTTATTTGGATTTTAAAATGTCTCCAATTATCTAGTCAATATTACATGAATATTCAAAGATTAGTTTTCATCTCATCTGGAAGTACATTCTCCAGGCCCACTCTTAAAAATCTATCTACTTATAAAAATACAAGTAAAATTGGGTCCATAAATTCCCCATATCAAAATGTAATCCCACTCTTGAGTGTTCTTATCACCCAGACAGCTTTGTTTGGGCTTCTGAGATAGAGCGACCCAAGTTTCTCTAATCTTCAGCATTTCCACCTTGAACTTTGTTATGAAAAACAGAGGTTTAATTTAGAAACGGCCAAAACTTTCCATTTGTATGTCAGCCTGGAGGAACTCAACTTAAAAAGAGTATTTAATAACACAAAGAGTTGAAGGGGAAAATCCAGTTGAAGGACTTCGTGGTTAAGCCTGCAGCATTTGTTAACATTTAAATTCTTAGATTGCATTGCATTTTTTTTTCCCCTAAGTCACATGGCGGTGGGTAATCACCATTAATCTTCCATGCTCATAGCTTTTTTCCTTCCCTGAAATAGTACTTCACAGGGAAAAACATAACACCCATTTTGCCTTCCATTCACTTTTATTCTTTTATTAGCAGAAAAAAGAAATGGCTACCAAGGACCAAGTTCTATGGGTCGGTCACTGCGCTAAACAATTTATATGAATCACTGTGATTCATTCTGGAAACTGACAACATCCCTATTTGAGAGAAGGAAACTGAAGTTCAGAAAAGGGAAAAATGTGTCCAGAGAAACTCAGATAAGAAGCAGGAATGTGTACCACCAGTGGCCATATGTGAATAATTGGAGCCATTTAAAAATCCAGGTAAAAATTGAATTTTGGATTAGATGCAAGTTTAGGCAATGACCCAATTCCTCCGGGTACAAAGAAACTAATTATGGCAGTGACTGGTCTTGTAAGACCAAGAGCTGACAGGAGAATATGTAAGAAGGTAAGGTAAACATTATAAAGGGACCTGTGACAGACAAGTTCTGAGGTAACTCCATGATTCCCACCTCCTGGTGTTTATGTTCTTGAGTGATCCCTTTCCCTTGAGTCTGGGCAGGACCTATGACTTGCTTCTAACCAAAAGAAACCCACAAAGGTGATGGGACATCAATCCTGTGATACCGTTATGAGACTATAATGTCTACCTTTCTGAGAGACACTTCTTCCTTTGCTGGCTTTGAAGTAGTAAGTTGCCATGTTGTACGCTGCCTTATGTGACCAGGGGCTGAGGGCAGCCTCCAGCAGACATCCAACAAAGAATCGGGGCTCATAGTCTGACAACCTTCAAGAAACTGGATGTTGCCCCACACCATGGGAACTTGGAGGCAGATCCTTCTCTAGTCAAGCCTCAATAACACCACAGTCCTGACTGACACCTTGATTGCAGTCTTGTGAGACCGTGAAGCAGAAGACCCAGTTGAGTTGTACCTAGACTCCTGACCCACTGAAACTGTGACATGATAAATGTGTGCTGTTTAAGGCAATTACATTTGTCGTAATTTGTTATGGTGTCATAGATAACTAATAAGAGATCTTTTAAAACCACATCATGGAATGTACATTTCTTTGGAAATCATGATGGTGCAACGGAAAGAGTAGTAGACTTGGTGTGAAATGACGCTCACTGAAGTCACAAAAGCCCAGTGGATGCATTCCAGTATCCAACTTAGATGGCCTCTGGGGGGCATTGAATGCTGTTATCACCCTCTTCCTTTTCTCCCATGACAGGCCTCACCACTTTAACTTCTACTTCTCTGACTATTCCTCATCAGCTTTGTCTGTGACTTGCTTCCTCTGCCAAAGTCTCACATGTATATAGTCTCTGAAGATGCACTACCAGCTCTGCTTCTCTTCTCACACCACATGCTCATGGCATTCAATGCTGCCTGCATGCTCATCAGGCCCAGATCCATGCCTCCTGCCCTAAGATCCCCCCTGAGCGCCTGACTCAGGTACCACCTGGATTTCTCATTTTGGATGTCCAGCGGATACTTAAACTCTACTGTACACCCCAATTCCTTACTGCAGTGAGTGATACGCACCACTCACTACACATCCAACCAGCCACACAAGCTAGAATATGATAGTTGCCATTAACTTTTCTTCTCCTTGAAATAGGCACTGACTAAGTCCTGTTAATTTAATCTCTGAAATAATACTCAACCTACACTCCTCTCCCATTCTGGACCATGATGACTTGGTTCAGATTTACATCAAGTCAGAGGAACTACTGAAAAACTTTTCTAGACAATCTCCCCATCTTGTCTTCCTCTATCCACTCCATACACTGCTGCTCTAATGTGGCAAAATAACAGAAGGTTATGAAAATTCACCAGGGAACACCCTAAAACTCTGCCTCTTTCACATTTTATGGCAAGCAACCATTGACCGTGAAGCTGATGAGGTTCACAGCCCGTTACTTGCAGGGTCCCTTCCAATGTGCCTTCTTTCTCATGTTAAATAAATATTTATCTTTGTATCCAACTGTATATTCATGATTATGTACATTTTCTTTTTAAAGAAGGCCCCTGAAAATACTGCTTATAACCTTTCTTTGGTTTTGAATCACCACTGAGATAAAGGCTAAACTCCTTAATGTGACCTGGATAATGTGGCCTGGTTCATCAAGCTTATCTGGCACTCCTTGTCTCACATTTTATCTTCAGTAAAGTGGAACACATTTCACTTTTTACTATATACCATGCTATTTCATGTCCCTAGGTCTTTGCTTATGCCATTCCTTTAGGAGGCAACATCTTTTCACCTCTCATTGACTTCTGTCAACATGTATCCAACCACAAATTCTATTGGATAATTTCTCCTCCTTCTACAAGACCCATCTCAGGTGTCAACTGCCCAAGTAGCTTTCTTGAGTCCCCCATCCCTCCCTCAGTGGATCTCTGTGCTTCTACAATTCCTTGACCTTTCTTTTATTTCCATACTGACTAAATCTCCTCTGTACCTGACATAGACGTACAGCAGAAGTTTGTCCAGCTGTCTCTAAATTACCATTCTGTAACTTGGACAAGTTTCTTGACCTCCTAAAATCTCAGTCTTTATCCTTGTAAACAGGGTTGTTAAACCACCTTAAAAATTGTGGCCAGATTTCAAATAGGTTATATAAAATAAAAATGCTTGGTAAATATCAAACCTCATAGTTAACACAAATAGAATTGCCTGGTATTTAAGATATTTTTAGGATCACAGAGATGGTCACACTAAATGAGACTGTACATTTAAATAATAACCAGATTCTTGAAATTAGATCAGGGAATACAGTAAAAATTATATTGTGGCTCAAAGTCTGGGCTTTGGGGCTAGTCAGCTTGGGTGTGAATTTTGGAATTGCCATTTACTAGATTTTATGACTTTAGTTAAAAAACTACCCTTTCTGTGCCTCGATTTCTTCACCTGAAAATGGAGACAATAATAGAATTGCTGTAGTGATTAAATTTGTTAGCACATTTTTAACTCTTAGCATAGTCTCTGGCAATTGGGGATCCTCACTAAATGTGAACTATCACTACAGTTAATTATGATTAATGGAATTTGAAGGAAGGCCTTTTTTTTTTTTTTTTTTTTTTTTTTGTGGTACGCAGGCCTCTCACTGCTGTGGCCTCTCCCGTTGCGGAGCACAGGCTCCGGACGCGCAGGCTCAGCGGCCATGGCTCACGGGCCTAGCTGCTCCACGGCATGTGGGATCTTCCCAGACCGGGGCACGAACCCGTGTCCCCTGCATCGTCAGGCAGACTCTCAACCATTGCACCACCAGGGAAGCCCAGGAAAGCCTTTTTGATATCACTGTGAAATCAAGACTGCATGATGGCTAGTTAAGCACAGGTATCCAAGCTGCACAATCCCATTACTGACAGAAATTATGACCATATTTGTACTTTTGGATAATAATGATAGGACATATAAATAGAAAGCACTAGGATGTCACAAGTAGATTTAACCCAAGAAATGGAGAGGTACTGCCTATGGGAGATTGTTGATGCCCTTCTCTTTAAATATTTGAATCCTTCACATATATAAATATGGCACAAAACTAACAAAATGTGAATGAAATTTTATCACATTGATTAGTAAACAGAAAGTGAAGAACAGAAATGCCAAAGCAGGGATTTTTCAAACATCAGTGGAATTAGTTTCTCCCCATGATAAAGATCTTCTGGATTCTACAATTTTAGAAAATTTATTTCTAGAAAAGTGCTATTAAGAACTGTATGTCAGAAGTACCCTGTAATCTGCTTTAGAGTTTGAGATAGGGTGGATGAAGAAAATAATACAGAAATGAATAGGGCAGTGTAAAATTCCTTTTCCAGCTCTATGGGGAACCCTGATGTAAGCAAAAGATACTGATATATCATACAAAAACTGATAAAAACCTAAAGAATATGTTTTGCTATATATCAAATTGTACACTTGTAATATGTGCAGAGTTTATTGTACTCATTAAAACCTCTGTAAATTTGTTAAAAATAAGTATTTTAAATGTGTTGCAAAGTAAAAGAAAACAATGAAAAATGTGAGATAAGATCAAGATGTGATAAAAGGGATCAATTTTATCAGAAAAAGAACCAAGTAGAAAAACAAGAAAAAAAAAATAATTACAATGAAAATGTTACTGTTTAACAACAGTGCTAATTAAAAGATCAATGAACTGGAAAATAGATCTGAAAAAATATTCTAAAAACACACCTTAGAAAGACAAACAGGATGAAAGAATGGTTAAGAAATATAGAGGATAGGGTAAGAAGGTCTAAAATATGTTTAAGAGTTCAAAAAGGAGATTGTGAGAGAATGTGGCAGAGGTGATATTTAAGAAATAATAGATGAAAAATTTCCATAACAGATAAAGTATATCAATCTGCAAATTCAGTAGGCTAAACAAATCCCAATCAGCTTGAACAAAATAAATTCATACCTACTTAGACACATTATACTCAAAGGCAGAACACCAAAGACAACAAGAAAATCTTAAAAACAGCTGGAAGGAAAGAAAAGGGTTTTCCTTTAAAATTTGAAGGTAAGTTGTCTTATTAAGGCCACAGCAGGAGGCAGAAGACAGCTTCCATGTAGTGAAAAAGAGCAATTGTCAACTAAGAATTGTCTATATAAGAGAAAAACTATTTCAAGAGTGAGGGTGAAATTAAGACATTTTCAGAAAACAAAAATGGAGAGAGTTTAACCACCAACAGAACTTCTAAAGGCCATTTTTTTTCTGGCAGAAGCCAAGTAAACCCAGATGGAAGTCCTGAAATTCAGAGGAAATGATCAAACGATGTGGTATCTGTGTGGGGATATCTAATCAAACATTAGCAGTGTGAAAACATACTAAAGATGTGTCAACTTTAAAAAGAGTGATCAAGATACATAAATAACAATACACAAAAGTTAGGAGGAAAGTAATTTGAATTAGATTCTTTCAAAGTCTTTGTATTATTTAGAAGGGCAGTAATGCCAATTAGCTCAAGTCTGTGATAAATTAAGTATAAATCTTAACATTTCTTGGGTATCTATTAAAGGAAAGAAAACACTGAATATAACACCTAAACTAGGCGAGGAAAAAAGATCACATGACAAATAATCAATCCAAAAGAAGGGAAGGACTTCCCTGGTGGTGTAGTGGTTGAGAATACACCTGCCAATGCAGTAGACATGGGTTTGAGCCCTGGTCTGAGAAGATCCCACATGCCGTGGAGCAACTAAGCTCATGCACCACAATTACTGAACCTGTGCTCTAGAGCCCGTGAGTCACAACTACTGAGCCTGTGAGCCACAGCTACTGAAGTCTGCACGCCTAGAGACCATGCTCCACAACAAGAAGAGCCACTGGTATGAGAAGCCCGCGCACCGCAATGAAGAGTAGCCCCTGCTTGCCGCAACTAGAGAAAGCCCGCATACAGCAACGAAGATCCAACGCAGCCAAAAATAAATAAATAAACAAATATGAATCTCATGCAAAAAATAAATAAATAAATAAACAACAGAAGGCAAGTTATTAGACAAAACAAATGAAGAAAATACAGGTTACTGGCATCTACAAAATCAATTGACTCAAAATAAATCCAAATTTAGAAATAATTACAATAAATGCACATTATCAAAATGCTTCAGTTAAAAGATATAAATTTTCAGAATGGATAAAAAATAAAGCCCAGCCTTACACTGTTTTAAAAAGATACATCTAAAAATACAAGAATAAACATAGCTTGAAAGCAGAGGCATGGGAAAATATACAGAAGGTAGCTACCAGTCAAAAGGAGGCAAGGGTAGCTATATTGATAAAAACAAAGAAAAAAAAAAAAGAAAAAACAGAGAGGGTCATCTCATAATGCTAAAAGGTTCAAGTAACAATTCCCAAAACCAATGCGTCTATGAAGATAGTCTCAACATATATAAAGCAAAAAAAAAAAAAAAAGACAACTTCAAGGAGAGATTGACAACATTATGAGAGAGAAATTTTAGCATACTTCTCTTTGTAACTGATAGATATGGTTAGTATTGCATAGACAACCTGGGTTCAAGTCTTGGCACTGGCACCTATTAGCTGTGACCCTAGGCTGTAGACCTTAGTGACCCTTGCTATGTTTTCTCATCTGTAAAATAATAGGGATTCACTTATAAGATTTTGTGGAAATCACGTTAGTATACAGAGAGCATTTGTAAAATTATCTTATGAATAATAGTTCTATATGTAAATATTATTTTTTAAATTGGACCAATGGGCATATACAGGCTACTCTAGCCAATGATTGTAGAATACATATACTTTCTAAACATACACAGAACAAATACAAAAACTGACCACATACTAGGCTAAAAGTAAATCTCATTCAGACTACATTCTCTGACCCCAATGTAAATAAATTAGTATCAATATCAAAAATACATCTGAAAAAATCACTATATTTTTGGACATTTAGAGATATAGTTTTTTACAACTCATACATTAAAGGAGTAATTGTAATGGAAATTAGAAGTACTTAGAACTGAATATTAATTTAAAAACATTCAAAATATGTGTGAAACAGCCAATGCAGTATGTAGAGGAAAATTTATATCCTTTGAAGATTATTCTATAAAAAAGAAAAAGTTGAAAACTAATGAGCTTATTCTCCAATCTAGGAGGTTAATAAACATGACAATAATAAAGACAAGAAATTACAAAAAGGAAATTATTTTTGAAAAAAACTGTAAAAAAGTGAAATTAAAACGCATGGAATAGAAAGGATCAGTAGAGTAAAAACCTGATATTTAAAAAAAAATAATAAAGAAAATAAAATTGTTACAAAAAGAAGAGAGTAAGCAGAAGTAAGAATGAAAGCGAAAGGGTATGTTACTACTAAGTTGAAAACATTTAAATGATAATAACAGGATATTACAAACAATTTCATACTGATAAATTTTAAATTTCCAGTACAATGGAAACTTTCTTAGAAACAAATGTGACTTACTAAAACTGACTCAATAAGAATTAAACAAAATATGAATAGCTCTATAATGTGTAAGGAAATTTGGTCACACTTAAAAAACCTTCCCCGCCAAAAGCTCCAGGTCTACATAGCTTCATCAGCAAGCTTTACCAGAGAGTCAGGTAACAAATAATCCAATGTTATACAAATTGTTACAGATTATAGAATAGAAGAGAACACACCTTAACAAATTTGGGGACCAAAGGAACCTCAATACCAAAATCCCAGGATCGTTTTATGAAAATAAAAATTATAGACCAATCTCCCTGTGAACATACATGAAAAATTCATAAATAAAATATCAGCAAACAGAATAGAGCCCTATATAACAATGATCATTCATTATGTCCAAGTAGGATCACTTTCAGGAATGAAAATTAGTAGAAGAGTTTAGTAAGCTTTCCAAAGTCAAAATCAACCTACAAAATTCAATGACATGTATACACAGACAGTAAGTAGATAATGTAATTTAATAGCTACGTTATTGTTAATAACATCAAGAATATTAAGAATTTAGGAATATATCTAACAAAATATGTTCAAAGTCTTTATGAAGAGAATTAGAAAAAGAATTATTATGAGACCTTGAAGATCTATAGAAATTGAGATTACGTGGACCAACGGTTGGAAGATTCAGTGTCATACAAGTGATGACTCTCTCCAAATTGATCTACAGAGTCATTGTAATTTCAAGACCAAACAAATAGGTTTTGTGGGCATGTGGGTATGTGTGTGAAATTTGACAGGCTGATTCTAAAATCTATATGGAATTGCAAATGGCAGGAAAACGGGGATCCTTCTGAATGAGAAGAACAAGGCTGGTTGGCTGGCTTTTGCAGATATCAGTAATTACTTTAATGATGGTAATTAAGACAGTGTGATATTGTTCCTGGCTTAGACACAGCAGCCAATGAAACAGATTAAGAGTCAGAAGTGTGTGTGTGTGTGTGTGTGTGTGTGTTTATTTTATGTGCAGAAGTGGCATTCCAGATCAGTAGCAAAATGACAGATTTTTAAATACACAATGGAGGACAATTTGTAATCCACAAGAAAAATTAGAACTTACGTCACAATATACACTAAAATGAATTTCAGTTTAAAAAAATACATGTAAAAGGCAAAATCATAAATGTAATAAAAGAAAACATAGAATAATGTACTAAATGAATTTATGTGAAGAGAGTTTTCTTAAAAAAGGCACAAAGAGCAAAATCCATGAAAGAAAAGATGAATAAATTCAGAAGACAACAAAATAAAGAAGAAATAGAATCTTTAAAAATAGAAAAGATATTTATAGCATATATAATTGAGAAATGATTACTATACAGGATAAAGAACTCCTACAATTCAGTAAGAAAAATACAAGTGACCTAATAGAAAAATGGTCAAAACACTTAAAACAGACACTTCCCCAAACCAGAACCTCAAATGGCCAGTGACAGAGCAGGAGATGTGCATTGGTAAATGGTAATAAAAATTAGAATCATAATGAGATACTATTTCATACCTACCAGAAGGGCAAAATTTAAAATAACTGCTAATAATAAATTTTGGCAATGATAGGGGAGCAAGGGAGGCTCTTACATTTCTCAAGAGGGTGCAGAGGTAAGACTGCTATGGAAAACAATTTACCGTTATCTAGTAACAACTCTGCTCAATATTCTGTAATAACCTAAATGGAAAAAGAATTTGAAAAAGAATAGATAATTGTATATGTATAACTGAATCACTTTGCTGTACATCTGAAACTAACACAACATTGTTAATCAACTATACTTCAATATAAAATAATTTTTTAAAAAATTAAATGAATTTTAAAAAGAAAGAAAATATACACATCCTTAATCCAAGCACTTCCTCTCTTGGAATACACCCTAGAGCTCTCCTATACATAGAGATCTGGCGATGTAGAATAATCAGTCCAGAGAAGCTTGATCTAGTAAAACACTGGAAAGAACCCAAATGCATACCAGGAGCAGACTCTGTAAGGACATCCCGGCCTGGTCACACAATAGAAGCTTGTCCAGCAGTGAACATAAAGCACAGAGACACACAACAAGGATGCATCTCAGAAACACTATTGAGACAAAAATGCACAACGAACACACCACAACCATTGCAAAAATAGCATGTTGTCAGGAGAACCCATTCAGGATGATTCCACTCAAGAAATTCAAAAACATGAAACCATGAACAATAATTTGTAAGCAAGTGATAAAGCTCTAAAGAAAATAAGAAAGTCATAAAAACACAGATGAGTTGTTCCAGCTGGTGATGGAAGGTGTCAGGCTAGGGATCTAAGTTGTGTGGGTCACACAGGTGTTTTGCTGTATTTTTACTTTTTACAGCTTATATATATTTTGGAAGAAGTATTGTAATTATTCATATATATATATATATATTCATAGTGTAGTATAATGTGGGTATATAATGACTGGAATTACTCCAGTTTTGATGCATATGCTTTAGATGTGTGAGGGAGATGGACTTGCTTGTATCTTGCGATTCTGGAAGGCTTCTGGGAGGTACAGGGGTTTAAAGGAGGTCAAAGTTTTGTTACACCCATAGTGAGGAAGAACATCTCAGCTTGTACAAAACGGAGGAAGAGGTGGAATTTTAGGTGGGGAGGGACCTAGGATTGAGTTGGCATTTCAGAGTTGCTAGAACTCGGACAATTTTTAAGCAGAGGTAAAGATTCGATGAAGCCCAGGGTCGAGTAAGTGAGCCTGCAGGTTGTGGTTGATAATGGCCTTGGGTTTGACCCCTGTGTCTGCCAATGTTCTGGCTGTGTGACCTTGGAGGAGAAATGTTATCACCTTGAGGCTCACTGGCTTCCTCATGATGGAGTTAAGAAATGCACATACCTCTCAGTGTGGTTTCGAGGGCTCAGTAAAGGAATGCATATAGAGTGCCTGAAATCAACTAATCAACCGTTGGTGTGGACCACGGTTTTATTGTTGTGGTTGTGGCTGCCAGGGTTGATGGGCTGAAAGGACAACAGATGCAGGAGGAGCAGGCGTGTGGATGCAGGTAGGACAGGAGGGAACCTCACAGGGTGAGGTGTCTGGAGCCCAGGGACCGGGTGAGACCAGGGGGCTGTGAGGCTGCAGAGGAACAGATCATGAAAGGCCTTCTGTGCCGAACTGAGAAGGTCGAATACAACGTGGAAACAGTCAAGGGAAACCACTAAAGTGTACCAAGCAGGATAGGAGCATGCTTGTGGAGGGAGTGTGATGTGTCTTAAATCTCAGCCGTGTGCCTTTGGGGCTGCACCAGCCCAAGGTGGCCTTTATTTTGTGCGAAAGCTGCCTCTGCGTGGAGGGTGGCTTGGGGGCCACCGAAGGAACAGGCATTTGGGAGGCTGTGCTTGCCGTACCGCACAGGTATGAGCACCGGTTGCGGCTGGCAAGAAGGGACTGATAGCCACACGCAAGCAGGAGGCGTCTTTGACAGCATCTCTCGGTGGCTTAGTCTCAGAGCTTATTTTAAATGCAAAAAGGGAAATGGGGGCGGCCTGGTGAGCAGGGTGTCGGGGAGAAGGCAGAACTCAGATCTTATCTGAACTCTTGGCTGTCATCGGAGCTGTTCAGAGCAGGTGTTTCAAAGCCTTCGGCGGCATTATCCTGCATTCGGGCCGTGGCGGGTACACACACAAAGTGGGCATGCATTATTCAGGTGGCATCGCCTGCTCCGCGCCGCTCGTCAGAACATTTGCAACGTCGGTCCCTCCTTCCCCAAAAGCCCATTGTTAAGAATTATAAACAAACAGTCACTTCACTGCTGGCGAGATCCACAGTCATAACAGGAAATCATGCCCTCTGCTGCAGAAAGATTCTGTTCTAAGAAGCCGCATGAATGTCATTGACCTAAATTCCAGCGCCCTAGCCTATACCTGCAGAACTTTTCAGCAAAGCAATGCTGGCGAGAGGCAGATTAAAAGGATCTGTAACTATTTCTTTCTATCTGTTTTATGAGAATTCATTGCCATGAATATCAAGTGACCCTGAAACCTACTTCCGACTTTTCAATCAGCTCCCCCGAGGTTGACTTAAAGGTACAGAAGAAAATGCAGAAGATGCCGGCTTGTTATTCATGGAGGCTGATGTCATCTACGCTGTGACTGAGCAAGGTGACCTTGTGGCCCAGCTCTGCCCTCAAGGGACCTGCCTGTCTGCAGTGCCAAAGGGGCAGTGCCGATGCCCGCGATCTTTCAGATTTGGATCCAAGTCCGACGCGGCTAACTCACAATGCCTTGCTTGTACTGCCTGTTTCAATGATGAGCACATCTGTGACGGTGAATTATGACTTTTTTTTTTTTTTTGGCAGTTCTGTGGTCTTTCAATTTTCTTAGCATTTTGCAGTTCTTAAGATGACTTGACCAAGATATCATGCTGTCGCATAGCTAGAGCTCAGAGAGTTCGTTCAGCTGGACCTTTTTTCTCCCACTTCAATAATGCAAATTTTAGGCTACCTCATTCATGTACACAGTCATCAAGTAACTATTTATAGAATAACTACTGCATTCAGGCATGGTCCTAAACACGGAAGAAATGGAACTTAATAAAATGTAATTCCTAGCTGCAAAATTCTCACTGTCCAATAAAAAAGTGGATAAGTTAACTGCTAGATATGATACACAGTGATAAATGCCACAATAGAGTTTCTAGGGGATTCCAGAGAGGGGTCCTTAAGACCAGGCTAGGTTGTCCAAGGAAGGCTTCCCGGAAGAGGTGACATGGGCATTGATCTGTAAAGATAATAATCTGGACTTAGTAATTTGAAGGATGAAGGATGTTATGAGGAGAGGCCATTTGGATTTGAGACAACATAACAACTTTCAGCTGGTCATTCATTTTGGTGGGGAAAGGGTACACCGTGGCGAATGGCAAGAGGTAATAACCGTGATGGGTAACATACTAGATGGGTACCGGGAGAGCTTAGGTGTTCTAAACCCTTGATTTCGAGCACTGCAGCCAAAGAACAATTCTATAAAGTAGTCGCTAGGAGTCCCCTTTAAAGTTTAGGAAATGGAAGCTTATAGAGGTGGGTGACTTGACCAGTCACAGAGCTAGCTGAGTGAGAGATGGGAGCTTTGAACACCTGAACCCCACAGTCTGTCCCAGAGTCCACACAATTAACGACCATCTCCTCTTCTGTCCCACCCAGGAAATTGATCACACCTCCTTTAGCGCAGGGATTCTAATTCCTGTCCCTTTATCCTATCATCCGGAGAGTAACCAACAGGGAACAGGTATAACTTTCTGTCTCACAGTGGGTTATCACTGCATTTACTTCCTCCTCTTGCACCTTGGAAAGGGATGCACTGGGTAAAGTGTGGGGCATTGGCACGGCAAGTATTAGTATTGCCCCACGAGTGTGCATTTCCAGCTGGCAGATTTCTCTATAGCTCAGAGACTCCTGTACCCATTTCCCCGCTGTCTCCGGAGGGCCATTTCTCCACTTGGAACTCTCAGGCCCTGCTATCCTCTGGCGATGAAGTAAGAGGGATGGAATGTCATTCGTTTGCTTTAAAGGCTCATCCCATGTATACCTGGAAAGAAAGAGCTGGCCAAGAAGAGCTTCTGCTTTTCATCCTAATACGCTGACTCCTGGGGGGAAACCCATCTTGTTCCAGCAAAGTGGGCCCTCAGGGTGGCTTTGCTGAGAAAAAGAACATGTGGCAGGGCCACAGCTCATCCAAAGGCCCCTTTGTTTGCATGTGACAAGGTGCCCCTTCCTCTGGCAGACACATTCCTGCATCAGGCACTCGGCCTGGGAGGCTGATGTGCAAAGTCCCAGTAAGGACCTTGTTCCAGCCGATGCTGCAGAAGGGGGCGTGGTGGCCCTGGTGGCCTGCAGACTTCCTCAGGCCTGGGTTTGAGTCCTGGTCCATGGAGTACTAGCAGCGTGATCCGGGACCAGCTGTCGACTTTCCTTATCCTGGTGTCCTCATCTGTAAGCAGATCTGTGCAGCATTACTGGAGAATGAAATCACGTACCTGTCTCAAGGGCTGGATAATGGACTTAAAGCACTCAACATCGTGCTGCACTCGACAATGCCGGTCCTATTAGTGTTGGTTCCTGATGAAATAACTCGAAAACTCCTCCATGACCCTAGTGACAGACAGTGACTATGCCTTCCTGCCAGACACTCCATGCACAGGAGCGAGACGGCCTACAAAATAGTGACCCCCGCTTCCAGCTCCGTCTCAGGGAGGTGAGAAGGGAGGCTCAGAGAGGGCAGGTAACTTGCCAGGGTCACACAGCAGGGGATGGAGCTGAGCTTCGAAAGGACGACTCCTGGGATTTGCCCCTTGGGTCTCAGAAAAATTACTTAATCTCTCTGTGCCTCAGTTTCTGCACCTGTAAGATGAGAAAATTCAAGTTATCTACCCATCTGGGAGAGTAGCGAGAACCCCCTGAGTTGATAAAGGTAAACCTTCTGAAGGTCTCACAGACCTTTGAACAGTCTGTTTTCTGTGCCTGGAATGTTCTTCCCTTATTTACATTTCCACCCTTCCCCCATTCTCACTTTATTTTTCCTTTTTTTTTTTTAAATTGCATTTTTTTCCTATCCATTGTTAAGGCTGGGTTCAAACATCATTTTGGAATGATGCTGTCTCTCATCTCTAACTATTGTCATTCAGAACAAATTCTTTTGTCCTATTCATTGCAGTTTGTGATTATATGCGGACCCTTGTACCTATTTGATTAACATGTGTCCCTGTCCTGCTAGCCGGCTAGTCTTTGCACCCGTGAAAGTAGGTACCGTTGCTGGCTTATGCTCACCGTTACATTCCCGGGCCAACCATATAGGAAGCCCTCAATGTACAACAGGATAAACTGCCCATGGCATGAGGGTCCCTGGCTTTCTGACGGGCTGTAGGAATGAAGCTGTTGCTGGACTGATGAATGAATGCTTGTTCGCTTCCCTCCGTAACTGCCAGGTCCGGTGACCAGGGTTTGCCAAATCCCCAGCGGTTTCACCTGATCTCCTTGACTGTGTTGTCTCACGTGCCTATTGAAGTAAAATATTGTACTCCCAACAAAATGACTGTGTTCCGCATAATGCACCAGTCATTAACCCGGCAAAGTTGCTTTTCATATCACTCTTGAATGTTCATTGCTAGGTGTAGGCAGTGTTTCCTTCCTCTTCTGTTTATATCTGCATAACTGTGAGTGTTAGTTGTGCTATTTTAATTCTCTCTGTATATTTTGACTTTATTAATTGATTCCATCTGATTACATTAATCATGAGTAATTGAGATGTAAAATAGTTTTCAGCTGAAGTTTTTCAACCGTTGCTACAGTAAAGAAAGGGTCTCCGTCTCTAATGGCCAAATCGTATTAGAAACATATTTTGCCTCTGGTTCAATGTACGTGTGATACACATACACATGTATCTGATTTATTTTAATTTTTTACATAATTGGAAGTCACTATGCATTTTTTTCCACCACTGACTTTTACCAATAGACTTTGGAAGCCTTTTCCTTGTCAGAGCTATCTTCTTTGTAAGCTGTCTGGTATTTCATATTATGTGTACACTGTAATTAATTTAATAAAGTCCATTTAGCTTGTTAGCAATTTTTCACTATTATACAGACACATAACAAAGCTGCAACAAACAGCCTCTGCATAGATCATACAATACATAGGAGAAACTCCTAAAAGTGGAATTCCCAGGTACTTTGCTCAGCTTGTATGAGTCTCATTTTCATTTATTTTGCTACATCAGCATGTAGGTTGTTTGTTACAATTATTCACTTTAGCACATGTGCGTGTGTGCACATGGCCTGAAGTTGTTGAACACGCCACAGCAATGCTGTGAAGAATTCTTATGTGAACCCTCTATGCTATATACAATGTATTTGCAAAGTTCACACATTTTCACCTGCAGGACTAAGAAAATAACAAACCTTCTTTTTGAACTCTAGTTACCTCTGCTGTACATCCACCTCAAAAGCAGGATAAACTGCTAATTTCTGCTTTACTTTGTTTTGCATTAAAGTGGTAAGAATATCAATTTTTGTTAATCTAGGGGTATTTTCCTTCTTTTAAAAAATTATAAAAGTGAACAGAAGTCGATCTTTCCTGCCTCTTCTCCGTGTCCGAATTGCCCTCCGAGCTGTTCAGTGCAGTGGTTGGTTGGAAGCTTTAGTTTAGGAATCAAATGGGCGGGTGACTCAGTATCTTCATGCCTCTCCTTTGCCGCCTCTAAGATCGCTGCCTCATAACAAGTCAGAACAGCACTCAGGACAGTGAACACAGCGATTTTTCATGCACTGGTACCTGGGGGGTAAATAATAGAGGCTGAAATCTGATTTTGGATTCAGGCAAACCTGGAGTCAAAATCTTGCTCAGTTGCCACCAAGAGAGACAATTTTAGGCAAGTGAATAATTCTTGGATTCCTAATCCACGAATGAAAAAATGTAACAGTACATATCTTAGAGAGCTGTTATAAGAGCTGGAAAAATAGAGGTGTTATATAGAGTGCTTTGTGCCTGGCAGGTAGTAAGCACTCAGTGATGGTTAGCTGTCTTCAATCCTGTTGTCAAAATATGGGGACAAAAAAATCTTATTGTCACACTTGAGTTGGAAGATAGAACTTGAGGAACTCCACAAATAAAGCTACCTCTAGTTTACACTCCCCAAATGACCAACCAGGATGGGTGCTAAAAATTCATTATTTTGTAAGGGATTTTTGTACAAAAATACACAAGATGTGTCTTCCCTGGAGGACCGGAGAATGTCTCATTTCTTCTGCTTGACGGTGAGATTCCCTGAGAAAATGACAAAGTAACACACAGTGGAAGGTGACCCACTCACCTAGCCAGTGACTGGGATTGGCTTTGCCATCTCCAGTACAAAGACCACAGCTTTGCTGAATTAAAAATAAAGACGGAAGCCAGTAAATCCAAAGTGAATGGAACAGATTGTTTAAAGTGACTTTCCCTTATCTGTACAACACATCCATAAGATAATGCCATTGACATTTTTGTCAAGGAAATGAGATGTGGACCCTTAGCATCACTTTAGATGGAAGTCAGGGGGAGGAGGATTGGCAGCAGGCATGCCAGAACCCAAGTATCCGATGATATGACAGACACAGTGGATGCCTTGCATGTTCTCGGCCCCAAGTGAGTAATTGCACTCACGACTAACCACTTGGAAGAGACTGAATGATCTGCTCCATCCCTGGAAAGAATTGGAGAGACCACGTATGTCCTAAAATGTTAGCAGTGCAAGGGAGCTTGAAGATGATCTTGCTTGCCTTTCCTTCTCTACATGGTCAAACAGAAAAAGGACTAACCCAAGGTCAAAGGAAGAGGTAGTAACAGGACAGAACTCTAAGTGGAATGTCCCCCATTAACAAGGGTGGGGGCAGTACTGTTAAAGTACCAGAGTATATTTTGCCAAAGAATGCCTCCTTCTTCTGCAGGTTGAAGATATGTTTGACTTCTACTTCTAAACCCTCTCTGTTGCTATTGCTGCATCTTCTGTTCTCAGTTGCTTTTGGCTTGAGCCCCAAATGTGCTTTATTTAAGGCAAGTTCAAAGAAAGGTTCTCCACACTGTTAATCACTGGAACATCAAACTAAAGGTACTTGAGAGAAGAAGATGAAGTGCTAATAGTGGCCAATCTTGGGCTATAGCCCATTGAGTCTGAGCAGAAAATAGAAATGAAAATAAATCCACATCTAGGCACATATGGTGAAACTGGTAAAGGGCAAGGACAATTCCTAAAGTAACCAGCAAGAAAAGTCAGATTATCTGGAAAGGATGGACAATTAGGCTGGCAACAGACTTCTTGTCTCCAACACCAAAGGCCAGAAGACAGCACAATAATATCCTCAAATCCCTGATGGAACATAGATCGCAACCTAGTTCTAGACATAGCTAAATGCTGATTCAAGAGTGAAGTAAGACATTTTAGGCAAACTATGTCCATGGGAGGTATCACTCAGGGACTGCTGCTTAAAGAACTGTTGGAGGGTATACACATGGATGAAGGACACTGACATTTAGGATGGGGAGGGATGTAAAAATCAATGCTGGGCAAAAACACTGATTGATTTTGCATACAGATTTACAGCAAACTGAGGAATTATCATACAGATGAATTTGAATAGGTTTAGAAATAAGAGAATACTAAAATGTTATACCACAATGTCATGAAAGATAGGAGAGGGAATTAGATGTTCTATAGTTCTTGTAATATTCGGAAGAATAATCATGTTGACTAGAGTTTGTTAAGTCAAATATGTATTTTAAAAGTGAAGGAAACCACCAAAGAAGGGATAATTAAAAAAAAAATAAAGAAAATCCAATGAATGCAATAGAAGGAAAAATAAAGGGGAAAACAAGAATTAAAAAGCTGCATTAAATAAAAATAAAATTATTGGATTAACCTTAAATTTATCATTAGTCACAATAAATAAATGAAATTTGCTAGTTTTAAAAAAAGATGCGTGTATTAGAGTAAAAACACTTTCCAGCTATATAATATTTTCAAGAGTTATAGATAAAAATAATAGCATGGAGATATTGAGAGTAAAAGAATTCGGAAAAAAGACAGTAAAAGTAAATAGTTTAAGTAGAAAACCTCAAGGAATCTACAAAATATTCCTAGAAATAGTGGGTTCAGCAAGGTCACAGGACATAAGACAGACAAAGGCAAATTAATTCTATTCCTATATACTAGAAATGAATGTATGGACACCAAAATTAAAAATACAGGGCCATTTATAATCCCTCAGAAGAATGAAATACTTAGGTGTAATGAAAACACCTAATGAAACATGAACAGGACTTGTATGCTGAAAACTACATAACGCTGATAAAAAAAACAAAGGAACTTTAAATAAATGGAGAGATATACTGTGTTCATGGATTGGAAGACTCAGCATAGTAATGATGTCAGTTATCCACATATTGATATGTAAGTTTAATGTAATTCCTATCAAAATCCCAACAAGATGTTTTGGGTAGATATAGACAAGATTATTCTAACATGTACATGGAAAAGCAGAGAGACTAGAATAGCTAAACAATGTTTTAAAAGAGTAATAAATTGGGAGTAATCATTCTACCCAATTTCAGGACTTACTATATAGTTACAGTAATCAAGACAGTGTAGCGTTGACATAGAAGTAAACACATAGATCAATGGAACAGAGTAGAGAATTCAGATACAGGCCCACACAAATATGTCCAATGATTTTTGACAAAAGTGCAAAAGCAATTCAATGGAGGAAGAATAGCCTTTTCAGCAAATGGTGCTGGAGCAGTTAGGCATCCAAAGGCAAAGACAAAAACAAAAACAAAAAAGAGCTCTTGACCTAAGTTTCATGCCTTATAAAAATTAAATTAAAGTGGATAAGGGATTTACATGTATAATCATAAAAGCTTTAGAAAAATAGAGAAAAAAATCTGCAGATGTAGTGCCAGGCAAAGAGTTCATAGACTTAAGATCAAAAATGAAATTCATGAAAGAAAAAAATTGATAAGTAGGACTTCATCAAAATTAAAAAAAAACCAAAACCTTTTCTGCCTAAGACATTGCTAAGTGAATGAAAAGACAGGTTACAGAGTGAGAGAAAATATTTGCAAATCTGATAAAGGACTATTGTCTGGAATATATAAAGAACTCCCCAAACTCAACAATAAACAGACAATCCAATTAGACAACAGTCAAAGACATAAAGGACATTTCACGAAGGAAGATATACATACAAGTAAGCACATCAAAAGATGTCAGCATCATTAGCCATTAGGGAAGTACAAATTAAAACCACAATGAAATATCACTACACAGTTATCACAGTGGCTAAAACAGAAGATAGTGTGTATCTGTTAATCCCAAACTCCTAATTTACCACCCCCCCCCTTATAGACAACAACAAGGTCCTACTGTATAGCAC
Organism: Physeter macrocephalus; assembly: GCF_002837175.3. Lineage (NCBI taxonomy): Eukaryota > Metazoa > Chordata > Mammalia > Artiodactyla > Physeteridae > Physeter > Physeter macrocephalus. The sequence continues at coordinate 175,434,322 of NC_041224.1, forward strand.
AGGGAACTATATTCAATATTTTTAATAACCTATAATGTAGAAGAATCTGAAAAAGAAAAAAAATGAATCACTTCACTGTACACCTGAAATTAAAATAGCATTGTAAATCAACAATACTTCAATAGAAAAATAAAAATAAAACAAAATAAAATGCAAAAAAAAAAAAAAAAAAGATAGTGACAACACCAAATGGTGATGAGGAGGTAGAGAAACTGGATCACTCATATGTTGCAGATGTGAATGTAAAATGGTACAGCCACTCTGGAAAACAATTTGGCAGTTTTCTTAAAAACAAAACATGCAACTACCATATGACCCAGAAATTGCATGCTGGGGCTATTTATCCTAGAGAAAAGAAGACTTATGTTTACATAAAAATCTGTACACAAATGTTGATAAGCAGTTTTATTCATAATATCTAAAAACTGGAAACTACCCAGATTTCCTGCAATGAGTGAAGGGTTAAACTGTAGTATGTAATACTATGTAATACTACTCAGTGATAAAAAAAGAACTAACTTTTGATACACATAACAACCTGGATGTATCTCTAAAGAATTATGCTGAGTGAAAAAAGTGAATCCCAAAAGGTTAAATACTGCATGATCCTATTTATATAACATTCTTGAAATGAGAAAATTATAGAAAGGGAGAACAGATTAGTGGTTGCAAGGGGCTAAGGTGTGGTGAGGACAGGAAGGATGTAGGTGTGGCTATAAAAGTTGAACGCGAGGAATCCTTGTGAATTTTCTGTACCTTGACTGAACCAGTGTCAATATCTGGGTTGTGATATTGGACTATAGTTTTGCAAGATGTTAACATTGGGTGAAACTGGGTAAAGGGTACATGGGGTCTGTTTTAGTTGTCTCTTACTACTGTATGTAAACCTACAATTATCTTAAAATGAAAAGCTGTTTAAACAAACAAGCAAACAACTTCCACCTATTTTCTATTTACAAGGGACATATTAATAAATAAAGATAATGATACAGAAATGTTGAGAGTAAAAAGATAAAAAAAATCAGTAAAAGCCCAATGCGAAGGAGAGATGGAACAGCAATGTCAATAGCAGAAAAAACAGACTTAGAGACAAAAAAGTATTAGGGAAAATAATTGTTAGATAGTGTTTAAAACAACAACGATTCTCTAGGAACATATAACAATCCTGAACCTGTATGTACCTAACAACATGTTTTCAAACTACATAGAGGAAAAATGGGCAGAACTATTATAATAATAGAAAATTTCAATTATAGTGGGAAATTTTAACATCTCTCAGAAACTGATAACTCAGGCAGACAAAAAGTTATTAAGGAAAATTCAAACAGTAAAAATAAGCTTGATCCAATGACTTATAAGAAAAGGAAGAGTGAGAGTGACAGAAAATGTAGAAATATAAATAGCCTTGTTAAGAGTATATATAGCACAGCATTTTTTAGGGGGGGATCTGATTGTTTCTCAAACTTTGCAATGGTTTTTTTCCCCAGCTTCATTGAGATGTAATTGACTTATAACATTATGCAAGTTTAAGGTATACAATGTGATGATATGATACATGGGTGTATTGCAAAATGTGTATCACAGTAAGGTTAGTTAACACATCCTTGTTATGGTGAGAATTTTAAAGCTCTACTATCCTAGCAACTTTCAAGTATACAATAGAGTATTGTTAACTATAGTCACCATGCTGTACTTTAGATCCCCAGAGTTTACTCATCTTATAACTGAAAGTTTGTACCCTTTGACCAATATATCCCCATTTACCTTAACCCTCAGCCACTGGCAACCACCATTCTTTCTGTTTCTATGAGTTTGAAATTTTCAGATTCCCATATAAATGAGATCATGCGGTATTTGCCTTTCTCTATCCCATGTATGTATATACCACATTTTCTTTATCTATTCATCAATCAGTGGACATTTAGGTTGTTTCCATGGCTTAGCAATTGTGAATAACGCTGCAGTGAACATGAGAGTGCAGATATCTCTTTGAGATAGATAGTGATTTCATTTACTTTGAATACATACTTAGAAGTGGAATTGCTGGATCATATGGTGGTTCTATTTTTATTTTTTTGAGGAATCTCTATGCTGTTTTTCATAGTGGTTGCACAAATTTGCACTCCCAGCAACAGTGCACAAGGGTTCCCTTTTCTCCGCATTCTCGCCAGCACTTATGTCTTGTCTTTCAATAATAGCCATTCTAGCAGCTGTCAGGTGGTATCTCGTGATTTTGATTTGCATTCCCTTGATGACTGGTGATGTTGTGCATCTTCTCATGTAACTGTAGGTCATTTGTATGTCTTCTTTGGAGAAGTGTCTGTTCAAGTCGTCTGTCCATTTTTTAATCAGATGACGATGGTGATGGTGACAGTGATGATGAGGAGGACGATTTCTGCTGTTGAATTGCATGAGTTCCTTATATATTTTGGATATTAACTGCTTATCAGACATAGGTTTTGCAAGTATCTTCTTTCATTTGTAGGTTGCAGCACAATGTCTCGATCTGCAGATGAGAAAGTAAAAGTTCAACCACACCTGCTTGCTTACTTGTTAATGTCTCTGTGAATTACTGAATCTGTCCATGGCACTGAGCTGCCACTGGTCTATTTCAGAGGCTCCTGAATGCTTACCTGTAGGTCAAAGATAGTTTGTGAGGTCCCTTTCACCAGTCTGCAGCAAAATAAGAAAAATAAGAGAGAGATGAAGTATGATTTCAGGGTGGGGACTTTCTTTGCTCATCACTGCGCCTTTAAAAATGTCCTTTCTCCTACACAATGATGCTGTTGATGTTATTATGTTTACTGTTGTTGTTCTAATTTTCTTAATGGATAAAATTCAAAGTTTGAAATACTTAAAAATTGCAAATATATATATGTTCATCTTCAATTTTTTAAGTATTTTGAACTTTGAATTTTATCCATTAGGAAAATTAGAACAATAAACATAATAACATCAACAGCATCATTTTGTAGGAGGAAGGACATTTTTAAAGGTACAGTGATTAACAAATGACACACTACCATGTGTAAAATAGAAAGCTAATGGGCACATGCTGTATAGCACAGGGAGCTCAGCTAGGTGCTCTGTGATGACCTAGAGGGGTGGGGGGCTGTGAGGGAGGCTCAAGAGGGAGGGGATATATGTATACAGATAGCCGATTCACTTTGTTGTACAACAGAAACTAATACAACATTGTAAAGCAACTATACTCCAATAAAAAATAAAAATTGCAAATGGATTATGACTCTCTTGTTCTTCCTGATTCTCCTCAGTATACAGATCAGAGTCTGTGACATTGGGTGTCTTTTGTGTTATTTGCCATGGAAATTTGTTCCAAGCATTTTTACAAATGTGGCCTTCCTTCAAACGACCTTGAGGCTGATGACACTACACCCATTCACCAGAAGAGTAAACTGAGTCTCAAAGATTTTTGGGAACAATTGCTGCCTTGGATTTTTCACATCTATCATTTGACTCCATGTTCATGTCACTTTTTCAAGCAAACTTACCCTCTCCTTCCATTACCCAAGACAGATTTGAGTTGGGTTTCTTTATGAATTGATGCTCTCCAAATCTTTGGGTTAGAGGTCTCACAAAGGTACACCTAGTTTAGAAATGGTAACTGACATGATTTATTTAGGGAGAGGGAGTTTCAAGCTCTCTGCATTAAGGTCCTGTCAATATGCCCTCTTAAATTATATGCTTAAGAGAAGAAGGCTGCTTTAATAAAAATAGATCCTACACGACATGTTATTCTTTATAATTGGACCAAAGATCACAAAGAGCATACACTTACAAGATAATCTGAAAATGAACGGCCAAATAATATAATAATCACCAAATCCTTATTACTTGAAGCCTATACGTGCCAGGAGGCCCTTTCTCCTTTGATGATCAAGCCTGACCCCTATTAATTTTAATAGGAGTTAAGTAGTCACATCAAGGAAAGTATCAGTGAGTACTCTCAGCAAACCAACCCCGGAGATTAAGACCTCCACTTTTGGCTTTCTGCTGAAAATGTGACACATCGCTTGATGCTTATCTGCTTTTAATTGTGTGTTGTGTGTGTGTGTTTTTCTCCCTTCTTTCTGCAGAGGAGTCAGTTTGCAAATCGTTGCTATGTGCTTCCCTACAAGGAAGAGATAAATTATGTGAGAGTCTGTGGTGTTTGGCCTGTTTTATATCCTTTGCTCGTAAATTGAAGTGTACCTTCATAATTAATACCCAATCTTCTCTGATTGATTCCATTGCGCTAAAGCTTGAGGATATCTCACCGTAATGAAAAATGATTGTTGTGATGCACCCTGACTTTTTCCCTCTTTTTATCTCTTCGTCAAAAATATGCACGGAACAAATCTACTGGAGGTCTTGTCGGACAGCGTCAGAAAGCGCTCTCGTTTTTATTAAGCAGCGTCTTCAAAGATTCAGCAGAGACAGACTTGCTTCTGTGAGCTTTTTAACATGTAAGTGACATTTCCCTGCGTTTAAATATGGCTTTGTTAGGCTGTGCTTGCAATCAGAATGCAAAAAAAAAAAAAAAAGCCCCACTGTTAGAACCTGAAACCAAAGAGAAATAGATCCTCCTTTAGTTTCGCTCTTGAAATAGGAAGTCAAGGGAAAGCCAGAATCAGAGAAATCAAATTAGATTTAAAATTCCTATGAGCTCTCAGAATGCAAGATCAGGATAAACATTTCATCCTGAACAACTAAACCAAACAAAGCAAGATACCATTTAATAAGATTTTGTGATGGATAAGTGAGACTGTGCATTTGTGCCAGACTACATGGTTTAAGAAGAATTTAGAAACACAGCTTACCAACTCCCTGCACTTCTCATTTTGAGGGGGCAAGAATGATTCAGGCCATTTTGCAGATGAGGAAATGGGCTCCGTGAGTGGGCATGACCTCTCCAGGCAAACCCAGGGTCAAAGCAAAGGTCTTTTGACAGCTGTTGCCATTTAATAGCAGACTCCCCAACATTTTATGGTGATTTACAAGACCGGAGTTACCTACGGGGGAAATAGACAAAACCGGAGAGATGGAGCCAGTGTCATCCCATTGGTGAACCATTCCAAGCGTCTTTGATCTTCCTTTTCCAGAAAACCAGCCAGCCCACTGGCTTTTTTTTTTTTTTTTTTTTTTTTCGCGGGCGCAGGCTCAGCGGCCATGGCTCACGGGCCCAGCCGCTCTGCGGCATGTGGGACATTCCCGGACCGGGGCACGAACCCGTGTCCCCTGCACCGGCAGGCGGACTCTCAACCACTGCCCCACCAGGGAAGCCCCCACTGGCTTTTTTTAACTGTATGATTTCATTTATTTTTTTTTCATTTAAAATTATTTATTTATTTATTGAACTATAGTTGCTTTACAATATGACATTAGCTTCAGGTATACAGTATAGTGATTCAGTATTTTTACAGATTATACTCCATTAAAAGTTAAGATAATGGCTGTAATTCCTTGTGCTGTATAATACATGCTTGTTGATTATCCATTTTATACATAGTAGTTTATATCTCCTAGTTCCCTACCCCTATCTTGCCCCTCCCTCCTTCCCTCTCCCCACTGGTAATCACTAGTTTGTTTTCTATACCTGTGACTCTTGTTTCTGTTTTGCTATATACATTCAATTGTTTTACTTTCTTAGATTCCGCATATAAGTGATATCATACATTATTTGTCTGACTTATTTCACTAAGCATAATGTTCTCTAGGTCCATTCATGTTGCTGCAAATGACAATATTTCATTCCTTTTTAGAGCTGAGTAATATTCCATTGTATATCTATCTATCTATCTATCTACATATACGTCATATTTTCTTTATTCATTTGTCTGTTGATGGACACTTGGGTTGCTTCCATGTCTTGGCTATTGTAAATAGTGCTGCTATGAACATTGGGGTGCATATATCTTTTTGAATTTTTGTTTTTTCCTTATGTATATACAGTTTTGCAATTGCCGGATCATATGGTCGTTCTATTTTCAGTTTTCTGAGGAACCTCCATACTGTTTTTCCATAGCAACTGCATACATTTACATTCCCACCAACAGGGTACAGGGTTCCTTTTTCTCCATACCCTCTCCAACATTTGTTATTTGTAGACTTTTTGATAATAGCCATTCTGACAGGTGTGAGGTGACATCTCATTGTTGGTTTCATTTGTATTTCTCTAATAATTAGCAATATTGAGCACTTTTTCATGTGCCTATTGGCCATCTGTACATCGTCTTTGGAAAAATGTCTATTTGGGTCTTCTGCCCATTTTTTGATTGGATTAACTCTTTGATATTGAGTTGTATATATTTTGGATATTAACCTCTTATCAGTCATATTATTTGCAAATATTTTCTCTCATTCTGTAGGTTTTCTTTTCTTTTTGTCCATGGTTCCCTTTTCTTGCATAAGATTTTAGGTTTACTTATATCCCATTTGTTTATTTTTACTTTTATGCCTTTTGCCTTCAGAGACAGATCCCCAAAAACTTTGCTTTGTTTTATATTAAAGGAAGTTCTGCCTATATTCTCTTCTAGGAGTTTCATGGTTTTAGGTTTTGCATTTAGGTCTTTAATCCATTTTGAGCTTATTTTTGCATATGGTGTAAGGAAATGTTCTAATCTTATTCTTTTACATGTAGCTGTTCAGTTTCCCAGTATCACTTGTTGAAGAAACTGTCTTATGTCCACTGTATACTCTTGCCTCCTTTGTTGAATTAATTGACTGTAAGTGGGTGGGTTTATTTCTGGGCCTCTCCATTTTGTTCCATTGGTCTATGTGTCTGTTTTTGTTTTGTTTTGTTTTTCCAGTACCATGCTTTTTTGATTACTGTAAGCTTTGTAGTATAGTCTGAAGTCTGGGAGGGTGATGCCTATAGCTCTGTTTTTTGTTGTTGTTGTTGTTTTCCCTCAAGATTACTTCCCACTGGCTTCCTGAGGGCCATCCCTCCACTTGATACTCACCATTTCTGTTCCTATGGCTGCACTGCTAATCTAGTGTCTGGCTCCTTGTCATACTTATCAGCCCTCACTACTGCCAGCAGAGTAATATTCCCCTGCTCTTTAAGAGAGACCAGAGAAAAACCTCAGGGCCTGGGGTGGCGGGGGGTAGGGCAGTCTTTTAGAGGGACCTCGGCATCCCGAGAGCCAAAATTGCTGGTGTCAAGATGTTTTAGCTTTTGCAAGGCATCTGAGCTTCTGGAGGGGGCACAGAGTGACTCTACAAGACATGTGTCTGAAAACCCAAAGCTCTTGTTCCTAGAAGTAGACCATTATTTTTAAGTGCCTGCTGTGCAGGAATTTTGTAGGGAAACCAAACTAAGTCAAATTGAGAGTTTACATTTTTAAATGTCTTCCAAATAAGCTCATGCAATTCTGGCAATCCACAACATGAAACTAACTATCCAACCACCCACCCATGCAGCCTTCATTGGTCAAATACTAACTAAGTACATACTTTATGTAAAAATCTTGTCTACTGTGGAGCTTAGGTGTTGGAAGTTTCTGTAGAGAAAAGTAATTCAGGGTAAGGAAGGAGATAGTGAGCAGAGGATCAGTGAAGCTGTCACTGAGGAGGTCGCCTCTGAGCAGTGACCTGATCAGAAAGAGTGAACTATGTAAAGGATGGGGGAAGGAGCATTCTAGGAGCAGACGATGACAAGGTAAGAGGATTTTAGGGGTACATGACTATGAAACATAGCAAGACGACCAACAAGAGAGTCCTCTAAGACATCTGAGCCTGAGAACATGCATCCATGAATGGACATCCCCAATTGCCACTGACCAGCCTCATGATTTGGGGAAAATTATTTCTTCTTGAAATTGTTTCCCAACAATTGGAACAGCTGGAAATAAGGGGATGGACTGAAAAAAAAATTCTGGGTCACTTTGACTAAAAATGCTGATTCCATGTGAGGTTGACCCCAATGACTTGATAATCCGTTTTTTTCATTTCCCCTAAACCTATTTTCCATTCATATTAGAAAACTATGGTGAGTCCCCTTGGGATTCCAATCACAGGCTCCAGTGGTGGTTTCAGAGGTACCAAATGTGAGGAATGATGAGACACGTCGTGTATTCTTGATGAAGTATCCTTAGCACAGATAGAAAATCATTCTTCAGAATGAAAGCCAGAATGGGGTGCAAAAATGGGGAAAAGAATCATAAAAAGTAGTAAATGGATAGTGATTATTCTGAAGAAGACAGTTCATGTGGTGAGAAAGCTCTGCTGCCAATCTCATGTCCATATTCATTTGAGAGAGTGCCAAATCCTAACCATTAGACCACCAGGGACATACTCAGTTAAGATATCATCTTGGAAAAAAAGATTAATATTAACTCTTTAAGCCAGAATGTTCAGGGGAGACTACCCATGTTCCTGCCTTATAAATATATAGAAGCCATGGGTATGAAAGATCAGAAATTCAAGAACTGTTCCAGAAAAAAAGCTTCTACTTCTTCCTTTGCAAAGAAAAACAAAATAAATTCCTGAGTTATTCAGTGATATATTATTGTATCTATTAAGTCTATTAAAATATATATTGCTTTTAAAAAATTGAAGTATAGTTGATTTACAATGTTGTGGTAGATTCAGGTGTGCAAAATAGTGTTTCAGATATATATTATATGTATATTTTTTATATTTTATTTTTTCAGATTCTTTTCCATTATAGGTTATTACAAGACATTGAATACAGTTCCCAGTGGTATAGAGTAGATCCTGTTTTTTATTTTATATACAGTAGTGTGTATCTGTTAATCCCCAATTCCTAATTTATCCCTCCCTCCCTCCTTTCCCCTTTGGTAGCCTTAAGTTTGTATTCTATGTCTGTGAGTCTATTTATGTTTTGTAAATAAGTTCGTTTGTGTTATTTGTTTTAGATTCCACATATAAGTAATATCATATATTTGTCTTTCTCTCTCTGACTTAGTATGATAATCTCTAGGTCTACCCATGTTGCTGCAAATGGCATTATTTCATTCTTTTTTTATGGCTGAGTAGTATTCCATTGTATATTTATGCCACATCTTCTTTATCCATTCAACTGTTGATAGACATTTAGGTTGCTTCCATGTGTTAGCTACTGTAAACAGTACTGCTGTGAACATAGGGGTGCGTGTATCTTTTCAAATTAGAGTTTTCATCTTTTCAATATATATGCCCAGAGGTGTGATTACTGGATCGTATGGTATCTCTATTTTTAGTTTTTTAAGGAACTTCCATACTGTTCTCCATAGTGGATGCACCAATTTACATTCCCACCAACAGTGTGGGAGGGTTTCCTTTCCTTCACACCGTCTCCAGCATTTATTATTTGTAGAGTTTCTGGTGATGGCCACTCTGACTAATGTGAGGTGATACCTCATTGTAGTTTTAATTTGCATTTCTCTAATGATTAGTGATGTTGAGCACTTCTCCAAAGAACCCACACAGATGGCCAACAGGCACATGAAAACATATTACTTTTAAAAAAATGTTTTGGAGATTTGTCCTAAAACTGTCAGTTGCAAGAATGCTTACAATTTGGAACATTGGCTGGTAACTGAGTGCATGGTAATAAAAGGGCTTCTGTTGAAAGACCATAGATCTTAGGGTTAGAAGATAAAATTCAGGCCACAGCTCTCCATTTACTAGCTGTGTGACCTTAGTCAAGTTACTAGACTAGTCTAAACTTTGACTTAACAGTCTATAAACTAGGGGCATTACACCTGTCTAATTTACTTCATAGTGTGAGAAGCAAATAAAAATATGAAAATAAAATTCCTCCATTAACAGCAAAACACTGGCAAATATGAAGAAGAAATAAAAAGGAAGGAAAAATAGAGAAAAAATTAGACGAGGAGGAAGGGGGGTGTTGATGGAAAGAACTAAACTCTTACACATTTTAATCCCAGTTAGAGTAGGCGTCAGACTTAGAGGATTTGAGCAGGAGTGGGTTGGACTCTGGACCCACATTCTTTCTCAACTCTCATTCTTTCTCATTGTTCAATACAATGCACAACTTTGTAAATCAACTATACTTCAATAAAACTAATAAAAAAGAGATGTCGAGAAGAACTGGTGATGGAGCTGGACTGTGAAATCTTCTTAGAGTCAGGGAGAAAGGGGATTGACCCCAGTCTGCCTTAGAAATGGAGTACAGGCTGGAAAATGGACATTGGAGGGCAGGATAAAGGCATTCAGTAGTGCAGCTGTGAAACCTCACTCTTGGGATCCTCTCAAACATCATAGGAGATACGCTTTGTTTTTTTCTAGCTTACACTTAAAAACTGACGTATATGTATAACTGAATCACTTTGCTGTACACCTGAAACTTACACAACATCGTAAATCAAATATACTCCTATATAAATAAAAATTAAATTAAAAAAAAACAACAACTGATGTTCAGAGAGTTGAAATGGCTTTCTTCAGCTCTTAACCTATTTTTAAAGTGGACCTAGAATCCAGATCTGCAGACTCTGAAAGACATTCTTTGTTGACCACATGTAGCTCGTTGTGCAAACTTGAAACTCAGGCTGAGGAGGTTGGAATCTCTGCTGCAGGGTATGGAGTATGGTGAAGAGTTTTGTGCTGGGAAGTGATTTGATGAACGTGGAGGCTTGATTCAGCGTCAATAATATGTTTATGGAAGATCAGTCCGGAAGTAGCCAGGAACTGATACACAAGGACAGCAGCGGGAAAGATCAAGAAGGGGCAGATGCAGTAAATATTTGGAGGAAGGAACGTGTGACGAAATTGTCAAAGTCAAAAGAGGGGCTGAGGAGACATGAATGACCTGGAAATTCCATGTGCAGGACCAAGAATGAAGAACCAGATCCAATGGGACATAATGAGGAAAATTACAGCTACGAGGGTATGTGCTTGTGGGTTGAGGTTTGGGTTGCACAGAAATTTGATTCCTCTTGGAGATCACAAGTGCTCCCAAACCCTAGAATCAGCATTTGCCTTTGAGAATTAAAATCATCCTATCCACACACTATGGGTGGGTTAGCCATCTTTGGGCACGAACTCAGAAAACCATAAATGTGCAATGAAGCTTGGGTACAGCTCAAACCCAAATCAAGGAATCAGCAATAGTATCTAAGATTAAGGGCTGGAATGAGCTTATCCTTTAGGATGTGGGTGCCTGGTGGCTTTTATTATGCTTATCAGGAGAAGAACCTTTGTGATTAGCTGAAGGGTGGGCAGCCTGAGAAAAAGAACTGGGAAGTCCAGCTGACTAGACCTGGTAGGGCCCATAAGAACTGTCCCAGCAAAAGCAGTCCTTGGTTCAGAATTTTTCCTGGTGGTGATTCAGGTATGAGGCTGTCGTAGCCAGATGTCAGAGTCACCCACTCACTGTCTGGGTCCCAGTGGCCATTCTCCTTAAGAAACCTTTGCGCTTCAGTAACTTTCTTGGTATAGCTGCATAGGTAGAGTGAATATTTTGGTCAACTTGGGCATTTTGTCACTGGCCGGTCAATTTCTTATCTGAACCGAGTCAATGAACTTTTTGGTAGCTCTACATCTGACTTTTTGTGCTGCGTTAGCATGAGTCCAGGCATGAGGGATGGGTCATCTCTTCCAACCTGATCGAGTTCCTAAATGCGCCAAGGTGAATAGCAATTCCTGGTCCTGTACCATAATGTAGTCATGATTAGCAGCTTTTAGAAACATTCTTCTGTAACCACATGCTTTTCTCTCAAATGACAACACTCCGTAATCTCTTGACGGCTAGGGCTGGTTCACCTCTGCGTGAGTTCTTTATGTCCAGGGCAAAGGCATGTACATTTAAGCTATGCCTTTCTCAGAGGAAGCACTCAGCAAAGTAGAGAATGAATGAATGAATGAATGAAAGGAAGTTTGCTCACTTCAGTCTATCAAGGTTCTAATTCTGATGTTCTGTTTTTTTATGTGTGAAATATTGTCTCTAATGCTTCGCTCCCACCAAAATAAGCATTGGTACAAGCAGGAGTTTTTATAAAGGTTTCACTGTGCTCAAGCCACACGGCCGTTTATTAATGACACTTCCAAGCTCTGTTATTGTGCTCAAATTGGCAAAGGGGAGTTCTGTGCTCGCAGAATGTAATTCAAGAACCAATAAAAGTTGATTACATACATATGAAACGTATGGACTGGGGGTAGGAGTCTTGGATGGATTACAAAGCGGGTGTCATGTTTCATCTTCTGCATGGGGTTTTATGGGAGGCCCGCATGAAGCCACAGACTTCTACATCGTCCCTTTCACTAAACATCATGTAAACAGAATCATGTTCTCATTCAAAAATATGTCTGCAAGATCACAGTTCAGAAAGAGGTCTAGGTTTTCTATCAACTTTAGCTCTAACTGGAGAATCTTACAAGAAACTCAGTAATTAATTAGGAGGTACAGGAGGTCATCTTTAACTATGAACAATTAGAATAAAACAGACTATTAGTTCCCTGATTGGAGGGTGGCAGCTGGAGGTACACGATCTTATACAACGATGAGCTTTTTCTACTTCAAAATAGAGGCAGAAATAAAGCCATATTTCTCACTCCCCCACCCCCAAATTGTAGCATCTACTGATAAGTATGATTGAGAAGGCTTTTTTTTTCACTAGCAAAAGAAAATGCCTGGGTACTCTACAGGTTCTCTCTGGAGCCTTGGCCACAGAAATACCCAAGCCTTGTTCTGGTCCGTGTTGAAACACGGCCACCTCTGGGTAGCCACATGGCAGCTGTTTGCCAGCCCCACAGCACAGCTGGTTTTGAGCAGGAAATGAGGGAGCCCTTCTCTGGGGAAAACTACAGGGAGTTTTTGGTGAGCAGAATGCAATTACCCTGGCTGGAAGTGTGCCAGGCTGGGATGGTACATGCCTGATGGTTGCAAAGGCATTACGGGACCCTCTCCCACATAGGCTGTGTTTTAAACAGAAGACAGAATGAGAATATAATTATGAGTGTCTTAATGACTATAAGATAATTACGATGATGTTAATAACTATAATATTTTTCAATAAAGATTCTTTAACTTTTCAAGGTTGAGAGTGAAAACAGGTGGACTCCACGATTGAAAACAATAGATTCATAACAAATGATCTACCAGTGGTAATAATCATCTTGATCAACGCCTTCAAAATTACTGACAGGTATGCATCAATTCTTTAGTAAGTTCTGGTGACTGGTTCTTTAGTAAGTTCTACTGGTCAAAATAGCATCATGAATTCTTTCCAGAGCCTACATTTACTTTAGAATTTCACAAATCTTTTTCACAGCCATTTCCTCTGTGCCCTCATGCCAATTTAAAAGCCTTTTGAAAAGATATATTTATATATTTATTTTCCCCAATTTACAGATGAGAAAACCAAGGCTTAAAGAGATGAACTGACTCGTTTACAATCATACATTGGTAAGTGCTAGAGCGATTACACTACATTAGTCCCTACACTTCACCACTCTTCCAGAGAAAACCTGAATAAGACACATCATTCTTCCCCCAGAAATGCTAATTTATGTTTCTCAACATATTTTTAGTGCCAGATTTTAAAATTATGTAAGATGTAGCTTTGAAGTTGGAGCCATCAAAAAGTTCAATCATGACTAGTTGATTAGAAAATATACCTGATAATAAAAATTCAGTTCAAAAAATGGATTACATAATCCATTCTGCTAAACATAGCCTGCAAGAATCTAATGAGAGTCAACTCTGAAATCAATCACTCAAGAAGCTAAATTGTTAAAGTTCTTGTGAAGTAGTTTCCTGATAAATGGCATTCTTTGATGGAGCATCTGGGTAAATACGGTGCACTCATGATTGATCCTCCAGAATCTTGAGTTATTTTAAAAAGAATACTTCATTTTTTACGCTGATAATGCGGTTGCAAAGAATGACACACATGGATTCAAATTCCAGTTCCACCATTCTCTGAATGACCTTGGAAAGGGTCCTTCATTCTGGAGTAAGATGTCAGGAGGTAGAAGAGAGTTGACATTATATGCAGAGCTATGAGTGATTAAATAATATATATGAAAATGTCTACGATGACCTCTCCACACAGATGTGAGCCCCAGAGCTTATCAAAATTATTTCTAAGAGTTATTTATAATTGTCTACCTTCAATCAAAGTAAAATATGAAAATAATTTATAGGACATACTTCTCAATGCATATATTAATTTTCATGACATTCCCTTGAGATTTAATTTGGATATTTATATTGAAGACAGATGAACTAAACCATATTTGGGAGTTGCAGATAGAAAATTAATTAACAAATAAAATAGAAACAGAGCAGAGAACTGTTTCAAATGACCAGAGGTCCAAAGCACTTGAGTTCTAAAAAAACTAGGCTCTTTCTAATTGAGTGATTTTTTGTTTCATCCATTTATTTACCTAATATTTGTTAAATGCCTACTAAATGATAGGTAATGTGCTAGGTGATGAGAATATAAAATTTTTTAAAGCAGGGAGAAAGATAAAACGTATACTCTTTGGGGCTTCCCTGGTGACGCAGTGGTTGCGAGTCCGCCTGCCGGTGCAGGGGACACGGGTTCGTGTCCCTGTCCGGGAGGATCCCACATGCCGCGGAGTGGCTGGGCCCGTGAGCCATGGCCGCTGAGCCTGTGCGTCCGGAGCCTGTGCTCCGCAACGGGAGAGGCCACAACAGTGAGAGGCCCGCGTACCACAAAAAAAAAAAAAAAAAAAAAAAAAAAAGTATACTCTTTGGTCTCAAGAAACTCACAGAATAACTGCTAAACAGATGTGGAGACAAAGTATTTTCATATAATAATTATATGTATGTGTAAGTGATGGTAGCTTAAGATCAAATCCTCTTGGAGACTCTAGATAATTTCCAGTGCCTTGAAACATCCCTAATCCTTGGTTACAAACAGCTGGCTGGGATGGGCAAGAATAGTACTGAATGGTAGACCTTGATTCTCAGATGTCCAAGATCTTCTTTATGGGCTTCCTTACGGGCTGATCTCTAGCTCAGCTTGTAGAGTTCCTGCACAAACCCAGGAATCTTACATGTAAAGAAGGCAATACTATTTTCTGACATAATCGTTGGGATACCAGGGCTTTTTTGATATCTGTGAGAAATTAATGGAACATTCAGATCCAAATATCCAATCCCATGCAAGGTCCGAGGTAACAGATGCAAACATGCAAACATGCTTATCCCTCTTCTCTGTAGGGTCCCACTATTTTGTGACTTTAACCAGAAGTGTGGGTTAATTTCATGAATCCATCATTACACTTTGTAATATAGTCAGTGCTCCATATTAAGACTAGAAGGGGAAAAAATTCTTCAGGGCACTGCCAATTCTGAGCTGTCACCTCCAGCATCTTGTCTCTTTCTCATGATGGCAGATAAAAGGAAATGAGAGGGAACAATAGAACAGAAAGGGAGGGAGGAACAAGAGACTGAAAATCGCAAATCTGGAAGCTTCCTTAACACCGCTGAAACCTTTGTCCACAATTAGACATCACTATTTTCAGCATTCCTATCCCAGATCTCCTTCCCAATTAAATTGGCTGCATGTGTCAACGAGTTTCTATAGAAACATGTTTCCGCCTCTTGACAAAGCTGTAAGGACCTACCTATAAATGTAGTATCTAAATCTCTTCCTTTTCATTGTGCAACTTATGACCTTTAGGAAAATTTGCAACGTTCATTATCCATTTCGTTGAAAACAGGAGTCGTAGCTAATTCTTGAAGCATTTTTGGAAGCTAAAGAAATACAGTCTGGCTTAATTTGCAAAATAATTGTGTTGACTCTCCAAGTAATAACGTTCCATGGAGAACAGGAGACAAGGGGTTAGTAGGAGTTTAGGGCATATTCTATCAGAGTCCATGTATGATCTTGGGAAATCGCTGGTGTTTTTAGTTTTCCAAGGACAGATTGGACTCTAGGGATCTTTTAGCCATATGACTCATTAGTCACAGGTAACATCTTTGGCCCTGATGACTCACAGCGTTATTATTGACCCAACACAATTTTCACAACATTTCTTCATTTCATGAGAGAGTCTCAGGCTGCAGAAATGATGGGCATTCACTCTTCCTTCTCAACCTATGAAATGTTGGAGCGTGTGAGTGTTTCATTTCCTTGAAGAAAGGGGCTATTGTATGGTTTCATGGCATTTCCATAGATGGGATTAGTCTCCACGTCACAATAAACTCAGACAACATTACAATGAGTAACTAGAACACACACACACACACACACACACACACACACACACACACACACACACACACACCCCACTGGAGTTAATGAAGTGGTGGGGGCGTTTCCCTATCTTTTTTTTTTTTTTTTTTTTTTTTTGCGGTACGCGGCACTCTCACTGCCTCGGCCCCCTCCCGCCGCGGAGCACAGGCCCCGGACGCGCAGGCCCAGCGGCCATGGCTCACGCGCCCAGCCGCTCCGCGGCACGCGGGATCCCCCCGGACCGGGGCACGAACCCTCGCCCTCCGCATCGGCAGGCGGACCCCCAACCACTGCGCCACCAGGGAAGCCCTCCCTATCTTTTTAATTCTTGAGCATCTTAGGGATCAAGATTTGGCGTGTGACTCTGGGTATTTCTACTAGTATATGGTGAACTGGGGAAATTAAATACGATTTGGAAACAGAACTTATATAACACATAATTTACATAACTTCTTTTGTGCCAGTAAAAGAGATTGTATTCAGATGCAACTGGGCCCTTGAAAAAGCCATCTAGCTACTTCTCATTTCACGACTCCTTTCTAATAATCCTTTCCAGAACCCGCAAGGATGGAGAGTTTGGAGGCTGCTTTTAACATCAGGCAGCAAGCCACACCCCTGCACCCTTACCGTGAGAGTACACCATATTTTTCATTTCTTCAACTTGCATTGGCAATCTGTTGTAGCATAATTTACACATTTACACATTTTAGAGAGCAAGGCACAGTCATTCAACTTAATTCCAAAAAACATAAGCACTGAAGGCCTGCCTCTGTACATTAGCTTTGCAAAGCATATGAACGCCTTTGCCGAAACCCAGTGCAAGGCACAGGCTCATTTGGAATCCGTGTCAAGAGGTATCTGCTGTTTGTCATTTCCCACCCAAAGTTCTCTGGCGTGGTCATTTTTAGCCCTATTGGGTTGACCTTTAAATAATGGTCTGGGGTCGGCAAGCCTTGGTCCTGGGTGCAGCCTACCTTCCAGGTCTGTGGGTTCACTAGCATTCTGCAGACACCAGGAACTCTGCTGACGAACTTGCTTCTAAGTGTCAGGGAAGCAGGTTTTGCCCAACTCTTCTATGAAGAGTCATTTGACTGATTCATCCTCCCACACTGACTATTTCTTTTAAATGGGCTTATAAAGCTCAGTGAAAAACAGAGTTGGAGCCTCTTAGCTGGAGTAAAATCTTTGGAATTGCACAGAATTGGGTGCAAGGCTCACCCCTTCCCTTTCTGGCCTGGTGACCTTGAAGGTGAACTTTACCCCTCTGGGACCCCATTTCCATTTCTGTCAACAGAAGGGAAAAGAGTTCACTAAAAATCTTGTGTTGAAGACCTGGTGAGAAAACCTACGGGAAACAGCATGGGCACAGTGATCCCTCCTTTGATATCCATCCTCTTCCCTTCTCTTTGCCGGTGGGAGGTGGAGCTGTCGCTCAATAAAGGACAAGGACAAATCATTTGCAGAACAAAGTGTGCCTTTTGCAGATCTCGAGAGGAAGGCTCCTCTGAAAGACACTGTTTGTGACCCCCTCTGACAGTTGTCTTGGTATACAGAGTAATTGAGTTTCCCTCCTATTCAATTGGGCCGCTTCCCTAAAAGTAGTGATTAAAACAGATTTACTGGAGGGCAGGATGACATTTATATGGACTAGAGGCATTTTCCTGTTCATTTTGTTTGGGGAGTAACCTTTCAGAAAGGGTAGATTTAATTTAGGGAACATTTCATTAAGCCAGGAATGGATCACTAGAACGAATACTCTTACAAGGAAAAATGCCACCCTCTCGGAAGGGTGTGCTCAGTTTTAAAAATCTGACAGTTGAGGGAATTGAGGATCTGGGGAGGGAGGGGTATGCTTCTTTGAGTTGGTGGTACTTGGATTTCTTGCCTTTTCTTTATTGTGTTTCCCCTGCCATTTTTGGTTTGAAATAATCAGTGGTGCAGGAATGCCTAGTCACTACTGCTGGCAATTGTTGGTGAAGTCGAAATAAATAGAGTCATATAAATGCAGACACTTTAGGTGCTAATCTGTATGTTGAATTTGTTCAAAGAGTGATCAGTCTTTCCCCTGAGCACAAAAGTCCACCTTCAGTTATTAGAGCTATTTGGAGATCTTTTCGGATGGCTGTATGTCAACTCTTTCTTAGCCAGAAAGTTGAATGTCCAGCAGAAAACATCAAGGAATAGGATGGACTTCGCTAGTTTGGAAAACACAGTAGCCTAGGGGAATAACACACATTTACACAAAAGCAGCATTTATTCACTGAATCTTTCCTTCTTGACCCTAATAGAACAGGACACAAAGGTGTTTTTCAAAGACCTTTGGGTAGTCTTTGGCAAGTCTTTTGGTGCGAGGAGGTTTTTCTTACGTGTTCTCGTTCTGTTGTTGTTTTTGCCCCTTTGAGCGTTTTCTCGGTTCTCTCGCTGCCTCTCCTGGTTGTTTAGTCGAGTATTCTCTATGGCTCTCATGGCAAAATCTCAAAAAGACCATTTGAAACCAGGTTCCCAAACATCTCTTCTGTTCTTGAACTCAAAGTGTCTGTCCAAATACCAAGTGCACCATCCACCTTCTCCCTTTGGCATAGTGCCAAGCCCGATAATATGAAGTCCTTGAAGATGCACTAATTCAATCACGTTAAGAATCTAGTGCAAACTGACTTAAATTTTATGCAAACATCTAGTATCACCCTTGTTTCCATGAAATCTTCCCTGGACTAGAAAAACTTCAGTATCTTGTAATAACCTATAAAGGAAAAGAAGAATCTGAAAAAAACTATATAGATAGATAGATGATAGATAGATACATAGATAGATAGATACATAGACAGATAGATATTGATACTGAGCAGGACCCTGTGGGGCTCCTGGGCACAAAAGCCTTTCTGTGTTACTCATTTCTTGATTACAGGAAATAGGCTTCATTCAGCCTCCACGACCTTCCCTGAGTTCCAAGGGGCAGGTTCAAACAGATGCTAATTAGAGAAGGGAGGGTATTCGAGACAAGGGAAGGACAGTCAAGAAACAATTGCGCAGGCTTGGGGCGGAGTCCTGTTTCCCCCTCAAGGGATATGCATAACAATATCTTGAGCTGTTTTGCAGATACTGAAACCTGAACCAGGTGGGAGAAGTTAACTGTCTGCTGCCCACAAGCACTGAACCACAGACCGCTTGGAACCAGAAGGTTGATGATGCCGACTCCCACTTACCTCACCAACAACCAATCAGAAGAGTGTCCACGAGCTGACCACGCCCTCTCTGAACCATTACTATAAAACTCCTCACTACCCCGTCCAGGTTAGGACACACAGTTTTGAGGGCGTTAGCCTGCTGTGGCCCCCTTTGCCTGGCAAAGCAATAAAGCTATTCTTGTCTACTTCACCCAAAGCTGTCTCTAAGATTTAATTTGGTGTCGGGGTACAGAGGCTATCTACAGATAGATAGACAGATAGATAGATAGATAGATAACTAATCACTTTGATGTACACCTGAAGCTAACACATTGTAAATTAACTATGATTCAATTTGAAAAAAAAAATAGCTTTTCTAACAACACAGTCTACTATGTATGATAATGTATCACAATTTTGTGGCATTCATTGATCAGAAAACATTCTGGAGGTAAGCTTTGAAATTTCTTGATGAATTAAAATATTTTTTTAAATGAATCTATTGCTTAGTGTACATTTAAAAATGATTTCAGGCAAAAGTTACCATTTTTTTGTCATCTTTCTAATTTGCAGACATTTGTAAAAACCTTGCAACAGAGGAGATGCTGTGAGACAAGCACTCTTATATGCTCGTTGCAGGAAGGTAAATTGGTATAATTTTTATGAAAGGCAATTTGCCAATATGCGTCAGGAACATTAAATATGCTGGTACACTTTGACCTTGTAATTCTATTTCCAGGAATCCATTCTAAGAAAGTAATCCAACATAGCCATTTTCTATGAATTGTTTTATTTAAGCATTACTGCAATTATGAAGAAAAAAAGGGAAACTACAGAATGCCCCCAAACAGGCCAAAGATTAGCTAAAGTATTATATATAAATATTAGATTATATAAATGAGGAAATTTTAGCAATATAAAGAAATATTTATTGATGAGATTAAGAGCAAAATGCAGTGAACTCAACTCTATAAAATGTACATGCATGGAAGACAGTGCAAATAAATCATGCCAAAGTATTTATTATTGTTTATTGTTTTGGACCATTTTTCCTTCTTACTTTATCATTTTTGTATTATAAGCATGTAAAATAATTAAAAACATTCTAAGCAGTAATCATAATTTGGCCAAAATTGTGTGTGTGTTTAGATGAAGAAATTTATTTTAGAAAAAATATGTCTAGCAAGAAAGATGAAACAAAGAAATAGTTGGGCTAAGTTCACATTTTTCAAACCTAGTTGTGCTTCTCAAATAAAATTCTGCCTCTCTACACACTGGGTTCCTGGAAGCTGACCAAAATCTGCTCAGTAATATTAACTCCACTTAAAAAAGGGAAGAGAACATATTGAACGGCATTCACTTACGGTCTGGGTGCTTGGAGGAGATCAGTTGGTGAGTACCAAAGTGATGGCATGCATGTTTCTATTTGCATGTTGAAAATTGACAGATAATTGAAAAGAATCAGCATATGCAATTTCTCAGAGGAAGCAAGCTGAAGAGTCAGAGGAACCTTGCCTACAAAGGCATCCTGTTGCCCAAAGTCTCTGCAGAATGTTCTAGAACCATATAACTTTTCAGTTATCATCACATGGATTCCCTGTTTGTTGGGGACCAGGAAGACCGTTGCCTGGCTGTCCAGCCAATGCAATACAGTGTGTATATTCAGAACTTCTTCCCTGTTCCTTTCTCCAATTACGATTGCTGAAAAATTGCAGAGACCTTACACAGGAAATCATCAGAAATCATAATCCATCCTGGTGGCTTTTAGGGTATCCACAGAAATATTCTAGAGAACAGCCTTATCTACTTATTAGGTTTTAAACTAGAAATGGTAGGACTGGCTTTACATTAAACAAATATTTAATATATATATTTTAAAAGAATCATGACCATCTAACAATATTTTAAGGTTGCAGCCATGCACAAAATATGCTAGCTCTCTCTTGTGTTTCACTGGTCATGACCATAGCTTTTATTACTATGGCTTTGTAGTTATAACCTGGTATCTTGGTAGGGTCAGTTCCCTACTTCTCCTTTCTTTCAGGATTGACATAGCTGTATACAGATCTTTATTCTTTATGTAGGCCCTTTTTCCTGTTCACCCAACATGTCTAACGTATTTCTACAAGAGGGATAACTGGTTTGTCCCTTTGCTGTAAAGGCCTTGCTCTCAAACCATCTCATGAGTGTCTCTTTCTTGTCAATCAGGTGTTTTATACTCATAGTGGTTTTCTTTGACTAACTTCACCTCCACCCACTCACCTCTAGCCTGTTTTATTGTCATCACAGCACCTATCATAACCTGAAATGGGCTCTGGAGTCTGATGACCTGGACTGGCAAACCACCTCTGCCCTTTATAACCACTCTGGCCTTAGACCAGTTCTTAGGCCCTTGAAAGATGGTATGGACTTTGTCTTAGAGGAGGAGGAAGGTAGCAGGTAAATGTGCTGCCACAGACCCCTCCCTCAGGACCAGGCGAAGTATGACCAGGAGTGCTTAACATGTGATAATAGTGTTGATCTTTACATCAGTAAATGTTTTGGGAGCTTTGTTGTTTACCCACTACTTATTCCCTATATGCTGAGCACCATGCTAAGCACATGTGTGTATTATCTCATTTGCTCTTTACGATAATCCATTCAGGTGGATATTACTGGTTTTCTTCTCAGGGCGGGGCAGGTTCTCATTAAATAGTATTCTTCTCCTCCTGAGTTCTGAACAAATTGCCAAGTAAAACAAAGGATATCAACTAGATTGGGGTAAAATACATATCATCTCTGTGATTGATAAAGGGAAGGTAGGAGACACAGCAAATCATGAGGCCTGGTGGGCCCAGAGTTGGACAGACTTCCCCACCTCATCTCAGGCCCAGGGCCATGTGGTGGGAGGGGCCAGCCCCTAGAAGAGCAGCTCACTCCCAGAGGAGAAAGGGTGTAGCTGAGCCTAATGCCCCACTTTCCTTTCTTTCCCAAATTAACCAATCAGGTCACACATCCTCCCTCAGGTTGGAGTGAATAAAAAGGAAGAGAGTAAAGGTCTACAGGGTAGACCAGTAGAACTCCTTCCAAACTCCCAGGAGACACTGGGAGTTGAGAACAAGCATCCTCCCACCCCAGCAATTATTATTCCATTTTAGATGAGGAAACTGAGGCACAGAGAATTAAAGGAACCTGTCAAGATTCTGGGTAGATGCAGGCCTAAGGGCTCACGGTTTGGCAAATGGAATATGGGTTGGATTTCAGCAGTCTCTCATCCCCTCAGTTAGGCAGCTTTGTGCAGTGCACATACTACTCAACTGTATGTGGCACCCTTGGTTTGAAACCAGGGCCAAAGTAATCCCACTTGCTAAAACTACCTACCTCCTGCCCTTCCCAATACCCCTCCAGCAGTCTTGTCTGCCCATCACTTGTTTTTTTCATTCAATATAGTAAACATAGGTCTGAGACCTAGTGTGTATTAGATCCTGTGAACTCTTCAGGTGAGAGAGTCGTGTGCATATGTAATTCTTTTAAAACATGACGAGGGACAGTGAGATGACAGCAGAGCTGGCTTGCATGCATGGCACATGCTCCATCACTCAGCCCTAATGAAGCTGGAGGAAAGGTGGCTACTGGGAGCCTTTGCTGGGCCTTGCAACATCAGGTTTAGGGATGGCCATGGAAGTCACACCTGGGGGCGGGGGAGTGAGCATGTGTCCCCCGCATGAGGGGGCAGGTGGAGGACGTGACCTGCTGAGATGTCAGGGAACATGAGTATACATGCAGTCAGGCCCTTCTGACACTAACTCCTTAGATCTGACTCAGTTGCTGAAGGAACTATTTTCTGCTTTGATTTTTGTTTCTTTCTTGTGTCCTTTGATCTTAGAAGATGCTTAGAAGATGTCACCTTCTCATTGTTGTGGCAGTTTGGGACCATTTGTCCCTTGTCACTGGCTAGTCAGGGCTGCCCTTGTTGGATTCCTCTCACAGTCAGTCAGATCCGCTGGGCCTCTGGCCCTGACCTGGGTGGTCCTGTAACCCTTGCCTCACTCTTCTTCCTCTATACCTTTGCGTATCTTGCTATCACCTGCACACCTGGCCCAGACTAGGCCCTCTAGAAACCTCAGGTGCAGGATTAAGAGCATTGGAGCAGTGACTATTTACAAGTCCCCGGAAGCCAGTATGCCAAGCCTGTGGCTCCCCAGGTGGCACTTAGTGAAGGTTGATAGTCTGGTTGGGGGCAGTCTCACTTGTGGTGCTTATGCTCTCTTGGGGCCTGATGGCCTGTCATTTGTCTGAGTCCCTCAGAGTGAATCCTTGGGGCTTCTCATGGCCACATGGACCCTGCTGTGGTTGATTTTCTGCATGTTAGTTCAAAACACATCATGCCGGGCGTTTGACAATAAGAGCTAGCTTCAACTTATGTTTTCCAGATGTGTGTGGGCTGCAGAAGCTGCAGCCACGTACATTTTGCCCAGTCTCCTTTGGAAACATGGGTGTAATCAGTGTCATGAAGTTGAGAAGAGTTGTTGGCCTCCCTTGGGAGTTCAACCCATGGCAGTGGCCCAGCAGCAGTGTCTAGCTTCTGGAAGATAGAGGTCAGAATTGGGTCTCGTTGGGCTGAAATCAACACGTTGACAGGGCTGTGGTCCTTCTGGAGGCTCTAGGGGAGAATCTGTTTCCTTGTCTTTTCTAGCCTCTAGAGACTGCCCACATGCCTTGGCTTGTGGCCCCTGTGTTCCGTCTTCAAAGCCAGCAATGTCAGCCGGGTCCTTCTCAGGCTCCCATCTCTCTGATTCTCCCTTTCTCCCTTTTCCGCCTCCTTCTTCTCCTTTGAAGGACCCCTGTGGTTCCATTGTGTTCACCTGGATAATCCAGGATAGCCTCCCCATCTCAAGATCAGCTGACCGGCAACCTTATCTCCAAGAATTCCCTTTCCATGTAACCCAACATGTTCACAGGTTCCAGGGCTTAAGACAAGGGCATCCTTAGGGGAGGGCATCATTCTGCCTGCCACAGAGGGCAACTGTTTTTTTCTTGCAGTGTTTAAAAATCTTTTTTGGTCTCATGATTTTTAAACTGTTTACTTTTACCCTCTCCCTTTCTACCACTCCCAGGAGAAATTTTGTTGTTTTCACCTTATCCAGCCATTCTCCCCTGTTTGTCTGACTGTCTTTATGTTTCTGTCTTTTTTATGTGGGTCATGTGTGGGAAGGGAATCAGGAAGACCCACGGCTGCGCGGTCCCCGGCAGCTGCGGGATTAGGCTTGTAGAAGATGTTTGGCTATGTGGCTGTCAGGGTGTATCCAGTGAGCTCAGGGCAGTTGTGAATTTCATGAGCATTGATGGATTTCACCCTGGGGAAGGTGGATGTTTTCCCAGAATACAAGCTTAAAGTGTGATAGAATCCATGGAATTGAAGTTTAATTTTGTTGGATTTTTTAAAAGATATTTTAAATTGGGTGTTTTAAAAGCAGAGTGGAATAGATGTTGCTTTAGAATCTGTCTCGATTCTTAACCGTATAGTTTGTCAGGGCTAGAAAGATCCTTAGGATCCAAGCCCTTCATTTGGCAGTTGGGGAACAGGGCCCAGGGAGCAGAGGGGAAATGGCTCACCTGAGCTCTTGCAGGTGTCGTATGGTCCTTTCATAAGCTCTGTTTTCACTGTCTGGCTATGTTTAGAGCTTTTGCTCGAAATATGTATGGTCTTTCCTATACTCAGTATAAGCCTCCAGCACAATTGTCATCCATCAACATATGACATCTTATTCCTCACACAGTAATCCCTTGGTTTTGGAGAGGCTTGATTTCAGACCCTGAGTTCATGGAGTTTGTCCTCAAAAAATCCCCATCAATTCACAGAACTATCCATTTATTCAATTAACTTATTAACAAGTTTTTTTTTTTAATTTTAAAAAAAATTTATTTATTTTATTTTTGGGTGTGTTGGGTCTTTGTTGCTGCATGCGGGCTTTCTCTAGTTGCGGCGAGCGGGAGCTACTCTACGTTGTGGTGCGCGGGCTTCTCATTGCGGTTCTTTCTTTCTTCCTTCCTTCCTTCCTTCCTTCCTTCCTTCCTTCCTTCCTTCCTTTCTTTCTTTCTTTCTTTCTTTCTTTCTCTCTTCCCTTCACCACTTTCTACATTTTTTTCACTCTGTAATAGCCCTAAAGTTCAGCCTTCGCATTTGTCCATGGCAATAGGAAGCTGATGTTACAGGAATAAAGGGGGCTGAGTGGGAACTCCTCCAGGAAGGCATCCAGTCTCTGCTAGAGAATCTGACCCCTCAGGAAGCAGAAGCAAATGAAAAGGCACACATTGGCACCTGTGATACTTCAGTCTGGAGCTTGGTTCTGAAGGTGGGTGAACAGAGTAGATGAAGAAAGATTCAAGAATCTTCCTACGTGTGGCCTTTTTCTAACTACAATTGCTGTAAAATTGCAGAGACCTTATACAGGAAATCATCAGAAATCATAATCCATCCTGGTGCCTTTTAGGGTATCCACAGAGACATTCTAGAGAACAGCCTTATCTACTTATTAGTTTTTAAACTAGAAATGGTAGGACTGGCTTTACATTAAACAAATATTTAATATATATATTTTAAAAGAATCATGACCATCTAACAATATTTTAAGGTTGCAGCCACGCACAAAATATACACAGTAATAGATTAAAAAATAAAAGCATGTAGAAGTATAAAAGAAATATCAAATTTGTCCCTGATTAAAGAAAAACACAACTACTGAAGAGAGATGTTTTGTGGAGGGAACAAGAGAGGGTGAAAGTCACAAAGCCAGAAAAATGGGGGAAGAGGCAGAGAGAGAGTTAAAAGAAACTTTACTAACAATAACATGAGATTTTGGTTGTAGCTGTGTAAGTTTAGACCTAAAATACCTATGGGAAACTATAAATCTGAATTTACCACCTCGTTCTGCCCCCAGGGCAGGGGTAAGGGTGGTGAGAAGCAAACAGAATTTATCCGAGAACATGGCTTGCACGTCTCTTTCCTTTGGTGCTCCAGTCTCCCACAAAATGTATTTATTTAACAAATGTCACCCAAAACAGCTTGGTAGCAGATGAGGTTTATTTAATGGCAGTAAAACAGGTAAAACATTCCCTACATTTTTGGTCTCTGTTTATGTTTCTATCAAAAAACAAAACAAAACAAAACAAAACTGAGCTAGCTACAGCTCTTTACACACTCAAACAGAACCGTGGCATATATTTGGGAAGTCATGCAAATTTCACTCAGTAACTGGCTAGGAAAATACACATCTCTATATTTTCTCAAAGCAATTTATGATTTCTCTACCCAGAGGACAGGAGCATCCAATCCGGATTCAACTTTGTTTTATTTTAATATATATATTTTTTCGAACGCTTTCTTTCTCCTTCAAGATTTGCCGTCTCGATTTGGCACCGGTTTTAAGTTCTTTTAAGTCTTCTGTTCTCTTCCTATTTTAGCTTTACTATGCTTTGGAGTGCCCTCTCGGTGAGGAAAAAAAACCCACCCGACCTCCCCCCCAGTCCTTTCAGCTGTAACCTTTCTACAAGTAAATGCTAATTGAAAAAGAAAGAACACCACTAATCTTGGAATTTAAATGCATTTAACAAAACCAATCTCACTCTAAATTGTTGTTTCGCCATTCCCTTTTCCCTAACAGATGTCGAGAAACTGCAATTCCTATTAAGAACACTTGACTGTTTACTCAGCACGAGAACTTCAGCCTCAGTCTGTATCAATCTAAACGCGTTTCGAGACGTCAGGACCCCGAAAAGTGCAGACAGTTAGTTGGTTATTTTTAAATGTAATCTTCACATAAAAGCATCACAGCATTTTCCCTTTCACTTTGTCAACCTTTCTCTTTTTTAACGATGGCATCCAGCATCGGCAGACGAGGGAATTTTTATGACCCGTTCCATTTAAGTTGCTGTTGGCATGAGCTAGTGGCTTTGTCATGAGGCGAATGAAATTATTAGTTAAGTTCATGAAGTTGATTGGGAGAAAATGTGCTGTCCGAGATTCTCTAGCCCAAACGCTTAACATCTGAAATGGAGTTGCGTTTTCCTGATGGTGTGTGCATGTGTGTGGGCGGCCACTGGACACAGGTCGGTAGGGAGGGGGTCCCTGCTAGGTGGGGTCCCTGGTGTGGTACTGGCTGGCAGACGGGGATGAGATGAGCACACGTCCACGTCGGAATCTAGAACACCCTCACACTCACTTGGCCTTATCCTCCAAGAGTCTTATCGTATTTGTCATTTGTTTAAAAGCACTTGCTTAGCACTTGGCATGTAACATACATATACTGCACGCGCGAGCTGCGTGATTTTGCAGCTCTGTGTTTGCACTGGGTTGTAGGGGCCCTTGTCATCTTGCCAGCACCAAGCTGCATGATTTGGAAAGTTAGATTTTCAGAATTCTTGGCATTTTGACATGTTTTCCCTTTCCAGTTCACTGTCCCTTTGATTAAACTTATTAAGAATAGAAGAAAAAAAAAAGAGAGGTAAGGAAATAGTATCAAGTCAGAAATGGAAAAAAAAATTCCCTGTTTGGAATATGTAACTGGGACGTGTAGTT
Source organism: Physeter macrocephalus (assembly GCF_002837175.3). NCBI lineage: Eukaryota > Metazoa > Chordata > Mammalia > Artiodactyla > Physeteridae > Physeter > Physeter macrocephalus. The sequence goes on from NC_041224.1 coordinate 175,462,218, forward strand.
TTTGGTTCCCTGGTAATAAATCGACTCAGGCAGTCAAGTGCTCTGATGTGTCACCTTGACTTTGTATAGCAACTGATGATACAGCTCTCATTTGCTCCATTTTATAGGTGAGAAAACTGAGGATCTGAAAGGGTGATTTGACCTCAAAGCTGGTCTGTAGAAGAGGCCGGACTAGTACTAAAGCTTATATATACTCTTATCCAGATCCTGCAGGTTGCTGGCATTTTTCCTTTTTGAATTTCCTGTTAAAACTCTTAAGAGACATTTAAACATACAGGTAAAGTCTCTCACTACGTGGTAAGCTCCTGAAGGGCAGAATTTGTCCTGATTTAATATATGGTATAATCCCAGAGCTTGCACACTCCAGCTGGTCATGTATTAGCAGCCGAACGATGAATTAAGGAACTAACAGATACATTAATTGCTAGAGCTGCAGTCACATCTGCACCTTAGGTATAACTTTCCAGTAGAAGTTGACTTTTCCAGCCTGAAGTTTAAAAAAAAAAAAAAAGGAAACATTCTGGGCACTGGGTCCTGGCCCCCAGATCAATTGGCATGTGTGGTTCAGGTTGAAAACTGTTTCCCTCACTTGTTCTAACTGATTTCCATGCTTTGGACTTCAGTGTGTGTCTGAGATTCTTTGGGTGGAAACAGGGTTGAACTTGGAGACGGGCATCCCAGCCCGCTGGGCAGTCCTGGACTCTGGAATCAGGCGGGCCCGGCCCTGGACTCACCTCTCAAGCAGCTTCAGGAAAATGATCTTGTCTAAGACCCAATGTCCTCCTGACGACGGTGACACGTATCAGTCCTGCCCGCAGGGTGTCTGCCAGGACTGAGTAAGGGAAGTGCGGAGATGTGGTGACTTGTAACTGTACAGTCAGCTTCAGTTTATGTTAGTAAAAATTATAAACTTGAAGATCCGAACAGCAAAGGGCAGGGGTTATAACGTTTAGTCTTAAGTGTGTCCCACCTCCCAGTTTTCTCCTGTTTCCCATTTGTTTTCCATTTCTTCGTCTCTCTGTTGCTTCCCTTCCTCCGTCTCTTTCTGCTTTGCTTCTCTCTTCCTGACTCCTGCTCTCTCTCCATCTTCTGCTTCCTCCCTTTTCTCGCTTCCCACTTTCTCTAGGTCTCAGTTTTCCCCTCCCTTATCTGTAAACCCTGTTCCCAGGCTCGGTTTGTACCTCGATTAGGAGTAGCAGGGAGCAGGGCACCCAGAGGTGGGCAGTGGAAGGCATCCGCCATGGCTCCTGCTGTGGGTGTTTGCATGGGGACAGGCTGGGTTGGAGACTCTCTCCAGGGCAGGATGGTAACTGGATTTTTTGTACTCCAGACACTTAGACTCTCAGAATCCCTCAGGGCCGGCTGAGAGGTATGGCCCTACATCTATCTGGAGAATCCTGGAGAGAGATCCAGCTCTGGTGTTCTCTCTGAGTGTGTCTTCCTCTTGTGTTCTTTGAGCTTCTTGGATAGTAGGTGACAACAGGAGGAAGTGAATAAAGAGAGGGGGAAGAGGGGAGATGCTAAGACTTAAAAATCTTAAAATAATTTAGTCCAATTTCTTTTATGCAGGAAGAAGCTGAATCTCAGAGAGTTCAAGAGGCTTTTCCAAGCTCACACAGAAGGAAACAAGGAGGAAAATTGAAACCCAGGTCTCTTGACGCTCAGATTTCTCTCGATTCTTCCTCCTATTTCCTAGAAAGTGGACAAGGGAGGGGGTGGGGTCAGAAGGCAAGAAGGAAGGAGAGCACAGCTGAGGATCTGGTGAGGTTTCGCCTTGCCAGGCAGTCCACTGGCTGAGCTACACACACTTGATTTGAAATCAAATGACGGATACAGATCCTGGTGACCTTGAGGAAGGCTTTGACTCCTTGATTCCTTTTCCTTTATCAACCCAGCAGCACTTCCCTCCCTTCCTCCTGTAGAAGATCTAGGCTCAAATCCCACTGACATCTGTGGACACCTGCCTTGTCCCCTGCACTGTGTAAGCCGTGGATAAATCAGTTCTCCAAATCAGCCTTTGAGTTACCTTTTACTGCCCCATTTTATAGATGGGGAAACTGAACCAGCAGCTTCCTTTAAGGCTCTTTATCAGATCTACTTTTGTCTGAATCTTTTCCTTCCTCCCTCCCCCCTTCCTTCCTTTCTCTTTTTTTCTTTCTTTCTTTCTTCCTTTTTTTTCTTTCTTTCTTTCTTTTCTTCCCTCCTTCTTCCTTCCTTCCTTCCTTCCTTCCTTCCTTCCTTCCTTCCTTCCTTCCTTTCTTTCTTTCTTTCTTTCTTTCTTTCTCTCTTCCCTTCACCACTTTCTACATTTTTTTCACTCTGTAATAGCCCTAAAGTTCAGCCTTCGCATTTGTCCATGGCAATAGGAAGCTGATGTTACAGGAATAAAGGGGGCTGAGTGGGAACTCCTCCAGGAAGGCATCCAGTCTCTGCTAGAGAATCTGACCCCTCAGGAAGCAGAAGCAAATGAAAAGGCACACATTGGCACCTGTGATACTTCAGTCTGGAGCTTGGTTCTGAAGGTGGGTGAACAGAGTAGATGAAGAAAGATTCAAGAATCTTCCTACATATGGAATTTCATTCTTTACATTCAGGAGAATCCAACAGAGTCCCCACTAGGATTGAGTCATGCTTCTTGGTTTTGAAACTGTCAGAATGCTTCAGAAAACAACACAAAAACTATGACTGGTGGGCGCAGAAACAGGGAAGTTCTTAATGAGGCAGAAACAATGGCTGGAGAGCAAGTTCTAGACCCACAGAGCGCTCACATTCCCCATGCCTCCCCAGCTCTTCCTGTGTGGCTGGCCCATTGGTCCCCACGTGGAACAGCCAAAGGGAAAGACATACGCGGGGGCAGTGCACAGGGAGATACACACTCTATCCAATCCATCTATTCATCTTCCGGGGAGTTTGCAGAAGAAAAGATAAGAAGAATGGATAGGAGGATGAGCTCATTGTTAATAATTTAGATGATATGTTCTTAGATAGTAATCCATGTGGTCCACATCCAGAAGGTAATTGTGTGCCATTTAGAGAGCTTTTGTCGAATTTGGTAAGTGTCATCATGACAGGTTCTACCTGCAACCTTGCCTACCGTCTACGTAGTTGAGAATCCTCATACAAAAACTCAACCAGACGTTCCAAAGCCACTGGCATTAACACGATTCAAAACAAAACAAAGCAGAAGAATGAGCTCCAGTTGGCTATCACAGCCTCCTTGTTTTCCTTTCCTTGGAGGAAGGAGCCCTGAGTTGAGCCCCACCGTTGTCATAGCCTGAATGCCTGCCTCTCACTTTCCTGCCCTGTGCTCTTCTCCCACTGTTCATCCACATGGCCTGCCTCTTCCCAGTTCCATACCTTTATGACCTGTTCCAAACCTGTCTTTCATTAGGAACCTCGGGACCTCTTCAACCCCGGGCCACCTCCCCACCTCTGCCTGGTATCGGTGGAATCTCCATTCTTGTGCTGACTTCTTCCCCCAAATCACAGCTCTGTCTCCCCAGGTCCACTCTTTCCAACGATCTTTAGGGCTCCTGATGACACAATAGGACACTTCTGCGATTCTCCGTTCTTCACGGTGCCAAGCAGAGTGCTGTGCACGTGAATTCATACGGACGCTAGTGAATGTGCACAAGCTGCAGCCTTGGAGGGTCCGATCAAGGGTCATTCACTGCATCTATGCCTCGTAGAGGTTGTTCAGTGCTCTCTGCTCTGTGCTTTGGAACCACGGGGTTGAGGTTGGAATTCTGGCTGGGCTGACTCCTGATGTGCCCTTGGGCCGACTCAGTAAATTCTCTGTGCCTCGGTTTCCTCATCCATCACATGGAGAGGTTAATGTTGCCTGTCTCCCAGGGTACTATGAGGATTAAATGAGTTAATGCATGGACAGCACGTGACCAGGACTTGGCATCGTTAGTGGTCAATATAGGTTAGCCCTGAAATGTACAGGATATAAACAAGGAGGCTCAGAGAGACTCCCATCCAGTCCCTGCCGATGCAGATTGAAGAATGCACATTCAGAGAGGCTGAGAGCCCCAACAAAGTTCACGTCCATGTGACCAGCTAGTGATGGGAGTCCAGCCGAGACCTCTGACTCTTTGTGACATTGAACATTACTGTGAGTGTGTGTGTGTGTGTGTGTGTGTGTGAGAGAGAGAGAGAGAGAGAGAGAGAGAGAGAGAGAAAGAAAGAGAGAGGGTAGGATAAAAGGATGAGGAGCGAAGGCAACACCAGCCTGTTTCCAAATCTGAGCAGATTTCTAATTAGGATAACATTCAACTATTCATATGAGAAAATATAAGGAAGGAGGAACTCATCACCGGGACTGCTTAGAAGTACACGATGGCAGAAGGTAATCAAGCTTCCTTGAACCTCTGCAACTGGTTGGCTCAGAATCTGGCACAGTTATCTTTGTTTCCCTATCTTTTCCCGAAGCCTTTAGCAATCGCTAACAATCCTATTTACTCTGTGTACCAGACAAACACAGTTACTGTCGCCATCTCACTATTTTTATCTAATATTGAAATTTCTCTCCCTAAGAACAGCCCTGAATATATTATGATATCTGCTGAATAAATGATGTGCATAATATACTGTGCAGAGATGGTATTTATGAAGCCAGGCTCTAACCGAAATGAAGGAATCCTTCAGTTCTCGTTTGAAAGGAAATTCAATCGGATACATTTTCAAGAAAGCAAAGTCATGCTTTTTTTTTAATCCTTGCAAACTTTTGGATTCAAGGCCAATTTCTTCATATTCCCCCGTGGGATAGACTGTCCTGCAATTTCTAGCATACTTTTCCTGCAGAAATTGAGGCTGTCTTCCTGTTCTTAGATGAGGAATGTCCCATTAATAACATCATTACCATTGCTTTTATGTATAATAATATGTCAAACACATGTAATAGTGCTTGAGACATTACAAGTCATTCTCTCAACAGGCCTCTGAGTAAAAGGGGTGTTAAAAGGTTCCCATTTTGCAGAGGAGAATGCTGGTCTGTACCACGGGAGGGCTACAGAGCAATCGCTGTTCCCTCAGCAGATTTGCCAGCTGTATGAAGCGTTTACTATTCACCATGTCATTTTGTTTTGCATTTTATGTTTTGTGCAGAGAGATGTTAGCACTGCTATTATTAATGATAACACTCTTTGCTTATTACGCAGGTTAGAAAACACCACCGTCTCCAGCGACACAGGTGAACTGAGATCAGGAGAAGAAGAGTGGGTAATTTGTGCACAATCCCATGGATAATAAATGCTGAATTGGGTTCAGACCAGGATTTCTGCTTCTGAAAGCAAGGCCATCAAGAGGTCTTTGCCAGGACATGCTGCCTTCCTCCTGGGTTCTAGTGGTTCTGGATCCTTGTGGTTCTGAATCCTGAAACAAAATTCAACCGACTTTGTTTTCATGGAATGGAAAGTCAAGAAGTCAAGTCCATGGGTAAGAAGTGCTGGCCCATATGTCTGCGTATTCTTCACCCTGTGAATTTGCCTCTACATTCTAGCTCTCCTAAAAGAGAGCAAAAACTATCTCACAGTTGGAACAAAAGCAACAAAACAACAAAACCCTCGGGGATTGCCTCAGTGAATGCCTTCTTTTTTCAGCTGAGGAGAGTGATTTTGCTGATGAAACTCAGAAAGGTGAAGCAGCTTTCCAGAACCATGAAGCTAATGAATGGTAGACTGAAGACCAAGACTAGGGTTTCTTAACTGGATCCTTCCATGAGGTCATGAGGCTGCTTCTTGGCTGGTCTTCAGCCCTTTAAGAAAAAGTTTCCCAACCAAGTAAACATGGATCTAACCTGCTGGATCTATTAGCCTCCCCAGATCCCAATCCTGTCCCCCCAGATCCTGGATCACCCAGGTGAAAGTTAGCAAAGTGGGGTAAAAACTCTTCCTTTTTCTGCATCCCACAGCCTGCTCACAGACACATGCTTCAGAGAAGTATCCCTCAAGACAAGAGTCCTTTGGGTAGGCACAGGGGATAGATACCTAGGAAGGTCAAATAAGTTTGGGAAACTTCTGGCTTAAACAGTTTCTCTGTATTAGGATTTTTCCACCCATTTAAGGGGCTGATGTGCATGGTAAACGTCCAGGAGTGTCAAGACGTGAAGTGCTTCTCAACTTATTTGCCTAGAGAATCATTATTTTCCCCAAGAATATCTTGTTCAGCTCAAGGTTCTTGGATCATACTTTGGGTAATGATGCTTTAGACCAGTGATCAGCAAACTATGGTCCACAGAGCAAATCTACCCAGGTGCCTGTTTTGCAAATAAAGTTTTATTGGGACACAGACATGCTTGTTTGTTGACATAGTCTTCGTGGGTGATTTTGCACTACAAGAGCAGAATTAAGTAGTTGCAACAGACACAGTATGGTAGGCAAAGTCACACCTATTTGCTAACTGATCCTTTACAGATAAAACACATATAACCCCTTAGAGAATGCTACAATGGGATCCTTTTTCCTTTTTATTACAAACTTAGAGCCTCAGTATTAATCATGACAAGTGTTAGGGCCAGAACATTTTTCTCCCTTCTTAATGGTATAATGGGACTTAGCCATTGAGATGGTCATTATGAACACATTTTTAGAGTTATAACTTAGAGCCCATCTAATTTTCCATTCATGGGTAAGTTTCCTAAGACTTAGCATGTAAATGTGACAGCCCTGAGATCATGAAGATGGACATTTGTAGGCCTGGTTAGTTACATCTGCTGGATGGCAATCCCTTTCACTTGGGACTGAGTAGAAGAAATTGGGATGGAGTGGTTGCTTCTCTATGGTAAAGTACATCCTGATTGGATGTCCATTCTAAGCTTCCCAGCAAAGAGGAACAACAGCTGAGCTGCCACCTGTCCTGTGCCAATGGTTACAGGCACGCTAACTTTGTGTTTTGCTATAGGCTTAAATTTATCTTTAAATTCTTTAATTTTTTTTCTTTGTTGAAGATTGGCTTCCAGTGAACTGAATATTTAAAAGATATTACAGGGAGAAACAACACGGTTGGCTGATTGTTTCTTCCCAAAATGGATGAGATGAGGAATGAACGCCTCCATTTACATAAACAATCAGCTGAAAGAGCCTCGCCAAATGTGAGCATTTATATTTGATGACATCCTGATTGTAACCATAAATAACAATATTTTCATTGTTGGGTAATAGACATCATTACCCAGTGTGTTTTAGGTAAGTGGGCACTTAACGGGGTAAGGAAGAGATGATAAGGAAGATTAAGGTGAGTACTCAGCAATATGGGAAGAGATAACCTTGCAAATTTCAGATGTGTAATAAATACCTCTGCCAAGGGCCCGCTGGTAAATAAGATGAGGTTTTTGACTCACACCAGGTTAACCCATGCAAAAGAGATGAATCGAAGCAGAAAAATGATTTCACTCAACCCCCAAGCCTGTGTCGAGGGACCAAATGTGCCAGGCTCTGTCCTTGAGCCGTGGTCTGGCTGGATGACAAGAACACACCCAGACAACCGGTGACAGTGTCATGTGATAAAAGCATCAAAGCAAAGAACCTATGTTTCAATGAGTCTCTTTCCTTGTAGACACTCTAAAGTCCTGTGATTTTATTGTCCTTTTGATTTGTTTTGTCTTCTGGTTATTTTTAAATTTTTGGTTTTTCATTTTGAATTCTTTTATTGAGGTCTGACTTACCTCCAGAAGGCTCAATAAACTTTGGTTCCTAGGTTGATAAATTTTTACATTACCTACTTCAAGACACAGAGTATCACAGCACCCGACAAGTGGAGTCTTTACTTATAAATGGGAATTATTGAATTAAACAAATATTTTAAACTCAAGAGCAGTGTACATTCTAAATAAACACAGGGAAAAAATATCATAGAGACAAAAGAAAAAAATACTTTGGAAAAAGATGACAAAGAATTCAAGTTCCCCAATGGTCACAAACACAGGTTTCAGCACAGACAAACCTGAGTGGAAATCCAGCATTGCCATTTACAAGCTGTGCGTTTCTAGAAAATTTATCTTATCTCTTTGAGACTCAGATTCCTCTTCTGCAAAATGCAGGTGACAACACCCAAATGTGAGGCTGATAGTGACCTTTGTGCAGTAACTGTGGTGACACAGGTGGAACAGGACACCCAGTACCTCACCCACGTGAGAGTTAATGCGAGCTGATATTGTAGTATAATGACAGCAATGATGCAAAGACCACACTTTCAGCAAGTCAACAGTTTGTGTAACCCCCGAATAATGGATTTACTTGTCAAAAGAAATAAAATTCATAAAGGAAGAGGGACACGCCGGTGATGGATGATCATACATTGTGAAGTAAAAATGTGATATGGAGATGATTTAAGAAATCTGGATTTTGTAGATGATAGATGCCCATCTTGATGTTTTTCATTCCATAACTTCTGTGCTCTTTGTCACCTGAGCCTTCTCATTCATTGGGAATAATGGATCTGCCTCTTGACAGGTTGACCCGAGAATGTGATGTTTCAACTGGTTTTTGAACAAGGATAGGAGATTCTAGACTCAGAGGATTTTCTCTTTGTCACTTTGAATCTCATCATAGATTACTTTCTTGTGATGGGTAATTTTATGTGTCAATTTGGCTGGGCCAAGATGCTCAGATATTTGGTTACACATGATTCTGGATGCTTCAATGAGGGTGTTTTTTGGATGAGATTGACATATAAATCAATAGACTTTGAGTAAAGCAGATAGCCCTCCATCCAATCAGTTGAAGGCCTTAACAGAATGAAGACTGACCTTCCCTGAGAAAGAAGAAGAAGGAGTTCTGCCATCAGATAGCCTTTGGACTGGAATTGCAACTATTCCTTGGGTCTCCAGCCTGCCAAGCAACCCTGCAGATTTTGGACTTATCAAACCTCTACAATGGAATGAGCCACTGCCTTAAAATAAATCTTGCTCTCTCTCTCTCTCTAAATATATGCAATATTCTGTTCTGTTTCTCTGGAGAACCCTGATTAATACACCCCACAAAAAGGAAGACAGTCCAGTTTTGGTGGGTTTCATGACCCTAGTCAACCAACAATTTCTTTAAGAGCAAAAAATGGTCTTTGAAATCCTGAACTGTGGTATGGGGCTTCCTAATGCTTTGACAGTCATGTGTGTTGCAACCTCTCTGAGCCTTGCTTTCCCCATTGTTATAGGGAGGCTGTGAAATCTATGCACTAGCCTATTTGAGAGAATTAAATGATGTGCCATATTGCAGCCTGGTTGATGGTAAACACTGACCAAATGTGACTCCTCTTCCTTCTTCGTTTTGAAAGCAGACTACTGGAAGAAAATCTCTGCTCTTTCTCCCATCTTTGCAAACTCCAGAACATTCTCTCCGACAAAGCATGCCAACAAAGAGAGGGTTGGTGAGAAGAGTGGATGAAACACCAATTCTTTTCTCTTCCTTTAATTAAAATTTATCTGTATGGATAAAAGTCATCAGAAATTGGCCAAACATTTGTTGGCTAAAGAAGGAACTATAATTTGGAAAAAGAAAATTCAATAAGAGAAGAGAAAACAAAATAGGTTCTCTGGTTCTAGATATATATAGATTTTTGTTTTCCACATTAATGCCTTGATGTGTCTGCATCTAACCAGCATTCGGCTGTCTTACAACTCGTGCAATTATTTTGTCAAAAGTGGTAGGGTTGATTTTTTTTTTAATCTTTGAAAAAAAGTTAGTTTACAGTTTATTAACTTAGATTACTGGAAATCGCTCCCATGGGCTTTTTAACTGCAACAAGAACTCAGAAAAGTGAGTCCTTAAGACCAATCTGAAAGATTTAAAAACATTAATAACTATCATCGAACCAGCAGGAGGAAAAACAGACTGTCTTTTTTTTTCTCCCTCTGCATTCAGGATCAAGTTTTTGTATTTTCCCCACAAACAACCTGAACTTGATTTTTCTGTTCTTTTCTCTTGCAACACAAATGGCTATTTTCTGTAACGATGATAATTATATAGCACCTAAGAGCTTAAAAACACACTCACTTGCACGCTCTCTATTAACGTACTCTTAGCTCACTCCAGAAAAGAAAAGATTTTTTGTTGATTATCTGGTTTTTAGTTGAAGGAACTGAAACTCTGGGAGGATGGCTAGTGTAACCAAATTGAGGTGACCACAGCGGCTGAGGACGGTCTAGAAACTGAGGTTGGTTTGGATACTAAGCCTCTGAGCTTTTTTGTGATAACAAGCTCTATGTCCAAATTATACAAATTTAACAACCAAATTGAGGACCATCTCCTGTCCATTGCCTAGGTCCCCCTTGCCTTTCTCATCCATCCCCATCTTTGAAGATACATCCAGGTCTGTCTAGATCATCATCATCCAAGATTCATTCCTCCCTAAGCCAAAAGTTACCTGTTGAGTGCCTCCAAAGGGCCACAGGGAAAGATAGCAGAATGTGCATCTCTTGTTTGGAGTTTAAGTCCTTTCTCTGACATGTAAAGAGCTGTGTGATCTTGTCTAACCTGCTTCTTGTCTTGAAACTTGATCTTTCTATCTTTAAATGGGAAGACCGATATCCAACTGGCAGCATGATTGTAATTATTATGTGAAACAGTATTTTTTCTCTGACATGTAAAGAGCTGTGTGATCTTGTCTAACCTGCTTCTTGTCTTGAACCTTGATCTTTCTATCTTTAAATGGGAAGACCGATATCCAACTGTATTTTCTCATATACAAGGAAAATAGTTCAGCATATGATAGGTTCTTCATAAACGTTGGATTTATTTCCCCTCTTCCCTGGAAGGAGTTAACTTTTCTCAACATATTGACATGGATTGACACATACGGACAATGTGAGGTCTGCTGATGCAGAAGTTGCCAGAAGATCACCAGCTCTGCTGCCCACCCCCTTCCTGAGCACATAGCTAGATCACACTAACCTGCCTCCCTCACATTTGGCATTGACACTTGCCTTCTTGCACAACCCCCCATGCTTTGTTCCCCTCTGGCTTGATGAAGAAAAGCATGGTGCACGTGAAAGCCACTCTTTCCTTCAGGGACACACATGTTAAAATGAACTTAAGCAAGAAATAAACTTCAAAGTGTTAAATCACTAGAAGTTGAGGGTTTAGCTATGTTAGTGGCCAGTGTTAACCTTATCCAGTACTTATCCACACGATAGTTTTTAATTCATTTACAAATAGATCAGACGTACACCGACACAAAGACACACCTACGCCAACACACACACACACACACCAACGCATATACACATAATAGCAACACACATAGACACATACCTACACACCAGAAATTTAACATTTTATGGACACAATGAATGTTTTATTGGCTTAATATTTGAGTTCTCACCTGATTATTCTTGGCCTTACCTGTACAACTTAAAGAATACTATTAAGAATTTTAAAATTTATTTTGAAATTTATATTTAAAATTTATATTTGAGGGACTTTTAGAGGCCAATATAGAATCCCCCTTCCATAGCTGTCTTACAGATCACCATCTTCTGCTTGAACCTCTCCTGTGACATGGTGCCCACTGCCTCCCATGGAAACTGGTGGCCAGACAACTCTAGGCGTTGCAATGATGTGTTTCATATGAAGGTAAGAGCTACCTTCTCTAACATCTATCCATTCCCCATGGCTCCACACCTGAGAAACGAAGAAGCAACCTATAGGAGAATCCCTTAAATAATTGAAAATACAGCCAGTTTTGCTGTAACTCTTGTTTTTGAAAACACACATTTGTGATTGATATATTAAGGAATGATTTAAACATTATGCAAAATTTGCATTTGCTTATGTGTCATTTTTGCTGCAGAAAACACTAGTGAAAGCAAAAACCTGCACCCATGTGGATGGAGTCATGTGGAAATGCACAGATTACACACGTGTGTACCCCTCAAACACCCATCCGCCACCCCAGTCTACCGCGTGGATTATGATTCACACTAGTGATACAATATTTCTTCTGATTTCAGAAAACCCTCCTTCCACTATTTTGCAATAACTCACAAACTTCCATCCTTCCCATACCCACTTCTGTAAGCAACTTTGAGACTTTTTCTGGGTAAAGTACCATATTTAGTGCCATATTCATATATTTTTCTTAACCACTGAATATATATTACCTTTCTATCCACTCTTATCTTTCTCTTTTTTTCAACATGCCATTGATTAAGTGTTTGAAAGTTGATCCCCAGCCTAATTTTCCCCATAATTCTGTGGTTTTTAATTGCACAATTTTGCATAATGGGTGATTTTTAGGGATACCTATATCACATGTTAGCGGAACTGGTTGTGGAATTTGTATCTTCCTTTAGTCTGTTAATAGAATGGGGAGTATTTGTCATTAAGGTACATCTCCACATTCTATTTCTTCTGATTTCAGAAAACCCTCCTTCCACCATTTTGCAATAACTCACAAACTTCCATCCTTCCCATACCCACTTCTGTAAGCAACTTTGAGACTTTTTCTGGGTAAAGTACCATATTTAGTGCCATATTCATATATTTTTCTTGACCACTGAATATATATTACCTTTCTATCCACTCTTATCTTTTTCTTTTTTTCAACATGCCATTGATGAAGTGTTTGAAAGTTGATCCCCAGCCTAATTTTCCCCATAATTCTGTGGTTTTTAATTGCACAATTTTGCATAATGGGTGATTTTTAGGGATACCTATATCACATGTTAGCGGAACTGGTTGTGGAATTTGTATCTTCCTTTAGTCTGTTAATAGAATGGGGAGTATTTGTCATTAAGGTACATCTCCACATTCTCTCAGTAAAAAGGTATTGTATGCCAAGCCTGGCCTGATGCTGGCCACTCAATGAATAAACACATGTAGTCCCTGCATGTCTTAGAGCTCATAAATTCTAGGTCTACCGACCTCCTAATTCTCCTGGGAGGGAGAATGAATCGGCAAAAAAAGGATACCAATTAAATGGCGTAATTTCTGATTAGCTAATTCAGCCACTAAAAACAGGAAAAAGGAATGAATTAATATTTGGTGGGCCACCTATGACAGAGTCTATGCCAAGTGTTTGTAAGAGCATTAGGAAAATCCAACCCCACTTCAACCTCTCAGATAAGCATTACATCTGCCATTTTGGAAGTGAGGTACAAGAGCTAGGCATCAAGTCTAGTTCAGCTCTGACACAAATTCTTGTGCCTTTTCCAATATGCTGTGTTTCCTCTGCTGTGCTTTCTTGTCTGCCCAATGTCTACTCTACTGAATTAAGGACCAACTATGTTCTTGGTACTGAGAATTCTTTACAAGAAGTCCACAAAGCAGCCAGAGAGGTGAAAATTGGAACTGCCAAATAAAAGTAGGTGGAATTCGTCTGACCAGAAAGGATGAAAGAGAAAAACAAGTACACAGATTATTAACAAGCACGCTTGTCTCCAAACCTAATTTAAAACTAATAAAGTTGCATAATTCATACAATCATAAAGTCAAATATTTTGTAAAATTTCATCACTTATGGAAGTGATGAACTTCCATCTAGTATCTGAAATGCAAGGGTGATTTCAAAGCTGCATTTCAAGTGGTGCTTGAGGGATCATTATAGGCTGGAAATGGCTGATACAGTGGAGTTGCAGCCATTTGGTGCAGGCATGGAAACTAAAAGCTAGAACTGCAGCCACAAATGCAGTAAAAAGAGACTATCCTGTTTCTATGACTTGTATTCATCACTACAGACAACCAGGTAATTCAATTATCTTTGGCCTTGGAAGTCTGTCTTGTGGTTTATGTGCCCTTCTCTAACAGGCCCTGCTGTTCAGTCAGACCTGCGGACATTGGTGCTGGGCTTGCGGGTTGGGGGAGAGCCCTGGTGTGCACGTGGACAGGAGGCTGAGAAAAAGAACCTGTGTTATTTACTCTGAAAGTGATGACAATGATCTCATGGTCCAGAATGCATTGTCCCTTGGAGCCCCCGGTATGAATATCATGATTCACTTTGATAGCAGCACATTTTATACAAACTCTTTTGTTGGTGGAGAAAAATGTCTCATCTGACATGATTGCAGGGGAAATCTCCTTGTGTTCCTTTCTCTCTCTTGCCCCTAATAGTCTCTTGCCCATCTATAAGAGTACATAAAATGTGTGGCATGCAGGATGGTAATGAGATGGCAGACTTTTTCTAACATCAGAATTTCAATAAGGAGGGAATTTGCCTCCAAAAGAGGACAGTGATCTTTTCACAAACACTGTCCTTTGTCCTGAGGCACTCAAAATCCCCAAATCCCTAAAATATTTCATCTGAAGATAAGATAATTTTGCTCTAGCCTAGGCTGAAAAAGAAAGAAGGGGAAAAAGCCATCTATCAGATGCAGCCAGGAAAGTCCCGTTGCTTAGGGAGAAAGTAGATTAAAGGCCCCTATCTTATCTGTATTTCAATTAAAATCTTATATTTGGTGCCCAGCAGTGTAACGCATTGAAGTCTTTCCAAGTAAAAAACACCACTTCAGTAGGTGGATGTTAGAGAAATCTTTAATGGGCATATTCTACATGTGATATGGGCTACTCCTCACGTGTGGGAGAAATGACAGCACAATATTTTGACAGAGATGTGAAACTTGCAAAGGTGGGAAGGGCAAGGAATGCATTACCCTGGTGAATTCTCTACTGCCGGATCTTTTTTTTTTTTTCCACTGAGCCCCCATTTGAATATTTGCAAACCTGCCCCAAGTATTTAAAAAAATCACTAAGGGGGCAGGAGGGGAGAAATTCAGGGAAAGGAAATAGGAGCTATTTGAGTACCTTGTGATAATCCTTTTGAGATTCTGAGTTCAGGATCAGATTTATCTCCAAAAAGCTGGTGAAAAGAAAGAAGCCAGTACTCAGATTTAGAGAATGCTATCCACGTAAGTAATGTTTATGGAAACAGTCTGGTAGAACTCAATGACTGAGATCTAAGGACCCATGATAAATCATAGACTAAATCAGGCATCAAACAATAGATCAATCAATCAATGGATCAAACCATCAGTTGGGACTTCCCTGGTGGGCCAGTTGTTAAGACTCTGCACTTCCACTGTAGGGGGCACAGGTTCTATCCCTGGTCAGGGAACTAAGATCCCATAGGCCATGCGGCACAGCCAAAAAAAAAAAAAAAAAAAAAAAATCGATCAAACTAAATGTGAAGGAATATAGCTTTGTATCCCAAAGTAAAATAAGGCAAGTGTAAAATGCAGGTTTTAAGTTATCGAGCAAGGAAACGCAAATGAGGACTTTCTATGTCCAGGGCACTGTGCTGTGTAATCACAGCGGGGGAATGGGGCAGAGGAAAGGGATGAAGAAGCATGTTCTAGAGTGAAGGGAGGAGGAGCATGTTCTATTGCTGGCTTTGCTACAGTTAACCAAGACAAAGGTCAGTAAACTTTCTCTATAAAGGACTAGATAGTAACTATTTTAGGCTTTGCAAGCCAGCAAAGTGGCCTCGGCCTCTGTCAAGCAATGATGAGTAGCCCCTGCTCCCCGGGACTAGAGAAAGCCCGCGTGCAGCAACGAAGACCCACCGCAGCCAAAAATAAATAAATAAAAATAAATAAATAAATTGTCAAATAAAGGAGGAGCATCAACCAACATGCAAAGATCCAACGAAAGTAGGTGTCTCTCCACCCAAGGTTACTATTTTTTTTGTGTGTGTGTGGTACGTGGGCCTCTCACTGCCGTGGCCTCTCCATTGCGGAGCACAGGCTCCAGAGGCGCAGGCTTAGCGGCCATGGCTCACGGGCCCAGCCGCTCCGCGGCATGTGGGATCTTCCCGGACCGGGGCATGAACCCGCCTCCCCTGCATCGGCAGGCGGACTCTCAACCACCGCGCCACCAGGGAAGCCCCCAATAAAACTTTTACTTGCAGACTTTGAGATTGAATTACATGTAATTTTCATGTCCTAAGATATCATTCTTCTTTTGACTTTTTTTCAATCATTCAAACGTGTAAAAACCACTCGATTCAATGACTGTGTAAAAGCAGACAGTGGCCAAATTTGGCCTGTCCCTGTTAGCTTGCCAACCACTGATCAAGATGGTACATTAATACCAGCACAGGGTGATCAGGTTCATTGCTAAAGAAGTGATTCGGAGAATATGTGGTCTGAATTGTGAGAGTGCTTTCACTCTTGGTGTTCCAAGAGGCAACGTCTACTCCTGTTCAGGTAAATTAGCTTATGTGGGAGAAGATGCAGGCAGCTTTAGATAACTGTTAACTGTTTGGTTAACTAGAAACAGTTATGATAAGCAGCAATGGGCTCATAATAATAGAAATAGTAAATCATTTTATTGAGCTGACACTTATTGAGCACTTACTCTAAGCTAGGCACACTGTTCTGCATGCATTTCCACCTCCTTAACCCTTAGAACAATCAAGCGAAGTAGGTATTATTTCTACCATCACTTTGCAAATGAGGAAACTGAGGCCTGAGGAAGTTAACTAACTTGCCAGAGGGCACAGAGCTGATGAAGGGTGCATCCAGAACACATTGGGACATGTGGTTCAGAGATGAGAATGTGGAAAGTGCCATGTAGAAGTACAGATCTGGAACCCATGAGTCAAATTGTCTGGCCTCCAATCAAGACTCCACCACTTGCCAGCCCCAAGAATAGCTTCCTAATCTCTCTGAGCCTCGGTTTCCTCATCCATGAGACAGAACAATAATTGTATCTATTTCACAAGCTGAGGTTGAGAAATAAATGAATTTAGGGTTCATAGCTAGTGCCCAATAATATTGGCTAATGATACCATCGACCAGGAATTATCCTAAGGTTTCTCATACTTATTTATACACGGTACCATATTACATCCTTTGCTTTGAGCTAATCCCCTTCTAACTTTGAGAGATTCTTCTAGAGCCATTCTTTGCATCAGGATTTGGCAAAAGAGTCCATGCTCAATCCATCCATAAACATAAAATGTATAATATTTTAAACAGCCCTGGAACGTCCTCAGGCCTTTTCAGACAGCCCTGGTCTATCTCCCAGGAGTCTGCATGCAGTCCCAGACTCCCTTTGGTCTGAAAACCTCAGCCACATCCAGCACTGCTGATAGAATACAGAGTCAGTGGGCTTGAAGGGACCAGGAGGTGGGCCCTTCTGCCTCCTGGCCTAGCAGAGGGGACAGCATGCAAATCATTCCCTCCAGCGCTCCGGGCCTGCAGCCCCTCCCTCAGGCTTCTCTCACCTCAGGAAAAATCCATAGCATCAGCTTAGCTAAACTCCATCTGGTTTTATGTGCAAACCCCTAATTATTTTAGGCAATGGAATTCCTAAGTGTCACGGATTTTCTTTTCAGTAATTCTTGGTTTAAAAATCAAGATCAGAACCTACCACCACGTGATCCAAGTGTTCCCATTCACCAAACTTCAGTGCCTGCCTGTGATTGTAGGATAAAGTTCAAATTGTTTTTGTTTTTTTTTTCTGATATTCAGGGTCTTTCAAGCTCTCATTCATCTACTTATGCAACAGAGGTTTATCAGTTCCTATTACTATCTTTCAAGTGTTTTAATAAGCACATGTAAGCATCTCTAAAGTTGGAATGCACCTTAAAATCCCACAGCCTGTACCCATTGCTCTATACCAAAGGAGGTCATGACACAATCATGGCCTGCACGTGTGTGCATGTCAAAAGGCTACTAGCATTGAATCTTGCAGAGCTGCAGAGATAACTGTAACCAAGAGATGATGGTATAGCACCTTTTTAAACCCCTAGGACTCAAACGGTTGTGGGAAGGTGATAAACCAGCTAGGTTTAGCAACATTCCCAAGGAGTAAAAAATCGGTGGGTTCCACATACTTGCAAAGCAGACTTAATAGCCCAACATCAATGACCATAACTCTTTAAATAAATGCTGCATCACCAGCACTCTGGATGGCAGAGAAAATAGTACTGTATGGAGAAAGAAAACCACAGACTCTAATTGAAAAAGTGATTCAGGAAAGTTGCAATCTGTGAGCGAGTTTTAAGACTACCGTAACCATATTCCTTTTCTATCACAACAGCAATATATGATAAAAATCTGTCTACTTCAGACTAAAGGATTTTTTCCCCATAAGTATAAAATAAAATTTCTAAGTAATAAGAAAGCATCGTGCCATTGTTTTATTTTCAATCCTTTCTTCTTTTCTTTCTTTCTTCCTTTCTTTCTTTCTCTCTTTCTTTCTTTCTTCCTTCCTTCCTTCCTTCTTTCCTTCCTTCCTTCCTTCCTTCCTTTCTTTTTTTCTTTCTTTTTAGTGGAACATACAATATTGTTTCATCTTACAATTGATTGTATATTAGATTCAATAAAATATGGTTGTGGGCTGATCATGGTCTAGAATCAGGGGCACAGATGAACAGAAGTGGTCTTTTCTCTTAAGGACTTACCATTCGGTATAAAAGGACATCAGTCCCTAGGTCCTCTAGGTACCATCTCTCTGGACTGCCCTTTTCCCTCTTGGTTCATTCCTACTTATCCTTCAAGGTCCAGGTTAAATAACTCCCTACTGAGATGTTTTCCCAGATAATGTGTCTGCAGAAATAACGTCTTCCTCTTTTGTATGTCTATACTGTTTTTCTCATAGTCATGAGTTCCACAGCCAGGGACCTTGGTTTAAATCCTGGCAGCTCTGCTTGAACAAGACAATTAAGCCTGCTGAACCTCAGTTTCTTCCTGTATATGGTGCATATGTATCTCATGCTCAGCTTTCATGGCTGTTTTGAGGATTAATTACATTAATACAGGTAGGGCCCTTAGAAGAAGTTAGGATAAGGTAAGTGGAATTGACCATTTTTCAAGCCACTTTGTCAGCATGGCTCCCACTGTCATTTGATTCACTGTGATGTGGGTCTGCACGTAGGCTCCAGGAGAGCTGTAATGGTGTCTGATGTCAGCCTCATTTCTCTCCCTGCACGTAGTACAGCTCAGAGTAGGGAGTCACTCATTAAGCCCTTCAACAAACATTTATTAAATTAAATACCTGGCATGCATTAGCCACTGTTCTAAGCTCTGGTCCTCGAGAGCTTGAAAAATATTTGTTGAACAAATGAGCTAATGATTATTCACTTTACAAAGAATGAGGTGATACTCAGAAGACAACCAAGCAATCCCTGCTTGGCCAAAGGACAGAATTCTCTAGAAGTCAGCAGCTGAAAACAGTCTGAAAACTCCGGATGCAATTTGTCATGTTTTATTTGTTTGTTTATTTTTTTGGGCTAATCAATACTCTCTTAAAGTTACAGCTGGCTCAGCTGACAGCATGGTCTTCTAGACTTCTCTCTGGCTCAGCCTACTTCCTTTAAGGGGTTATTCCTGACTCAGCAAGGGTCATGGGACTCTTTGTGATATAAAGGCCCTCCATCTGCAGGAATCTGGGGTCTTAGATTCCAAGAGTTCCAACTCTAGCTACACACTTACCCATCACTCTGGTCTACCAGCTCTCTAGTCTCAGCCATGGAACTCATTTCCAGCCTGTAATCCTTCTCTTCGCTCAACCCTTCCAAGTTGATTTGGATTCAACTTCTCTTTTGGCTCTTTGTTGGCTCTATTTTGGTTTCTCTACCCCAGTTCTTCCTCCCCAAGGATAACTTGGTAGGTAGCACTTGCGTTTGCTGCTCTCCAGTCTGGGGATCTACCTTGCCTTTGACACTCTCATAGGCAACCTCCCTGGCAGCATGGACAGACAGGTACTATGCAGCTATTAAGAGAGCTCACCAAATATTTCTTAGTCCCTGCCTTCTGGGCACAGAGTCCGTTTGTTTCTAGAGCTATGTAATCATTTTGGCCAATGAGTTGTGAGCTAAAGAAATAGGTGCCACTTCTAGTGATACTATTTATTTGCCTGTGAGAGATCCTCTGGGTCTCTCTGTCCCTCTGCTTCAGTGGCCAGCACAGTCAAGATGGCAGCTGACCCATCAACGTGAGTCTTGGGGTGAAAGATGAAGCAGAAATTCATTGGACCTCTGACATTCATGGAGTATGAGAAAGAAAGAAAGCTTAGTTGCTGTAAGGTTACAAATATCTGGAGGTTTCTTGTACCACAGCATAATGTAGAGAATCCAGACTGATAAGGGCACATGACGCTTTCTACATCCTTGACTTCCATTTCCTTTTGGGTTATTATAATGACCCATTAACTGTCAGTATAATGTGGATTAAATCCACGTGATATTTTTGGTATGGCATCAGCCAAACATGTTAAGATCTGTATATCTGTCTCCTATGGGAGATGGTCTCTGTTGCCAAGTTGTATGTTGACGAACCAGTTCTGGCGTTTATTACAATTGAAAAGTGGCAGAAGGCTGTCTAATAGAACGCCTACCGCTTAGTGAACAGGGCTGGAATTAGGTAGTGGTGGCAGGTGATGTTATAAGCAATCGTGCTCAATGCGGGGTTCGTTTGGATTCATTCATAGTGTGGAGTCATTTCCAAATGCCAGTCTCCACTCTGCATGCTGCTGCAGCCGTGTCTAATATTTCTAAACATATTTCGGCACGGTGACACCTTAATGGTACACGATAACGCTCGGCCTCCCTCGTAGAAAAATAGATACTCTCATTTCTCTAAACATTGGGCCTTTACCTTGAACCATTTCCATTTAAAT
This sequence comes from Physeter macrocephalus, assembly GCF_002837175.3. Taxonomy (NCBI): domain Eukaryota; kingdom Metazoa; phylum Chordata; class Mammalia; order Artiodactyla; family Physeteridae; genus Physeter; species Physeter macrocephalus. The sequence continues at coordinate 175,482,773 of NC_041224.1, forward strand.
GCAAATTTCAATCATGTCCACCTTTCTGTGTTCCAACGTGAGCCTATGGAAATGATAGCAGCTTGAATCCAAATTTTGAGAGGCTGAGAGCTGTTCCCTACAGGGGTCCTAGACAGGATAAATGGTTCTTTTTTGTCTTGGTCCTGTATTGCTGAGATTAGTCTCAAAGGGAATGTTTTGCTTCTATTGAGTGGAGTGGCTAGGTCAGAAGAGGGAAGGTCAACATCCAGTACTAAGGACACAGGATGGAGGTATCACATGGAATTCCCCGAAGTGACCTAGTGACTTTTTTTTTTTTTTTTTTTTTCGGTACGCGGGCCTCCCTCCTGTTGTGGCCTCTCCCGTTGCGGAGCACAGGCTCCGGACGCGCAGGCTC
>NC_041224.1:175483369-175598620 GCF_002837175.3 Physeter macrocephalus
GGATCCTCCCGGACCGGGGCACGAACCCGTGTCCCCTGCATCGGCAGGCAGACTCTCAACCACTGCGCCACCAGGGGAACCCTACCTAGTGTCATTTTAATGTGCTCTGGCTTATACTTTTAGTCCTGGACTCCCAAAGACAGAATTCAGAGCCCACAAGCTCCTAAAGGGCTCCGAGGGACAATGGCTGCCTGGTGTTTCTTCCCTGAGGGAGGCCCCTGTTTCTCAGCACATGCCTCTCATCTTCATCAAGTCCTGCGTTAGAGTCCAGGCCTCCCTGGCCTGCGGATCCTTTCTTGTCTACAGACAGGATGCTGGGACCCAGGCCAGGCCAGGCTAGGAGAGCAGAGCCACAGCAGGGCAGTAAGGTCAGCATGACCTACAGGGGTATTTACTGAGCTGAGCCCTTAGTGGGGTAAAGGACATTTCTGAGGGCCTCCAGAGTCCCACCTAGTGAAAGAACCAGGGACCAGTGACCAAGGCTACTGGGACTTCAGAAGGTTCTGGAAGTCTGTCTCTTAGAGTAAAGAGCATGAGTTCTGGAACCACACTGACTGGGTTCAAACTGGACCATATGCCATTTCCTAGCTATGGCATCCTGAGTGAGTGCATTTCACTGGGCTTCTGTTTTCACACACATAAACAGAGACAAGAATAGTAGTTGAACTCTTGGGGTTGTGGTAAGGATAAACATGCTAATAATTCATGCCATCAGCTTACAGTAGTGCCTGGCCCTCTCTAAGTGCCCCGGGAAGGTCTCTGAGGGAAAAGTACAAGGAGGACGGCTGGCTGCAATGGTGTTCACTCCTTTCCTTTGTTGCTTGGTTGACCCTGTGGGTGGCCCTGTGTTTAGCAGAGAAATCCTTCCAGCCAAAAGACTTTTACTTGGCATTGGAAAGGGGGAGAACAGGGTGGCTATAATGAAGGCCTTTTTAAAAAATTTATTTTACTGAAGTATAGTTGATTTACAATGTTGTGTTAATTTCTGCTGTACAGCAAAGCGGTTCAGTGATACATATATGTACATTCTTTTTCATATTCTTTTCCATTATGGCTTATCACAAGATATTGAATATAGTTCCCTGTGCTGTACAGTAGGACCTTGTTGTTTGTCCACTCTATATGTAATAGTTTGCATCTACTAATCCCAAACTCCCAATCCATCCTTCCCCATCCCCTCTCCCCCTTGGTGATCACAAGTGTGTTCTCTATGTCTGTGAATTTGTTTCCGTTTCATATATAAGTTCATTTGTGTCATATTTTAGGTTTTACATATAAGTGATATCATATGGTGTTTGTCTTTCTTTTTTGTTGTTGTTGTTTTTTTTTTGCAGTACGTGGGCCTGTCACCGTTGTGGCCTCTCCCGTTGCGGAGCACAGGCTCCGGACGCGCAGGCTCAGCGGCCATGGCTCACGGGCCCAGCCGTTCCGCGGTATGTGGGATCTTCCCGGACCGGGGCACGGACCCGTGTCCCCTGCATTGGCAGGTGGACTCTCAACCACTGCGCCACCAGGGAAGCCCTGTCTTTCTTTTTTTGACTTACTTCACTTAGTATGATAATCTCTAGTTGCATCCATTTTGGTACAGATGGCATTATTTCATTCTTTTTTATGGCTGAGTAGTATTCCATAGTATATACGTACCACATCTTCTTTATCCATTCATCTGTTGATGGACATTTAGGTTATTTCCATGTCTTGGCTGTTGTAAATAGTGCTGCAATGAACACTGGGGTGCTAGCATCTTTGCAAATTAGAGTTTTCTCCAGATATATGCCCAGGAGGGGATTGCAGGATCATATAGCCCTGGCTTGTTTAGAGACCAGAGAAATCCCTTGGGGAAACACTACTAAGGAGGAGAAGGAAGCGGGGTTGTTGTTGATGAAAGGGAAGATTCTGCACTGGCGAGCCCAGCTGTGGGACTTGGCCCTAGGGGCTCCGTGGTCAGAAACTGCATGCTATTGCCATTGCAAATTAGTATATGGTAATTGCCATTGTGAATTAGTATAGGGTAATTTGTTCCCCACTGGGATGGGGTGGGGATGTGTCTGACTAAACTTCAATGTGACTACAGGTTGCATTAATTAAAGAAAATGTCAAGGGCCAAGGGATGGTGGATATAGTGCTGGATGGACAGCTCCGGGGAGGGTTTTTGCTTCGGGACTTTGCTCTTGAATAGGAGTTGAAGCAAAGGTGGTAAGACCTCAGAGGAGGGTGTCTAGGAGAGCAGGGGATGCCAGACCATGTCCTGTGAGACATACAGCAGGGTGGTGTTAGCATGGAGGCTGGACGCCTCCAGATCAGTTCATCACCTTGTGGTGTGCGGCCCAGAGCAGCAAAACTGAGCGTAGATGACAGCCTAAGGAACGAAGCTTTTCTGATGCTCTGACCTTTGGGGCAAGGTCACAGAGGCTGTCAGCCAGGTCATGAGCACCCTTTCAATGGAGGGATGCAAGGAGAAAAGCAAGACACTCTCTGTCCTCTGTGTGTTGATACTGAAGGGAGTTTTCCTGCTCTAGATGGGGGATGGCTGAAGTGCCCTGGGGTTTCTCATGGGAACAGGATTCTCATACTGCTTTCGGAACGGAAGCCCCTGCTTTTTTGTGGGTCTTTGCACTGCACCGGGGTTTGCAGAATTGCCATGAAAGTGTTGTTCCCTAACTGCCAATAAATGGAGCTTTTCATTCTTAAAGCTTTTTATTCTTTTCCTTCAAAAGAAACACTTGACTGTTGGGGTCAGAGAAGAAGCAAGATGGCTGCAGAGAGAAGGAGACCTTGCTGCCCCAGAGCCAGACAGGGTAGCGAGACTGGGCGTGTATCTGGACCTCCCTGCAGGAGGAGAAATGGCTTCCCGACCCTCTGCTGGAAGGGGGCTGGTGTGAGGAAGCAAACACAAACCCTAGTGATCTGCCATTCCCCCCCTGCTAATTTGCTTTTCATCAAGACCAGGGAACCGTGGAAGCTTTCCAGAATAGACTTGCCTAGAAACACTTGCCTCAGACATGGGAAGGCAGGGTGAGCTTCAGGGAGGTTAAAGGGCCAATGAGGGGCCGAATCGGGCAGGATATTGACTCATATAGGACATTACTATACAGTTGCGGGTAACTTGGAAAATCCGTCTTCCGTTTCAGTGTCTCTGCTCAATCCTTTACTAGCTTGGAGTAGAGGAAATAAGCTTATGGGTGTCTTAATTTCCTTGCCTGTAAAATGAGGATATCGATATACTTGCCCCATGATCCTGAGAATTAAAAAAAAAAAAAAAATGGTATGAGAAAAAGCCAAACCGAGCTAGTAAAGAACGCTCTTTTCTGCAACTAAAATTAGCCTGTGTTCCCTAAGATCTACGGCATTCACTTTTTTTCTACACCTCCTTGATCAATTGATTTCTAGGAGAATTAATGCTCAGAGAGGGTGAGTGATTTGCTCAAAGGCACACAGTTAGAAAGTGGTTGTTTTTTGTTGTTGTTTTTTTTGTTTTATTGTTTTTTTGTTTTTTTGCGGTACGCGGGCCTCTCACTGTGGTGGCCTCTCCCGTAGCGGAGCACAGGCTCCGGACGCGCAGGCCCAGCGGCCATGGCTCACGGGCCCAGCCGCTCCGTGGCCTGTGGGATCCTCCCGGACCGGGGCACGAACCCGTGTCCCCTGCATCTGCAGGCGGACTCCCAACCACTGCGCCACCAGGGAAGCCGTAAAGTGGTTGTTTTAAGCAAACGAAATCTGCTGGCCTGGTGACTAGTTCACTTGAATCTTGGATTTTGTCTGCTCCGCAGCACCAACCTCCATTTAAAGAGGTCCCATCCTGGAGAATTCGGGTTATGTCTCAGAATAGCTGGCCCTGAAAGCAGCAGCCCTTTCAGCATTTACAGAGCATTGCCTGAGACTGTATTCCTGAAGCTCCCAGCCTGCCCCTGGCTCTTTAATCTCAGAAAATGGGAGGATGTAGCAGAATCAGGAAGCCTGCTGATTTTCTGTTGAGGGCACAGTGGGGCTGATGGTGGGGGACAGCACGAAATGCTTGGAGTCAGGAATCCTGGATTCTAGATAGATCTATTGCAGCATTTTCCAAAGATGGTCCTGTCAAAGGTTCGTCCTTCGAACATAAGGTAACTTGCAGTTAAGTGGGAAATGTCACCTGCCCTGCTCCTCTAGGACATTCCCACGCACATGGGCATAATAATGGCTCTGAGAAGTTCCCACGGAAGGGACCCATATACTTGTGCTTCTTCTCAACATGTCCAAAGATATTAGCATATGGAACTCCCTTCTGGACTCAACACTGCCCCAAAAGTTGTGGAACTGGCGGTAAATAGCACTTTATTTAAACATTCAGTTCATGCCATTACAGCCTCTACTGAATCTGCTTGCTGCCAGGCACGGAGCTGGCCTCCTGGGAGCAACAGACCTGCACACACTATGTCCCAGAATGGGTTAAGGGTCTAATGGGAGAGACCGACATCTAAATTACTTTAAATTACTGCGTAATAAGTGCCACAGAAAGGACATGTAACCCACGCTAGGAGGGATCCACCGGAGAGACTGTGGGCGAGCTGAGTCCTACATATCAGCAGGAGCCAGCCAGGTAGTGGAAGGGGTTTTGTGGATTCAGTCCTTAAATGGAGTTCTTCATTTCTTTCTTGGTTACGTGTTTGAGAATATTTGATCTATGAGTTTCCTGAGTTGTGATACACGGGACAAAAGGATATTCTGCCGGAATTTTCATGAAATAATTATGCTTTTGCTCTGGATTTGACCCGTGATTCCAGTATAGCTCAGGGCCTGTCCCTCTTCAATATAGCATGAGTACGAACCTCCCTGGGGGGCTGTGGAGAGCCTGGGCCTGGGACAGCAACCCTCCAGCTTCCTCTGGCCTCCCAGCCACCACCACACATGCGACGGGCTGTTGAGCTTATCTTCGGAATGATGAAGACAGCATCTTGTAGCGGAAAGTGCCCTGGACCAAGAGTCTGAAGCCCTTGCTTGCAGTCTTGACTCTACTGTGCTGAGACCTTGGGTGATTAATACACGTCTGTAAAATAGTTTTCTAATAAAAATATTGGAAGAAATCCTGTGGCGCATCACCAGATCAAAGAAGTGCTCAGGTGTCTCAAGGGTTTTAGATCTCCACCCCTCCCAGCTGCAGCCCCTCCTTGAAATTCAGTGTCTCATCTCTAAAATGAAGTCATTGGCTCTAACTCCAAGATAGCAGAGAGCGTCTGATGAGATGCTGTATATGACAGCACCTTGTAAACAAAGGAGCAAATGTGAGATGTGATTCCTTCTTCCCTACAAACCAAGAGGAATTTACAGACCTCGCCAATAAACTTCGATAAGAGGCTCTAAGCTCTGGAAAGACCCAGAGAAAGCATTGTCTGGAGCGGGTGTGCAAAAGGGACTGATACCCATGAACTCAGACAGATCCAATGAGGTTACTGCCTAAACGCTTTTAGGAGAAAAAAACCTCACAATCTAAGCCTGATCCTGGTCAAACCAAGCCCTTTAGCCCTGGGTGAGGTCCACGTGGTTGATAAACATGGAACTGAATGCATGCATTTTGAACTAACTATGACCTGGAAAGCCAGTGGTGGTGGGGAGTTTTATTCAGAGGTTGGTGGTATAAGTATCTTGGTCAGAGGACCCAGAGGGGAAGCTGATGTTCAGCTGGGGAGGGTTTCCAGGTTTGCCATTTAGAGTTTTATTTGAAGTTATTGATAGGAACACTGGTGTGAAAGACAGTAGCAGCTGGAGGTAAAGGAATTGCAATGAAGGCTGAAAAACAACCCCATGAGCACAGAAAAGCAGCACAGAGCAGAGTAGGGGAATATTTGCATGGATGGGGTTTTTCCACGAGATGATAAAGTTCTTGAGAGCAAGAACTAGGTCTGAGGGACTTCCCTGCTGGTCCAGTGGTTAGGACTCCACGCTTCCATTGCAAGGGGCACAGGTTTGATCCCTGGTGGGGAAACTAAGATCCCATGTGGCACAGCCAGAAAAAAAACAAAACAAAACAAAACAAAAGAACTAGGTCTGATTCGAAGAGCCTGGCACAGAGGGTACAGTTTTGACACGTGCTTGTTCAAGGAATGCGTGGAGAAATGGGTGGATGAATGAGTGAATTTGTACGTGTGCTCATACACACGCTTCCTGCCTTCCTCTCTCCCCTCATCACCGCGGTCCCTGGCTCACCAGCCCTTCCCTCTCCTGAAGGCACCATCCCTCCCTGACGTCTGCTGTCGGCCCCATCTTGGCCCCCGCTCGGATGTTTCCCAGCTGCCTTCCAGGGACCAGCTCCTATGCTGGGGACCCCATCACTTGTCACCCTCCACCAGTCAACACTCGTTCACGATGTTCCACGGCATCACCTTGCTTCGGAATTAGTTAAGTTATATTTGTCACCGTCTGCTCTTCCGGCCCTCACGGGAATACCAGCTGGCCCGCAGCATGGGGTGTGGTGATCCTGGTAACCTCTGTTTGCCCAGAAACTGGTACTGTACCCAGTCCACACAGATGCTCAATAACTATCGCTAGAATGTATTAAGGACTCTTTATCAAGCTTATTATAGATACTACTTGTGGAGCCCAGAGGTCTCCTAGGCCGTGGCTCTTTGTCTACATTGCAGACCCTTGCGCCACTGTAAAATAGGTCTTGTCAACCCCGTTTTATAGGTTAGCTATCTCGAAACACATGTGCGCACACCCGTACACAGGAAGCTGTGCTCCTTTGAGCAGAAAGCTCCTGCCGACCTCAGAAAGTCCTCACAAGCGTGATGGCAAAGGTCTGAATTTTGTGGGCTGAACCCAGCTCGCCAAGACTCCAAGACACAGGGGGTAAGCAGGACGTGTATTTAAGGACAGCCCTCTTCCAGGGCCAGCCCCGGTTTCCCAGGGCCACGGACACAAACGTGCACTGCATGAGGGGGCTGGTTCTCAGCAGATGGGGGGCCCTCCCTGCCAGGCGGGGGCATGCTAACTGAAGTCAGATGTTGCAGCTTCAGGAGACAGGCCGGTCCCTGTACGTTTGGGGGAACTTGAAAGAATTCTGGAAGAGCCATAAATCTTGGAGTGGAGTCTTTTATCAAGCTCTAATTTATCATGGTCTCTTAATTACTTTGACCGGAGAAGTCATCATGCATACGTATTGGAAATTTGGTCGGCCCAGGCCTGCTTCTCTTGACAAGGGCAGTTCTTGGCACACGCAGTTTAACTTAGAGTGGCTCCACTCGGCAGAGACTGTGCCCCCGTCCCGTTGCCTGAAGGTTGTACTCATTCCCCGGCAGACATTCTCCCACCATCTCCAAAGTGCCATGTCCTGCGTTGGCCCATAAGGTACAGGCGGAGGAAGAGCGTCTCTCAAGAGACTTGGTATCGACTGGAATGAAAAGCAAACTAGACAATTCCGACTGAATGTGATAAATGGCATAAATGCCAAGCATGGGGTGTTGTGTGGCCACCTAGTAAAGGCACAGGACTAAGCCTGGAGCATCAGGGAGGGCTGCCTGAAGGAAGTGGTGCCATCCTGAGACTTACAGACTTTCAGAAACCAGAGGCCATGTGAAGGCCTGGAAGAAGATGATAACAGGGAATGTTGGAGAAGTAACATGAGCCAGGTGTGTGGCTTTATAGGCGTGTTGATAAGGCCTGGCACACAGTGAGGCCTATTCTCTGAACTCCAGACAAATCCAACCTGCCTACTTGGCATCTCTATTCATTTGGCCGATGGGCCATCTCAAACTTACCATGGGCAAAACGTGACCAAAGCTCTTGCCACATTCCACTCCCCACCCCTCTCCCTGCAAGCTCCTGTCCCATCTCAATTCTTCCCCCATCTCAGCCCTGGTACCACCATATATCCATCTGATCAGGCCCCAAGCCTAGAAATCAAGCTTGCTTATTCCCTTCCGTAAACTCCCTCATCCAGGGCATCAAGGGGTCCAGCTGGTTTTACCTTCGGAATGAATTCCAAGTCTGTTCAGGTATCAGCCCCACTGCTACCATCCCATTCCAAGCCTCTGCCTGCTTTGCCCAAACCCTGCTGGTGTCTCCCATGGAGGATTCTGCACTCATCTAGCAGGACTGTGTCGTGGTGGTCTCAGCACCCCCAGTGCTGAGCACGCCTGCCTGGGTGCTGGGTGTACAGGTCTGCTGGCACACACTTGGAACTCTATTTGGAAAAAAAAAAAAAAAAAAAGAAGGTACCATCTGTTTGCAGGACATATGTTAAGTTAACCTTAAAAATACATTCCAATATACATTAGGTGCAGACAAATACTGTTTGATTCCAGTTAAACAAGGCACCTAGAATAGTCAAATCCCAGAGTCAGAAGGTATATTGGAAGATGCCAGGGGCTGGGGGGAGGGGTGGAGGGCTGGGGGGTGGGAATGGGAAGGTAGTGTTTAAAGGGGACAGAGTTTCAGTTTAGGAAGGTGAAACATTTGGGAGACGGATGATGGTGAGAGTTGCACGACCACGTGAGTGTACATAGTGTCACTGAACTGCACAGTTAAATATGGTTAAAATGGTATGTTTTGAATTATGTGACTTTTACCACAATAAAAAAAACATTAAAAAAAAAAGAAAACAGTGAAAACTGTTCATTTTGCCTTCAGTCCCCTGCAACGTATGTTTGGTAAAGGCAGAGGACAGTGTCAATGGAAAACCCTCCCCATTTGGAGAGCAGTCCCATCATGTCTGCATCATTGAGGGGCCCCAGGCCCGTGTTGAGTCAGAGGCTTGGGGATCCGAGACATGATCTTTGACCTAAAGCAGCGTCCAGTCTAGCGGGTGGGGCAGGTAAATGACCAGAGCCTCATGACAGAGCGGGAAAGGGCTCTGAAGAAGGTGATCACGGGGTGGTGGGGGGACCTGATACAGGCAAGGGATGAAGGGAGTGAGTCGACTCTGAAAGAGAAGCTTCCTCAGGGCAGGAAAGGCAGTCGTGGTCGGGGTGCAGAGGAGACGGCAGTGATCATTTTAAGCTCTTTACTGAGGGTTACCTTCCGCACCGTTTGCTTTCTGACACAGTGTAATCATGAGTAGCTGCCCCACCTCCCAACGCCATTTATTATCCAAAGTTTCCCAGTATGGACTGTCTGTTTTTCAGCCACCCCATTTCTGGGGCAACGTCACCCCGTCCAAGGCATCCAGCTAATGGCAGGAGGGGCTCAGTCCCAACGCACAGTGGGCTGAGGTGGAACCCTTTGGTTTGAAAAAGCTCCCCGAGTAGTTCTGATGCCACATCCACCTTCCTGTTCATGAATGCTCACTGGCTTGGGGCCCACGCGGGCATCCTGAGAAGCTCCCGTGTGCCAGGCCCCAGCTGAACACTGTCAGCCCGACCGGAAGGGGGAGGGGAGATCACCTCCCTACGGTGCAGATGAAGAAACAGGAAGCTTGAGATCTTGTGACATTTTCCCAAGGTCACATACTCAGCCCAGGCTGGAACTCGTATCGTCTGGATTGCAGAATTCATTCTCTTTCTTTACGCTTTGCTGATCCCCACTTTGGCCCTTTCTGAGAGACCTAGAAGCCAGAACCAAGTGAATTCGGTACTATTCCACTGGCTTACTTCTGTAGCCTATTTTGTTGTTTTTATTTTGGCTGTTGGTGACAACTGCCCTCCTTCAGATGTGCCGCTGAAGAAAGTTTCAAGTCCACGGACATCAACCAGATTTGTGTCACCAGCCACAACCTGACTCATGGTATCACCTACATACACCTTTCCAGGGTCAGGAGGGCAGTTTATTAGAGCTTTTTTTGTTCACCGCAGAACAGAAGGAACACAGGTTTTGTGCTGCCTCACTGACTCCCCATTCAAGCTGGCAGGAGAGCTGGGCTTAAGGGAAGTTGTTCAAGAACTATAAATCGCCTTCCGTTAATAGACCTCCAAGGTGCCTCCCCATCCTGCCTCAATACCTTTGTCAGCTGTTAACCACTACTGATTTATCCTGGGAGGCACACTCCTGTTGACAAATATATTGCAAGCAACCTCATGCGTTATGGAGCGTCCACTAAGTGTCAGGTATTTAGCAAATAACAATCTTACAAGTCAGTCCATATCAGATCCTTTTAACAGATGAGGACGCTGAGATTGGGAGGTGCAGTGACCTGCCCTAGGTGCCACAGCAAGTAAGATGTGGAATTAAAACATCCACCGAGGTTGGTCTGATTCCAATCCTGTATCTTTGCTTCACATCAGGCTACTTCTATCTCTCCATCGAAAGGAAGGGTGCTGAATAATGAATCAGGAATAAACTTTGAGTTCAAAGTATTGACAGTTAAAAGGGGCTCATAAAACGGCACTCCTGGTATAAAATAGGCAAACACACGGTGGTGGTACTCTCCTGGGCTATTTTGGAGATGAGCATGGTACTTATTTGGCTGGAATGCTGTGTGTGCGTGCGTGTGTATGAGCAACTTTATGTGTGTGCATGTGTGCTGGATTTTGTGCACGTGCATATGCATGTGCTTGTCTTGTGCCTGTGTGTGCACGTGCAACTTTCGAAAAGTAAGTTGCACTCAGATTCTGTAAAAGTTAAGACTACCACCAGAAGCCTGTGTTGTTCTACACGGTCAGTAGGGAGCCAATGGTAATTTTTGACTTGGAAATATGAGTAAGATATGAAACTACCTGTAGGATGACTGTTTTCCCAACCGACTCTCTATTCAAGCCTTAATTTGGGGACTTGTCCTTATACAGGAAGTTCTAGGCAATCAATAGCATTTATTTACCAAACATTTATTCAGTCAGCAAGCATTTAGTAAAACCTATTACTCGCCAGATACTGGTTCACTTCAATATTAACAATTGCAATTGAATAGGGAAGATACATACGTGAAGAGAGCATTGCAAAACAGTGTAACGGAGTTGATAAAGACAAACGTGGAAGATTATGTACATGTAAGAGTTTTAAAACAGACCTAAAAATTAATGAAACATTTCTTTCAAGTGTCATTGCCGAGGCTCAATCTTATAGGATGACCAGAAGGTAGCCGGGGAATGTGAAGGTACCCCAGAAAGAGGGGACTGGAAGAGAGAAGATATGGGGGCAAAGCCCCTCCAGGTGATGGCAGAGATATTTGCTGATCATATCACTGAATAACCAGGTGTTCCTCTGCATTGTCCCTTTGCAAGAGGGAGGACCATGTGAACGCTTCTACCTATAGGCTGTGGGCAGAAGTGCTGCGTCACTTCTAGGCTCAAGCATTTAAGAGCTACTGTGGAAATCTCAGCTCTTCTCCCCTGTTACTCCAACCATGGGGTCCACATGATGAGATCAAAGCATACTGGATCCCTGAGTCACTTCATGGAGGACAGCTTCCCTGGAAGGTCTCCCCAAGTGCATCAGAGTTTGGGTTCAACCACTGAGATGTTGAGGTTAACTTATTATTGCAGCCTAGTATGATCTACCCTGATTCATAGAGGGGTGTTGGGACTCTACACAGTTTTGACATTGCCAAAGGATGAAGAACAAAGCAGAGGAAGAAGTAGCCTGCAAACTCCTTGTCTGAACTGGGAGCTTCTTGAAGCTGCTACTTTCTGACTGATGCTAAGTTTCTCTTTTCATCGTTCCCACTGAGAAGGAATGGTGTCTGCAGGGTCTGATAAAGCAATTTCAGCACAACTGAGAAAGAATGAATATATGTATTTGTATAACTGAGTCACTATGCTGTACACCTGAAGTAATACAACGTTGTAAATGAACTATACTGCAATAAAAGTAAAAAAAAAAAACAAAACTGAGAAAGAGTGCTCCTTCCTTCCCCTTTCCCTTTCTCGATCATCTTGCCCTACAAATCTTAGTCAAACCAATAGCTGGGTCGTAGCCAACCAAAGTCTCCTTCATGGGTGCAGGGGGTTTGTTTTGTATACTGCTGAATCTTAGGAGCCTAGAACTATGCCTGGCACAGTATTTATTGACTAAGCATCCCAAGAAGACCAACGTGACAGTATCTCCCTGAAGACAGAGGAGGGTCACCTTGCACATTTGAAGTCTGAAGATACATGTTTATGTCCCAGCTCTGCCTTCGCCCGCAGCATCACCTTGAGTCAGTACTCCAGTCTCCTTGTACCTCAGCGTTCCCTTCCAGCAAATGAGGATTGCATGGCCGCCCCCCAAATTTAAGGACACGCTTGCCTTATGAAGATGGAAGTTTTCCCAAGCTCTAAAAGAAAGTAAAGGTTATACAACTTTTATCAATCTTTTTTTTTTTCCTCTTAGACTCTAGTCATTTGGTTGAAAGATAAGGTCCATTACCAGAGACGACTGGAAGCGTTGTCTGCAGCATTGCTTGAGGAGTTGGTAAAATACTTTGGACTTTAGAACCATCAAGGCATTAATTCTCTTTTATCTAAAACTTCCCTAGGCAGCAAAGTCACCCAGATTCCACTGAACAACCACAAGAAAACTAACTGGGTCTGTCCCCAGTCAGAAAATCTTGGGAAATCCCTGCACAGAGATAGTTCTAGGACTTGCAAGGTTTCTAAAACCTAGCAAATATGATCTTTTTTAGAAATCCGAAAAGGGTCTCTGAGATTGTATCCCGTATCATTATAGCGATGAGAAATTTGTCATGACATCTCCAAACTACAGTAACATCTTGCATGCGTGCAACTCTTTGCCCTTATTGTCCAGTCATTAAAGCAAAATGCATGTTCACTGCAGAAATAGCCAACTGATAGAGACACCTGAAACCATGTATCTACTATCTGAGTGATTGCAATGTACCAGCCTTAGTTTAAAACAAGTTATAATTCAAAAAGTCACATGCACCTTAATGTTTATTGCTGCACAATTTACCATAGCCAGATCATGGAAGCAACCTAAATGTCCATTGGCAGACGAATGGGTAAAGAAGAATGTGGTACATGTATACCATGGAATATTGCTCAGCCATAAAAAGGAACGAAATTGGGTCATTTGTAGAGACGTGGATGCACCTAGAGACTGTGATACAGAGGAAAGTAAGTCAGAAGGAGAAAAGCAAATATTGTATATTAATGCATATATGTGGAATCTAGAAAAAAGGTACAGATGAACCGGTTTGCAAGGCAGAAATAGAGACCCAGATGTAGAGAACAAACGTATGGACACCAAGGCGGGAAAAGTGGGGTGGGGGGATGGATTGGGAGACTGGGATTGACATATATACACTAATATGTATAAAATAGATAACTAATAAGAACCTGCTATAGAGCACAGGGAGCTCCACTGTACAGTAGAAACTAACACAACATTGTAAAACAACCATACCCCAATAAAACAAAATTAAAAAAAAAATAAAACAAGTTACATCTTGGGACTTCCCTGGTGGTCCAGTGGTTAAGACTCTGCACTCCATAAAAAGGAACGAAATTGGGTCATTTGTAGAGACGTGGATGCACCTAGAGACTGTGATACAGAGGAAAGTAAGTCAGAAGGAGAAAAGCAAATATTGTATATTAATGCATATATGTGGAATCTAGAAAAAAGGTACAGATGAACCGGTTTGCAAGGCAGAAATAGAGACCCAGATGTAGAGAACAAACGTATGGACACCAAGGCGGGAAAAGTGGGGTGGGGGGATGGATTGGGAGACTGGGATTGACATATATACACTAATATGTATAAAATAGATAACTAATAAGAACCTGCTATAGAGCACAGGGAGCTCCACTGTACAGTAGAAACTAACACAACATTGTAAAACAACCATACCCCAATAAAACAAAATTAAAAAAAAAATAAAACAAGTTACATCTTGGGACTTCCCTGGTGGTCCAGTGGTTAAGACTCTGCACTCCCAATGCTGGGGGCCCGGGTTCGATCCCTGGTCAGGGAACTAGATCCCACATGCTGCAACTGAGACCAGGAGCAGCCAGATAAATAAATAAATATTAAAAAAAATAAAACAAGTTACATCTCTTATTTTATCCTCACAACCATACTAGGAGGTGGATGTTATTATTATATCCATTTAACAGATTGGTAAACAAAGGCACTGAACAAGTAAGCAGGGCTTCCCTGGTGGCGCAGTGGTTGAGAATCTGCCTGCCGATGCAGGGGACACGGGTTCGTGCCCCGGTCCGGGAAGATCCCACATGCCGCGGAGCGGCTGGGCCCGTGAGCCATGGCCACTGAGCCTGCGCGTCCGGAGCCTGCGCTCTGCAACGGGAGAGGCCACAACAGTGAGAGGCCCGCATACCAGAAAAAAAAAAAAAAAAAAAAAGAACAAGTAAGCAACTTCCCCAAGCCTTGAAAGCTGGTAAGTGGCAAAGCCAGGATTCAAACGCAGGTAATCCAGTTCCAGAATATATGCACTTAACCAAGAAGAATAACCAGAAATAGGTTTAATCTTACTTAATCTTACTCTTATGGGCTCATCTGTGTCCCTCCAAAATCCATATATAAAATCCCTAATACCTTGTACCTCACAATGTGACTATATTTAGAGACAGAGCCTAGAGAGAGGTAATCAAGGTTAAATGGAGTTGTATGAATGGACCTGAGTCCAATGTGACTGGGGTCCTTACAAGAAGAGGAGATTAGGAGACACACAGTGATAGCAGGATACAGGCACATAAAGGGAAGACTAAGTGAAGAGGCAGCAAGGGGGGCCCATCTTGAAGCCAAGGAGAGAGGCTGCAGAAGAAACCAAACCTGAAAAAACCTTGATCTTGGACTTCTACCCTCCATGAAAGTGAGAAAATACATTTCTGTTATTTAAGTCCCCCAGTCTGTGGTATTTTGTTATGGAAGCCCCAGCAAACTAACACACCAACACAAGCTAACACACGCTATATAGTCATTCAGTCACTCAACAAACATCTACTGGGCAATTTGCAAATATGTCTCTGACCATGAGAGGTCCTGGGTGGACAAAGTCACCTTCTACAAGGCCTTTATTCTGAAAGAATTTATTGTCCATGCTTGCCTGCGCAGGGCCCTGTCCTGATGAAACAGACCTAAGATGACATGAGATGATGCATTATGACAATTTCATTCATTCATTTGTTCAACATGTATTTATTCATGCTTCTTTAGGAACAAGACACAGGGTACGGAGATAAGAGCTTGGGAAAGTGGCCCTGACCCCCAGGCTGCAGGTACGCCCCAGATGGGTGACCATCAGAGTCCTGGTCCTGGAGTCAGTCTTCAGAGGTTCAAGTCTCAGCTATGCCACCTTTTGGCTGTGTGACTACGGACAGGGTTCTTAAACTCTCTGACTCTGTTTTATAACAGTCAGGAGGGTATCAGAGAGTCTCCACCAGGAAAGTCTGCTGTGAGGAAGTTGTACAACTACACATGTGAAACCCTCAAGGCAGTGGACAGTCCCTTGCACCCTTGCAACGATGATCAGTTACAATTAAGCACAGAATGGCAGTGTCGTTAGGATGCATTTTGAATGTTCCCACAAAAGACATTTGCAGCCACAAGGCTGTACTGGTCACAGGGTGAGGGAAGCAGTCCTGTGGGAAGACTCAATCCTCAGAATGGTGGTCCAGCATTCCAACTTCTTTGGGTTAAAGTTTTCTCATCTGAAAAATGGGAATTGTGTTATTTTCCTCATGTTTCGATATGTTGTGAGAGTTTGGGCACATGCTATTATTAATCTTCCATTTTGCACGTGAGGAGACTGAGGCCAGAGTGTCTCAGGAAGGAGGCCAAGGTCACACAGCTGCTGAATGTCAGACCATCCGTCTTTTGACTCCAGCATCTATGCCCTTAACCGAAGGTGGGAGGGGAGAAATGGCCTGCATTTCCTTAAATGGCAGAAACTCGGCAAGGGGGAATCTCAGGGCGCGCCGAGGAGAGGATGAGGAGGGCCACCGTGTGATGTGAGGACCGTGCTTGTAATACCCCAGGGACTAGCTCCAAGAACCCTCCAGGACATGGATTTGGTCAGCCCTCCCTTTTCTGGGGGACACACAGTCCCAGCCTCCTCCACTTCTCCCACCAGCTAGGATTTGCTGTGGGAGACCAGAAAAATGGCTCCCTTCATATGCCACCTGGAAATTGAGAGAAGGTTCTAAAAGCCCCTTTAGCGTAGCTTGGTGTCATGCTTACTGTTCTTGAATTTTTTTTTTTTTTTTTTAGTCCAAGAATAGTGCCTCAGAAAATTTTATTCTCATTTCCCAATTAACAGTTTTTTGCTTGGCTTTATTTTGTTGTTTTCGCACACTAGCCAAGAAGTAATAGAACCTGGACTCCAGGCCTCTGGGGCTGGGCTGTGGACACGGACCCACAGCCTCTGGGGGGAAGGGAGATTTAGGGCAACACCTTCCCCGTTCTGTTCAGTTGTCCTTGCTTGTTCGTTTTTGGTTGAGGAGCAAAAGGGCACTGAGACATTGACAAGTGCAGAGTTTTACATTCTCATTAACGTAGCCCCTGACTCCAGGCTCATTAAAGCCATCATGTTGGCAAAGATTCACTCAGGATATGAAATGTTTATTCCGACTCCACTGCCGATGGAGATAAATGAGCATGATCTGTATAACTTATTGAGGAATTTGTAATTTTGGATTCAAACTTGTCCCATCTGTCTGGCTTGGCCTCTACTTCTGCCCGGCTTGGCCTCTACTTCTGCCCTGGGGCCAGAGCTGACCCTTTCTCATCCACTCTCTCGAGTTGATATGAGATTTGATGCTATGCCCTGGCATCAATGTTTCTTTAGAAACCCAAGATGTTCTTAAGACTTGCCTCAGACTTGGCTCTGCCCTTCTGTGTTGGGCTAAATAGTGTCCTCCAAAAATTCATGTCCACCTGGAACCTCAGAATGTGACATTATTTGGGAATACATCTCTGAGGTGTGATCCAATGAAGATAAGGTCATCCTGGATCGGGGTGAGCCCTGGGCCCTAATCCACTGACTGGTGTCCTTATTTTAAGATGAAGGAGATTTGGATGCAGAGCCAGGCATAGAGGGAGGATGACGTAAAGACAGACACAGGGACCCCCACGTGGAGATGCAGGCAGAAGCTGGGGTAACGTGTCTACACAGCAAGGGCACCAAGAGTTGCTAGCAAAACACCAGTTGCTGGCAGAAATGTATGGGACAGATTCTCCCTCGCAGCCCCCAGAGAGAAGCAATCCTGCCAACATCTCTGGAGACTCTACCTAGGATCCTGAAATCATCCTAGATCAGCAGCAGGAATTAACAAGAGAGGTGAGAGTCAAATGGGCATAGTTTGGGGCAGGGCAGGGGTGTGGGCTGCCTCCAGGTAGCCCAATCGAGCTTCTAAGATGCCTTCCTGAGACTCCACCTCTTCCAACTTCTCTCCTCCTACCCACGGGGCATAGGAAAGGGACTGAGAAAGTGGCTGCCCCCCCACCCAAGGTCTCGGAGACTTCTGACGGAAACACGTTGAGGAATCATGGTTGCCCCATTTGAAAAGGCAACCAGATGGTGTCTTAAACCATATGGCGTCATGGAAGAGCAGGACCAAAAATAATAGGACTCAGTGATGGAGTAAATAAGTCACATTAACTCCTTTGTCATTTCCAAGGTGATAAGACTACTAAAAATATATCTTTATATGCCTCCCAGAGTTAAAGATAGGCTCCAAAGGGGAGGCCATGGCAGGATATTGAAAGTTTAATGAGGTGCAGTTTCAGAGGTGTTAACATTTGACAACCAGAAACAGCAGTAGCCAAAAACTTATAATCTGAAACAGATGATCAACTATGGGTATGAAAGTCGCTCGCTTAGAGTACAGTTCTGGGCTGCGGGGATGTCCTGGGAGGGGAGAAATAGACGTGGATTCTCGGTTGGCATATGACCCAGGAAAACACTCAGCCTGGGTTTCTTTGCCCTCAAACAAGATGACCACATGTGCGTTTGTTGCCCTGATGGCGGTACTGAGTGGAGACCAGCACTGGGGCCATGGTGGGCACAGATGGCCGTTGCACATGGTGGCCTTGGGACAGGCCTTGTCAAGGGTTTGCTTCCTTGAGAAATTTCTTACACTGGGAAGGCACAGAGGGGCCGTGTTCTGCATTGCGCCAGGGGTTCTTGTCATCATTTTCATAAAACTTCCCGCTCTAATGTGATTTTGTCAAACTTTTAACATCTGGTTGAACAGCTCACAGGGCAAACCTGACTTAGACCCTTCTAATAAAATAACCCATTTGTGAGGGGTGTTCAATGGCATTTCTGAAATGTGTCCAGGTTGCTGATTTCTGAAGGAGAAGAGAGAAGGAAAGTGGGTTTGGATGTATCAGAAATTTAAAAGAGGGCCCAAGAGAACTGAGAGAGGGGCCCAAAGAGCCCCCCTTCCCAGCCAGCTTTCTGGATTCTTCTGTGACATAAGGTGCCTGCCCTGTATATGTAGGTGTCACCTCTGGCTGCTCTTGGACTGTTTAATGTGCGTATTGTTCCCGAGTAAGATTTTTAGGTTCTAGAAGGCAGGCTGCAGCTCCAGCATAATGCATGATTTTTATGCATTTACTCATCCATTCACTTGTGATTTCATTCATTCACTTGTGATTTCATTCATTCATTCATGCTTTCATTCATTCATTTTTAGTGGTGAGAAGCACAGACTGTGGTATCGTCCAAAGTCTGGCTCGGGCTTGAATCCCACCCCATTTTTATCATGCAATTTAGGAATTCTCTGTACCTGTTTCCTCATCAGTAAAATAAGACTAATGATACTTCCTAATTCAAATTGTTTTGTGAGAATTAAATAAGGCAAACCAACTCACATAATTCCTCAAGAAAAGAGATGATTAATAAATATCAACAGTCATAAGTCATATAATCAGGCACACTTTAATGTCCAAATATCTTATTCTGTGCTGGAAGCTAAAGCATAGGTCAAGTGGCTTTATCCCTCACAGAGCACAAGTTCTAGTGAGAGAAACTTGTTTACAAACAAAGAGTGATTCATCACTTATTAGGTGTTATTATAACACGGTGGTCAAAATCAGTAACATGAACATATTGGACAGTTTTTTCTACTGTCAGATACTTTTCTACGTGTCTCACATGCACTCATTTAATCCTCACAAAAACCTAGGAGGTCGGCACTTTTTGAAACATCTCCATTTGACAGAGAAGTCAATGAATCTACACAGCTGTCTTATCAGTTTGGTTTGTTTGAACCCATAATAATGCCTGATGTTCGTGAAACCCTTTACAGTTTTCAGCTTCTTCCCGTTATTATCCATGTAATCCTCACAAGCACTTGGCGCCATGGGGATGGCTGTTATTTTTCAATGAACGTTACAGATGAGGACATTGAGCCATGAGGAGTCTAGGAAACATGTCCGAGGTCACTGGAGCTGGCACCCATTTGCTTCTAAGTTTTGGGGATCTTTCTGTGTCCTCAACTGTCACCTTAGTGTTTCTCTGAGAAGTGTCCAACTGGAAAGACAGGACGATGCCTTCCTGCGCTCATACTTTCATACTTGACTTTGGACAACAGAACACATTATTTTGATCTTGCTCGGCTCATGCAGCCCATTCTTCCCCTGTGCAGTCTATGACCCTCTTTGCATCTCCATTGGGACTTCTGCTTTTCTTGCTGGGGTCCCACTGCATTGTCTGATTGTTTCTGATCATTTTTCTCCAGATAGGTTCGTTTGCATTTTTTCCAAGCTGCATCTCATTTTTAGCTCATCATTCCAGCTTTGATGAGTTCCTTGCCTGATGCCTTTCACTTTGATCGTGCTCCCAGGCCATTATGATTTAGGATATCTTTGGCAAATTTCATTAACCTGTTCTCAATTCATGAATGGTGCTGCAGAATCAGACCCGGTCCTTCTCACCCTGTATCCTGTAGACTAAACCCCTGGACAATCAGGCATCAGCAATTCTATTACATGTAAGCTGTTTCTCAACCCGAATTATTGACAGGCAACTGTGTTCATCTGCGTTACTTTGGTGAGGGCACATTTCAAGGGATGGAAGTTCATGTGTATTTCTGGCACCAAACACAGATACCTACCCTGCTTCCTTCATCTGGTTTTATAAACCTATCTAAAAGGAAAAAAATTCTCCCTCAGATCACATGTTATTATTTATAGGTTCAGACACACTATTATTTTATGTTGTGATTCTGACTCTTTCAAATGTTTCCTGTATTCTTTGTTCTGTTGTTTCTCTTATTAGAAACTGTCCTTTGATTTACTGGCTGGGATTGTTCTTTCTTTTCTTGAACATTTACTAGCTGTCAGGCATCTGGTGTAAAGCCCTGTGCCTTTAAGTGCAGACACAAGGGCAAGACCTATGAGAAAGCAATCCTACCACAAAGAATATGGGCCAAACAACTTTTCCCTGTCTGACCATATGAACTTACTGAGCACTTACCAGTGCCAGCCTGTAGTCAGGTATCTACGTACAGAATCATACTTTGAGAAACAGCCTAGTAGACAGCATCCAATAATCCTCCCATTTAACCAAGACTAAAGGAGATGTAAAATCAACAAGTGGGACTATATCAAACTAAAGATATTCTGCACAGCAAAATAAACAATAAGCAAAGTGAAAAGGCAACCTATGGCATGGGAGAAAATATTTTCAAATCATATATCTGTTAAGAGGTTAATATCCAAAATATATAAAGAACTCATACAACTCAATAGCCAAAAATTAAACAATCTGATTTTAAAAATGGCCAGAGGATGTGGAGAGACATTTTTCAAAAGAAGATATACAGATGGCCAATAGGTACATGAAAAGATGCTCAGCACCACTAATCATTAGGGAAATGCTAATCAAAACCACAGCGAGCTATCACCTTATGCCTGTTAGAATGGCTGGCATCAAAAACTCAAGAAATAACAAGGGTTGGTGAAGATGTGGAGAAAAGGAAACCGTTTTATATTGTTGGTAGGAATGTAAATTGGTACAAACACTGTGAAAAAAAGTATGGGGTTTCCTCAAAAAATTAAAAATAGAACTACCATAATATTCAGCCATTAAACTTCAGGGACTATGTCTAAAAGAAGTAAAATCACTGTCTTGAAGAGATACCTGCACACCCATGGTCATTGCAGCATTATTCACAATAGGCAAGATATGGACAAAACTTAAGTTCTGTCAAAGGATAAATGGATAAAGAAGTTGTACACACACACACACACACACACACACACACACACACACACAGAGGAATATTATGCAGAAGGAAATCCTGACATTCGCAACAACATGGATGGATCCGAAGATATTACGCTATGTGAAATGGGCCAGATAGAGACAAATACTGCTCGACCTCACTTATATGTGGAATCTAAAAATATAGAATTTGCAGAAACAGAGTAGAGTGGTGGTTACCAGGGGCTGGGGTGTGGGGGAAATGAGGAAATGTTGGTCAGAGATACAAGCTTCCATTTATAAGACGAATAAGTTCTGAGGGTCTAATGTACAGCATGGTGATTATTGTTAATAATACTTGAAAGTTGCTAAGAGAGTAGATCTTAAATGTTCTCACCACTGAAAAGAACTGATAATTATGTGATGTGATGGAAATGTTAGTATCGTGGTCATCATTTTGCAACATGTATATAAGTGCATGAAATCAATGTGTTATATACCTTAAACTTAAATGATGTTATATGTCAGTTATATCTCAATAAAGTTGGAAAAAAATTAAAACTAAAATTAAAATTAAAAAAAACTAAATGAATTGAAGTGATCTGGAAGATAAGAAGTGCTGAAGCTGGCATTTGAGCTCAACTATGTCTATTTCCAATGCACACGCCCTTTGCTTTCCTGTACCTCTGGTCCCCCTTCCACCGTACTCTAATGCAAAAAAAACATGTGTTACTCCTGCCCCAGGTGCCGGTCAGCCCACTCAGCCTTCCCTCTATAGATGATACTTTGACAGCCCATCCCTATGGTCCCCAGCGCCTCTCCCGGGTCATGCCCAGGGAATCCACCAGCAAACCTCAAGGGTGTTCTCATAGCCTAACTTATGATGGCTTCAGGGGTCAAAACACCAGAATGGGAAAAGGGATGGAAGTTGGGCTTGAAACCATCAGTCCTGGGTTGACCCCAAGATGCTCTATGTAGAGTTCCATGAAATAGAGCAGCCTCCCCACTTTAGGGGTTCTCAAACAGGCCACATCAGATTCATAACCCTGGCTGCCTAAGCTGTAGGCAGTGGTGGTGGGGATTATAAAGAGGTGAAGGTTGCATTCATGTGCTCTGAATTTTAAAGTGCAAAAAATCAATTTTCCCATGGTAAGCACCAGTGCGGATTCCAGCATCCTTTCACTCAAAACAATATTGAAATATTGAAATATAGTTATGGCCCCATGGCTTCTTTACTAATGACCTGCGGATCTTCTTTCCATGTGAGGTGCAACACTAAAGCTCAAACTTTATGTTTAAAGCCCTAGACTGGGACATGCCCACCTGGCTGTCTCCCTGGTGACCTGAACTCAACAAATCCAAACTGAACCCCAGCCTCCCCCTCTGCTCCGATGTCCTCACTACTGCCCAGCTCACTAATTAGCACCATCATGCACCTGGACTCTGAAGTTCAAAACCTTCCTTTCACTTCCTGTGCTGGTCCCCAACTGTGTCCAGGAAATGCCTTTTAGATGCCTTCCCTCCTCTCTGCCTGATGTCCATCCTCTTGGGCCAATCCTTTGCCATTTTCTACTAGGTCCCTTGGTTGCTGGTTTCCAGGTTGGTCCCCTCCATCTCTACGTGACCTACTCACCAGAGTGGTCTTTCTACATCTGAAATCAGTTATTGTCATCCTCTTCTCGAAATCCATCCTTAATACTCGGGTGCTTTCCAGAGAGACGCCAAGTTCAACATGAAGGCACCGTCTTTCCTGGTCGAGTCCAGATCGGATCTCCAGGCTCATCTCAGGCAAATCCATGACTGCCCCTAATTCTCCCGGAGCTTGAGCTTCTCACTAGTCCTCACACAGGGCGTACTGTTTCAGGACAATGGAACTGTGCACGCAACTGTCGACTGAAAAAATGCACAACCTAAAAGTTGAGAATTATATTTTACTCGGTGGACTTTCTGAGGACTTAAACCCAGGAGGCAGCCTCTCTGATAGCTCTGAGGGACGGCTCCGAAGAGGTCAGGGAGGAGCCAGGATATATAAGAGTTTTTGCAAAAAAAAAACAAAACAAACCCCCCACCCCTCCACCTCCACGAAAACAGGTAGTCAGACAATCAAAAGATTGCTGTCAAGTAAAGAAAAACCAGACATCAAGTTAATGAATTTAATGCTTATTCTATGTATGGAAAGATGCAAGAGTCTGGGCTCATTGAAGTTATTCCTTAGACATGCGCCTTAGCCATCTAGCACCGGTGTCCTGTTTTCTCCATCCTGAATCCCCTCAGGGTGCACAGTGTGTGTGGGGGGGCTGCAGTGGCTGATGGCTTAGTGGCCGCTGCATCCTTTGTTCGCTAATATGGCAGGGGACGGACACAATGCTTCTTTTATTCCCAAAGCTACCCGCTCTCCTTTCATGTAGGAAACTCATCATCATCGTTCAAGACCCACTCATGCATCACCTCATGGACAAAATCTTCTCTGACTCTTTCCTCTCTGAGTACTTCTTTTCCTCCATCACTTAGCTGTTCATGCATTCCTTCATTTATTCATGCATTGATGAACATTCACTGAGCCAGACCTGCGGGAAGTACTGGGTATGGAGATGAACTTGACAAGTGCCTCCCTCAAGAAGCCCATGTTCTCAGTGGGGAGATGGGCGAGGTCGCAAAGCATGACATACAAAGTGAGAGATGCACGTCCTACCTGCTCAGGTTCAAGGGCTCTTCAGGTAGAGCTCAATAGTCTCATAAACCTCTGAGCTGAGTTCTAGGTGATATTTAAAACATGTGAAAGCCTCTCTGGGAATCGGGATCCAATACAAATAAGAAAGGCAGATTCTAGGGCTTGCTGGTGGGTGGGAGAGTTGGGTGCTGTGGGGAATTTAGAGTCTCGTAAGCTGGACCTTTCTTGAACTCACAGAGCCCTGACCAAAGAGGCAACAGGACCCAATGGGTATGCAGCCCCATAGGTGTCAGAGGCATGGTCCTGTGCCCAGGAGCTGCCATCAGCAGGTGGTGACCCTGCTGCATGGAGGTCCAGTACATTTTGTCTTAGACATTGTCCAGGTTTATTTATTTGTCTGTTTCTTTGGACCATAACTATTCACAACTTTTTCAAAGCCTGACACCTGGATGACCAAAGAGCCACGTTTGCAAACACATGGTCTTCAAACAATGCTTTTAATTTTTAAAAAATTTTATTGAAATATAGTTGATGTACAATGTTGCTTTATTCTGTATAGCAAAGTGACTCAGTTATACATATATATGTACACAGATATGTGTGTGTGTGTGTATATATATATATATATATATATTTTTTTTTTCCATTATGGTTTGTCACAGAATATTGAATATAGTTCCCTGTGCTATATAGGAGGACCTTGTTGTTTACCCATCCTATATATAATAGTTTGCCTCTGCTAACCCCAAACTCCCATTCCTTCCCTCCCCTCCCCCTCCCCCCCACCCTTGACAACAAGAAGTCTGTTCTCTATGTCTGTGAGTCTGTTTTTGTTTCATAGATATGTTGATTTGTCTCGTATTTTAGATTCCACATGTAAGTGGTATCATATCATATTTGTGTTCCTTTTTCTGACTTACTTTGCTTAGTATGATAATCTCTAGGTCCATCCATTAACAACGACAATAATAACCTTTCTGACAACACTTTTAAATAACAATGCCTTCCAAGTAAAAAATACTTCCTCTCTTTCTCTCTCTCCCCGTCTCTTTTAACTGCTGATTTGGAACATATCTTATTTTCAGGTCCTCATTATCCATTTCTGTTCTGTTTTTAATTCCAGAGTAGTCAGATTCTCAGTTGTAAGAGTCGGTAGGTGGTCAGCTCATTTTCTTGTCCTGAGTCTGTCCCCTGGGTCGCCTCTTCCTACTCAGAGAGAGAGGCAGCATTCTTATTAGTAGCAATGACTTCATCCAGCAATGAACTTCTAGAAAACAAGAACTGTGTCCTTTCCTTTCAAGACGTATCCCCAGTGCCTAGGATGGCGGCTGGCACCCAATAAAAGCTCAATTAATATTTGATGAGTGAAAGCGTGAGTTACTGAATCTCTAATGAAGTTCCCAGCCATTTCAACCTACAATGTATATTAAGCCTTTGCCTCTTTTAAAAATTGTTTCCATTTATTCAACATGAGACTTCTTATTTCCTTTCATGCTCTGCGCTAAGCACTTAACAGACAATAGCTCATTTATTTTTCTTAACAACAAATCTCTGTGTTATTATTAGCTCCATGTTCATCTTGAGAAAACTGAGACTTGGAGAAGTTAAATATTTCACCTAAAGATCTTAAATAGGAGGCTCACAGCCACCTCCTCCCCCCAGATACCACCCTTTGCTACTAGCAATTTGGATTCTGTCGCATTGCTCTTATAAAACTGCTGGCTTGAGGGTTCCCAATGGCCTTTTGTATTAGTTAGGAAATAGATTTGCCTGTTGGTAATAGACCGCAAGGACTGTGTTAGTTTGCTTGGGGTGCTGTAACGAAGTACTATCAACCGGGACGCTTAAAACAAGAGAAATTTATTTTCTCATAGTTCTGGAGGTGAGGCATCTGAAATCAAGGTGTTGGCGAGTCTGTGCTCTCTCCCTCAAGGAACTCACCCATCAACAAGGCTTTCACGCACAAGACCTTGGAGTGGACCCCATATCAGTTGCCTTCTCCCCAAATGTCTCTTCCAACTTCTCATCTGCCTTTCCAGTCTCCTGATGGATGCGCTACCCCAGATGCTCCTAGACCAGGGCTTGAGTCAGCGAGCCCAACCCTGACTCTGAGGTCCTCCCCAGACCCACGTCTGCTGACTGCTGCCACCTGCTCTGACAACAGAGCACCGTGGTGAGGAGTGTGGCCTGAGGATCAGAGGGTCCAATCCTGGTGCTGCCCCAGAACAGCCCTCTGAGCTTGGGCAGGGTGCTTGACCTTCCCGTAATCAGGCTTTCATCTATATAATTGCTCTCTGAGTACTAGTGATGATCATCAGCCAGGAGCTGGGAAAGCACCAGTCCTCTCCTAGTGAGATCGCACCCCTTGTCTTGAAAGCTAGGAGTTTCATTTCACTCCTTTACTCTTACCAACACAATGGCCTTTCAACTGGTTTCCTGGCTCCTGGCCTATTCCCAGCTAATCACATCCCCATGCTCTGGTCCTCAATCCTCTTCAGCATAGCTCTGGAGTATCTCTCCTTCTCAAATACCTTCAGGGGCTCCCTATTACCTCTTGATTTGAGCTCAAGCTCCTCATCTGGGCATTCACACCCTCTGGATCTCTCTGTGTCCTTGATGAGTCCCCTACACTCCAGCCTGACATTCCCTAGGCCCCCTATCCCATCGATGCATGTTTAAATCTCATTAGTCCTTCAATATTTCAAACTACCTACTTCCAGAAGCATCGCTATTCCTCTTACACAGTCACTGTCTTTCCTTCTTTTGAACCAGCTCCCTCCAACCCCACAGCATCTGCTTCCTCTGTATTACCTGGCGTCACACACCTGTGTGTTCTTTTCCAGTCCCCTTGCTCCGGCCAGCGGCATCATGCTCAGCGTGGTGACACCCAAGTGTTAAGTCACTAGTAACAAAGAACTAAGCTTTATGATTAATTTTCCTATTCTTTAGAAATCTGAGCAACTCAGCATTAGCTCTGCAACATCTTCACCCTCACACATCTGCTATGCCACTTGCCTTTCTTGGGAGGCTGGGATTCCAGAAGCCTGGTGAGAATTGTGCAGAGCTTGACCACATCAGTGGGTTCCCTGTGAAAGTCATCCAGCTTAGAGTCTCAGCGGAAAATAATCAGATGCACACAGGAGCTGCCGCAGGACCAGGGCAGCCAGACCGAGTTCTCTGGGCTTTGATCCTTTAGTCCCCTTCACCTGGCACCATAGTCACTGGTACCCTAAGGCCTGGCTCCACCTTCCACGTGCCTTATGCTCAGAAAAATGAATCCATTTACCCTTAATTCTGCTGGAGAATTTTAATAAAGCAGTTGCTTTATGAAAAACATCTGCATAAAAACAGATGACGACCTATTTTACATATAACGATAATAAGAACAAATTCAAAAGGAGTTGCGATTTGCTAATCAACAACTGAATTGTCAGACCCTGTGTAAGTTAATGTATGGTATTCTTTATTTTCATGACAGCACAGCTGTCTTGGGGGTCAGTACTATTATTCTAATTTTTCAGGTGAGGACATTGTCAGCAAAGAGGTCACCTGTGTAGGAAGCATCAGGGGCACGGACGCTACTCGTTTGCCATAGGCCACGTTCCCCCATTTATATATGGGTCTGGGTAATACGTACCTTAAAGGTGGAAGGATTATAAGAGGCTGCTACAACATCTCCAAAAGCAAGTCACTCTGAGAACAGACTTCTGAGTCTCAAAAGATTTTTTTTTTCAGTTTTACTGAGGTATAACTGGTACATAAAAACTTCACATCTTTAAAAGAAACCTTATTGGAGTATAGCTGATTTAAAACGTTGTGTTACTTTCAGGTATACAGCAAAGTGAATCAGTTATACATATACATATATCCACTCTTTTTAAAAATTCTTTTCCCATATAGGTCATTACAGAGTATTGAGTAGAGTTCCCTGTGCTATAGTGTAGGTCCTTATTAGTTATTTATTTTACAGATAGTATTGGGTACTATTATATACAATAGTACAGTTACGGTTACCGGGGGGCGGAGGGGGATAAACTAGAAGATTGGGATTGACATATTCACATCGTCACCCAGGGAATTCCCTGGCAGTCCAGTGGTTAGGATTTGGCGCTTTCACTGCTGTGGGCCTGGGTTCAATCCCTGGCTGGGGAACTAAGATCCTGCAAGCTGCACGGCACAGCCCAAAAACAAACAAAAACTTCACATAGTTACTATATACCATTTGATGAGTTTGGGCGTATTCATACAGTGTTACCATCACCACAATCAAGGTAATAAACATATCCATCACCTCCGAAAGTTTCCTCGTGTCCCTTTGGTTTTTTTGCCGTTGTTTTCTCAGGGGATGGCAGGGGAGGTACGGAGAGTCGTTCAGTGGGTATAAAGTTACAGTTACAGAAGATGAGTAAGTTCTGGGGGGCTGCTGCCCACATGCAGTGTCTCAGTTAACAATAAGCGTTATATGTGCTTAAACATTTCTTCAGAGGGTAGATCTCTTCTCAAGCGTTCTTACCTCAAGGGACTGTTTTAATTTGTATAAAATACTTGATTTATCTCTCCTGACATTAGTAATGGTAACATTGGTCTTTTGTTGCCTGGAAGGATCTGCTACCGTGGGACCCGTCCCAGCCTGGCAGGCAGCAGGATCCCTGCCGCCCCGGCTCCCAGAGCCCTTCCAGCCTGTGTGAGTCACCCTCCTTCTGTTCCTCCAGCGAGATGTCTCCGTTGTCAAATCCGAAACCTCCTGACACCCTATACCCAACATCTGGCTGGTCAGTCATTTCTAGCCTTACGGGAAAGCTCCTGATGGGTCAAGGCTGAAATTTGACTTCAGTAAAAATAATGCCAAAAAGAATTTTGTGAGTGGTGCATTCTTTCATTTACAGATGCTGCACAGCTCTTGTGGCTGCTGAGTATTTGGAGACTGACAGCTGGAGATCTGTCCACTTCCAAATCTCAGGGAACGACTGACGTCACTTCATTTCATCAGCTACCCTCGGTGTCATGGTGTTGATCTCACCAAAAGGAGAAAAGATGCAGAGAATGGGTGACGCCAAGGGCCTGAAGAGTGCCAGCAGTGTGCCAGGCTCACCATTGCCTTTGCCTTATTAAATCCTTAGGCATCTTTGCCTTCTAAGCAGTTGCCCCATTTTGCATATGAGGAAAAATGAGGCTTAAAGACCCGGCCGCAGGTCAAAGTTCCTACTGTGATTCAGGGGCAGAAAAGGGATTCAAATCCAGGTCCAAGACTAAATTCTTTTATTTTTTTTCCCTGCTAAACCACATGTCTCTCTTTACATGCTTGCCTGTGCTTTTGATTACTTTGGGATATATTCTAGAAATGCTGGGCAGAACCACGAGGGAGGGGTTTAGGGTCAAGGACTAGCTCACCAGCCACAAGCATAATTTTTCCCTGGGCTAGGACTAGGTTTGGTAAGTAAATCCTCAAGTGAAAGGGAACACTTTTCTTGGAAAAAGGCTCATAATTTGATGCATGTAAACAAACTCTTTTATAAGAGCCTCTGTCACACTGGGGTCTGTGGGCAAATTACATCAAGCAAAGATCAGTTTTGATTGAGAAAGACCTAAAAGGAGGTGGGCTCAGTCATGAGAGCCAGCATCTACTGGCCACTCACTGGTGCCAGGTATCCTGCTAGGTACATCACATGTGTGTTGTGTGATTTACTCTTCCCCATAGCCCGGCCTTTCTCTGTTTGTTTTGTGGGGGTTTTTTTTGTTTTTTTTAGTCTGAGAAATATCTTTTGATTCAATTTTTAAAAAACATATGCATGATTCTTTTTCTTTATATGTAAAAATATCTCCAAAAATCATATATAAATTAACTGTAAGAGTAGTTATCATAGCATCAGAAGAAAATGATATATACTAAGTGGTCTGATTTATTTTAATAAGATAATGTAAGTTTTTTTTTTTGGTAAGCTATCAGTGTCATTTATTTTTTACTTTTACTTTTTAAAAAGCTTTTTCAATTAAATTTTTATTTAATATTGGAGTACAGTTGATTAACAATGTTGTGTTAGTTTCAGGTGTACAGCAAAGTGATTTAGTTATGCATATACATGTATCTATTCTTTTTCAAATTCTTTTCCCATTGAGGTTATTATAGAATACTGAGCAGAGTTCCCTGTGCTATACAGTAGGTCCTTGTTAGTTGTCTATTTGAAATATAGCAGTGTGTACATGTCTATAGCTCTTTGGATATTAGCATCTCTCCGTTGAATAGACCAGGAAACTGAGGTACTGGTCAAACAGTTAAAAGGAGGCAACGCAAGGATTCTGAATCAGACAGTCTGATGTCAGAAGCCATAATCTTAACCACTAAGTTCCTCTCTTCCCTGTCCTTTGAGGGGAAGGCCCGTGCATCCTGCCAAGGTCACACTGGTGATTCTAATCCAGCCAAGGCCTTCACTGTTAGTGGTTTAGCATTCTATATATACCTGAATCCATTTCCTAGGGCTACTGTATAAAAGTACCACAACCTGGGTGCCTTAAACAACAGATGTTTATTGTCTCACAGTTGTGGAGGTCAAAAGTCTGAAATCAAGGTGTTAGCAGGGCTATGCTCTCTTTGAAGATGCTAGGGAATAATCCCTTCCATGACCGTCTCCTAGCCTTCAGTTTATAGAAACATTACTCCGGTCCTGTATCTTTTTTTTTTTTTTTTTTTTTTTGCGGTACGCGGGCCTCTCACTGCTGTGGCCTCTCCCGTTGCGGAGCACAGGCTCCGGACGCGCAGGCTCAGCGGCCATGACTCACCGACCCAAGTCGCTCCGCGGCATGTGGGATCCTCCCGGACCGGGGCGCGAACCCATATTCCCTGCATCGGCAGGTGGACTCTCAACCACTGCGCCACCAGGGAAGCCCTCGTCCTGTACCTTCACGTGGGATTTTTCCTATGTGTCTTCACACTATCTTCCTTCTGTGTGTGCCTGTCTCTGTATCCAAATTTCCCCCCTTTTATAAGGACTCCGGTCATATTGGATTTGGGCTCACCCTAATGACCTCATTTTAACTAGATCACCCCTGTAAAAAATCCTATTTCTAAATAAGGTCACATTGTGGGTTATTTGGGGGTAGGATTTCAACATATCTCTCTCGGGAGGTCACGATTCAACCCTTGGCGATACTGAATAAGTTGGATGCTAACCAAGACCAATGCAATAGGGCCCAAGATGATTTTCCAGTTTCATTTCCTGCCACCTGCCTCCCACCCCCAAGCAGCAATCTAGCTCACCAGCTACACAGCCCTGTTCCCTTTGGAACACACGGTAGTCTTTCAGTCTTTCATGCCTCTTTGCCCTGCTCATGCTGGAATAGCCTTCCTCACCTGATGTATCTGAGAAGTCTCTGCTCATTCTTCAAGGACCAAGGGTTCATGCCTCTCCCACCTGGAAGTCACTACAACACCCACTCTTATACATCTTGCATTTAGTTGTCCTCCTTTCCTGTGGTTCCCAGTGTGATCCTCTCCTTGCTTACTGGTGTCCCTTCAACAGCACATGAGCTCCCCTGGGCCAGGATCTGTGCCTCAGACACAGCTGTGTCCCAGAGTGTCTATATACAATGCCCAGGCCGTGCAGTGGTCTCAATGCTATTTCTCTCATGAATGAATATCATAGTCTTACTTCTGAAATTCACATGCTCAGTTTCACTAACTGTCAAGTAAGAGTTAAAAGTCTAAAGTTATTATGTGATCCTATGGTTTCTTCTGAATCTCCAGAGAATATCTATTTTATGTAATGTTGGATACCAATCTCCCAATCTATAACTTATCTTTTCATTTTTGTGTTTTTTAAATAGAGTTTATTTTCTCCTTAATGTTTTGTGCCATTTGTGTCTGGTTTATGAAATCCTTCCCTAAACCCATGGAGACAATCACCATTTTTTTTTTTCTTCTAATAGTCTAAGGGTTTTTCTTCTCATATTTAGGTCTTTAATCCATTAGAACTATTTTTTATGCCCATGGTGTGAGGTAGGGATCTCACCTTTTCCCCAAATTGATAACCAGTCATTCCAGCACCATTTGTTGAAAAGCAACAATGGAATTTTTGCTTTTTTAGATTCCAGGGACCCTTGAGAGTTCATATTTGATTGATTCACTTATAGCTTATGTGCTTCTCCATTCTATTCTAGACACATCATGAATCTTGTAAACTTGGAGATAATCTTCCCCAGCATCATCCAGGGTCAAAAGACTTAATTAAAATTTTGAGGATGTAGAACCCCAAGTCTTTATTTAATATGCTGACCATAATTACATAAAGATTTGTATAAATTCTGGCATGCTAAGAACTTTATGTGCCTCTGTTTTGTTGTATTTAAACTTTAAAATTATCAGAAAGAGATGAGTGCTTTAATGAGTTCAAAGACATCAATCCCAGAGCGGTTGGCTACTTAGAACAACAGTGGAAGGGAAAATGCTGGGATCACTTCAGAGAAGGATTCAGGAACACATTCAGATGATGAGCTTCTGCCTGGAACCGTTTTTAGCTCTTTCTATAGTCAGGATAAGTGGTTAGAAAAAATTTTAAAGTGAGAGGGCCTTGGGTTTATCCCTGGGAAAACCAAGAAAAGAGTGAGAAAGGAATTCTCAGTCCTGTTTTTCAGACACAACTGGGGATAACAGAAACCCAACAGACCTCAAGTAGCTTAGTGAGGAGAATAGAAGCAAGTGAGCTGGGTCCACAGGCTGGTGGGACCTGTGATAACCATAGCAACTGCTACTAGTATCAATGGTTCCATACCTAGTCCAGGCTGGGCACTGTGATAGGTGCTTGATATTTCTCTCAGATCTTTATGCTATCCAGAGTTAAATAAGGAAGTGAGGTTCTGGGGTGATAAGTGACTTGCAGGGGTCACTCAGTCAAGGTTATACGTGGTACTCAGACCTAGGGTTCTGAACAGGACCACCTACCATCTTGGTGTATGTCAGGCTATTCCTGGCACCTGGCAGGTCTTCACTAAACACTTGTTGAATTTTGCCAGAGGAAGAAAATAATCAACAAGTAAGTGATATTCAGAGTATTTCTGAAGCCTTGAAAAAATGTCCCTGTGGACCTGGGGCCCCTTATACTTGTGATGCAAACCTACTCTTGTTACTTTCTACATATTTCTTGTAACCTCACCAAACTGATTATCAGCATAGCTGAGTGGACAGGGACCAGGCTCCCATGTCAGCCACACCTGGCTAGAATCCCAGCTTCACCACCTATTAATTATGGATTATGTGGGCGAGTTCCTTAACTTTGCTGACCCTCATTTCTTCATCTGTAAAACGGAGCCTACGAGGCCTTCCTCAGGGGGTTGCCATGAAGACTAATGATAAGGGCATGTGAAATGCCTGGCAACCAGCAGGCATCCTAGGACAGATGGCCGTTTTTCCTATTAGTGGGGCGGCTACCTCACTGCTGGTGTCACTTCCTGGTGCCTGGGAGATGATGGGAGGGCACGCTTTCCCATGTAGATCAAATGACCACTTTGGTTGATTATAGGGTTTGCTGTGTGTACTTGTTTTACACAGCCTCTCAACACTTGCTCTCTTGGCTGCAACAGCAGTGAGTCTGAGGAGAGTGAACAGAAGGTGGGAAGAAGCAGGAAGGCCAGATGCCTCCAGGGACAAAGAACCACCTGGACGTCTCCCCACCCAGATTCCCAGGTAGAGATGACCAGCCCAGCGTATGGCAGCCAGCTGGGGGCATTATTCATCCTCGGGTCCTGAGGGAATGAATGGGGGCTGGCTGGAAGAATGTTCTCTGACAAGTAATTCCTGGAACTACAAGAGATGCACTTTGAAAAGCTTTGTCAGCACTTCAAAGTCTGGTATTCCAAAGAACACCAATACCAGCGTGAGTGACAGCTGAGGTCAACAGTGAGTCACTGAGGACATTGCCTGCTGGCTCGCAAATGCTTTCTCCTTCCTCATGGCCACCCTTCCCACTGGTGTATTGTCCTAATCCTCCTCTCCTCTTCTATGAGGAAGGAAATCTCATGGATAATTGTTTAACACCCATGTCACACAAGGAGCTGGACTACAGATTCACATAATGCTGGTATCACTTCAACCGTCACTAAGTAATACGAAGAGCTCATGTTTACTGAGCACGTACAATGTGCCAGGCACTGGACTAGGAGCTGTGTATATATATCATTTTCTTTCAATACTCAACAAACGTCTCAGCTAGTGACCATTATTATAGCCTTCATTTTAAAGGTGAGGATATTGAGACTTAGTTTTTTAAAGACACAATGGTAGAAAGTGAGGAAGCCAGGACTGGCACATGGGCCTAACCTGAGATTCTTAGCACTGTGACAATCACAAGAACCGTTGGGGAAGAGTGGTGTTATTTTCACTTTGAAGTCGAGGAGATGGAAATGCAGAGAGGTGAAATGGCAAGGGATGAGCAAAACCATCAAGATCAAGTGTTTTCGGGTTGGAGAAACCTGGATTCCAGTCCAGGTGTGAAGACTCCTTTCCAGCATTGTGATGGTGACCAAGTCCTTTCATCTCTCTGCAAAATGAGGTAGGTGAGTGTTGGCAAAATTTGAGTGACCTCGTATGCACATTGAGTGACATCATACACATGCAGGCCTGGCATGTTGTGACGCTCAGTAAACAGTGACAGAGGACAGTGTTTATTCCGATATCTGAGTTCACAGGGACAGGGCTGGTTGCTGCTAATGCCCGTGCTCTTTCTACAAGGCAGCTTTGCCTCAACTGATTCTTTAATGCCCAGCATGTGGACCAACTCATTCTAGTGTTGGAGTGTCACCTGCTTTTGCAGCTTCCCATTCACTCTCTGCCATGATTGTACACTTTGGCTATTTCAAAGGAGTTGGAACGGGATGTGGAGATCTTTGGGTCCCTATAAGGCACTCAGTAGCATACAGAGTGATTGAGTGATTAAGGAAAGATCCCTTCTTCCTGTGGGCCCCATGCCAGGGCAACAGTTTTGCAAGAGGAGAGGCTGGATTTCACCCACCATCTGCCTTCAGCCAGGAGCCTGTGTAAACCATCGAACATAGCATCCTTGAGTCTCCCCAAGAGCAATTTAAAGAGCAGGAAACTGAGGACTAGATAGTAATGTAGTATGGTCATCCAGTATGTAACAGATGGAGGAGAGCATGACAAACTTTGACTATCAGTCACTGTGCTACCACCCCCCTGCCCTGCTCATTGGGTAATGAGTGTCCATGGCCCAGGCACAGCACAAGTGCCCTGTTGCTGTGCCCAAGACTCACAGGTATCAGAAAAAGAGCCAGAATGAAATGGAGCAAGACCTTATGGTCCTTGTCCCCCATGTCCTCAGCCTGCCTGTTGTCTGTGGAAGAACTTTAGCCAAAGAATAAGTTTAATCGGAGAAGTGTGAAAATGAAGAAACAAAGGAAAACAGTCCAACAAGACTAAATAATAATAGTTTAGGCATTAAGGGAAGTCAAGGACATTTAGTTCTTCTTCAAGGGCTATAGATCACATTCCGAGCCATATCCTTTAAGCTGTCTTGTAGATAGTGAACCCCCCCCAGGTGAAAGAAATTAACTACCTTATGCCCAGACTGTAGCCATGACATAAGCTACCATAATTCAGAGAACTGGCCTCAAAGAAATGAGAACAAATTGACCCTGGAACTGAAGATTAACTGTACTGAAACAATCAAGATGACACTGATCAGCCCACCACATGACCAATTTCAAGATGACTGTCAGAGCTGACAGGGATATTTCTGCATGTAACCCCCTCCCTTCACATATAAAAGGGAATCTTGCCCCCTGATTGTCAGTGGCGGGGAGTTGGCCTTTGGACAGGAGTCCGCCCTCCCTACCCATTGCTGGCCTCCAAAATAAAGCAAACTTTCCTTTCCACCAACCTGGCCTCTTTATTGGCTTTTGAGAGTCAAGCAGCTGGACCCCCACTTTCAGTAACGAGAAGACCCACTCTACTGCTAAATAGCACTGGGGCCTTCTTCAAGTTAGTCCACATCTGTAAAATGGGATTACTAATATTTCCCTTGAAGGCTTATCCTGAAACAAACATTAAAAAAAAAGTGCATGAATGCTCCCAGTCCTATATTGTTGTGGGAGTGGCTCTGAGCTTCCAGAAGGGAATAGTCCAAGCCTTGTGAGCTGATGAGCAAATAAGAAAGGTTCTAAGACTTCATTGAGACCTTGGGACTCTTGGTTGTTGAGCTTTATGAGCCCAGAATGCCTGTATCTCCGGGGCTGCTGTTGAACCTGGCTCACTGAAAAGGCCCCAAAATATGAGGAATGAGGGATGAATGAATGAAAACTGTATCACACTCTCAAGGTCACAGAGCACAGGAGGAGCAGACATGGGCGGCAAATTCATCTTCAGTAGACCACAAAATCTGAAGTCATTCTATTGTTCACGCTGCCACCTCTGGA
This sequence comes from Physeter macrocephalus, assembly GCF_002837175.3. Lineage (NCBI taxonomy): Eukaryota > Metazoa > Chordata > Mammalia > Artiodactyla > Physeteridae > Physeter > Physeter macrocephalus. The sequence continues at coordinate 175,519,474 of NC_041224.1, forward strand.
CAGAGTAGCGAATGCTAACTCTTGGGAGAATCCCCACAGCCTCTACTTGGGTAAGGTGGGCTGGGTGGGGTCTATTTCCAGGTTTTTACTCTAGTATGTGTGTTCTTGTGCCCTGGTTAACTTCTCCCATAGCTGGGAGGATGCTCAGAGATTTCCCTATCAGAGCACTGAGTTTTATAATTTTCCACCCCTTTCTGGAATTATTCTGCTACTGGCTTGGACTGGCCCAACTGTTGCCTTCTGAGCAAGGGAAATGGGGTGTTGAATCATCACCTTCGCTGCTGATTTTCCCAGAATCACAGAATGGTCTTGTAGCTCTGAGCCCTACACCAGAAAGACCACCCATCTCTCTTTCAAAAGAGCAAATCATCTTTTCTTAACAAACCAAAATGACAGCCTCTTTGCTCCCACAACTGGCATTTCCCAAGAGTTCATGTATTCCAAAGTTATTTGAGCAATTAGCCTTTGAAGTTCGGCTTCCACCTTGGACCATCAGAATTATTTCTTGGAAAAGTGATTAGCACTGAAACACTCCATGAAAATTGACATCTGAGGATGGTTGTCTCATTATGCCAGGTGCCCATAGATTTACCTCCAAACACCTTGTGATTGCACCAGCACTATTATCTCTCAGCTACATCTCTTCTTTGGAACTTATTACTTAAACAAAAAAAGGAAATTGTTTCTGAGAAGTGTGGCAGTGAGGAAAGAGAGCTGCCATCTCTGAGGAGCCAGGTCTCTGAATTCCAAGGCTACTGCTCACTTTCTTGCCTAATGCTGGAAGCTCTCCATTGGCCAACCATCAATCTGTGCAAACTAAGTCACAATTTACATCAAGCACAGTCTCCTCGTGGGGTGTTATTTATTGAGCTGGGTACCACAGCGAGGAGGGCAGGAGCTCCTGAGTAATTAGAATCCTGTCCTCGCTGGGAGCGCACAATGGTTTCCTGTTATCGCTGCCTTCTAATGGGTTTGCAGTGGTGCTATCTCTGCTTCCATAAATAACGTGCTCCATGTAAATAAGGAGTCATTAAAAAACGGGGCAGCACCCACACATCATTTCATAAACATGAGGGAGGTACTTAGGAAGAGGCTCATCAATAAACAGGCTGTGCTCCGCATTACAAAACTGAAGCTGTTCTCGAGAGACTGTGCACACTGTCTTTTGTATCTTAAATCGTTTCATTAACACTTACTCTGCGTTGGCTGCTGTGGGTATTGGTCAGGGTGGTTTGAGCATGGCCTCCGGAGGCAGATGGACCTGGATGCAGAGCTCCAACTCTGATTCTCGGCATCTGTGAAATCTTGGGCAAATCACCCTGCCTGTCCAAGTCTTGACTTCTTCCTCTGGACCACGGAGATAGAAGAGTCTACTTGATTTGTATGTCAGAATTTGTGAATGAGTTGGGTTAGATTGGGTGCAGGCAGGAAGCAACTTTATTCTTTCACATCATGTCCTTGCCTTCATGTTCCATCCTCGTCTTTGAATTGTTAAAATGGCGAGTCCAGTCTCATGGCATTTCTTGTCCATTTAAAGCTTTATCACATCCCCAGCTTGGGCCAGATGGGCTCCAATGCCAGCACTGGAGAAGGAGTAACACCTTCCTCTCCTGCTCTTCCTCCCTCTCTGGTCTTTCAGTGGAGGAGTCACATTAGAGGGTAGGGACAGAGGGGACATCAGTGCCAATCATGTCTTTTGTGCTTGGCACAGTTGCTTGGACGCTGACGTTTGAATCCAAAGGCCATTCTTTCTTCTGAGATGCTTTTGTGGGTTTCTCAAAGATCCTCCCCCTGGAGACTCCATTGGCGGTTTTCTGATGAGGGTGATATCCCGTCTAGTGGGTCTTTCATGAGTCCTTTCAGCCATCAGCATGTAAGGGGTCTCTTCAACTTCTAGAGGCTGAGATCCTCTCACCATTTTAGGACATTCTCCTGGCAGCCCAAAGCAGAATCTTTCTATTGGCAACTCTAGCTGCTACCAGGGGTGGCTGGAAAAAAAGCTTACTTGAAGCCTGTTATCTGACTTTCTTCTGTCATCCTAAGCTATTCCAGTCTTCTACGTTTAGACTTTTATAGGTAAGAGATAATGGTCCCTATGACTCCCAAATCCAGGGAACACATATCACATTCCCCTAATTATTCTCCTGATACTTTCTTCAGTTGCTAAAGGTGATGGGAAAGCAGCATGCCAGCAACTCACTGCAAAGAGACTTTTACTGTCTGTTCTTCCTTTCCTAAGAATTCCAGTGAATTCTTAGCCTGCTGGAGGTAGCTGATGGGCTCACAATGGCAGAACCAGATTGTGGATAATTTATCAAATTGTTCATTGATGTTTGGTCTGGTCCCATGTGTTTTGGTCATTTGAGACCCCTATTTCTGTCACTATGGTTTGGGTATTCATGGGATTAGCCGCTGGCATCATTACCCACAGACTTTTCTTTTGGCTGTGCTGTGCGACTTGCTGAATCTCAGTTCTCCGACCAGGGATTGAACCCAGGCCATGGCAGTGAAAGCCCAGAATCCTAACCACCAGGGAACTCCCGGGACTGTGGATACTTTAGAATGTGAAGGCATGTGTCACTGTTTTTCTTGGCCTTGGAGCTCAACTGAAAAACAGATAATAGGAAATGTCCCTTATTCTATTGACTGTGATGAGGATTGTCTAAGAGTCTGTCCTAAGGGTTTGGCAATGATCCATACTAAGATGTCAGTGAAGTTTTGCTCTCAGTATTGTACACTGTCAAGCACCAGATGATACATCACACTTATTATTCATGGGTACTATTCTAAATGCTCTACATGTTACAACAGCCCTATGAGAAAGGTTCTATCACTATCTCTATGATACAAATGAGGACCCAAGGTCCAACAAGACCCAAGAGCCGGTAGGTGGACCCAGGAGTGTAGCTCCAGAGAACAGGCACTTACTCACCTTCCTATATGCCTGGACATACAAGTAAAGGCAGATCTTTGGTCTTCCAAACGGTGTTTATACAAGGAAGATTTATTCCTTGAAAGTCATCATGACTCCATCTGAATCCAAGCCCCTTTTCACTTGCTTGTTCCTTGTTTCTAACTAGTAGTAGGCTTCTGCCCCTAAGGATGCTACAGACTCTTGACTAACTCTTTTTGTTGTAGTCAGACCTTCATTCATGTAAAAGCTGCTTGAGTTCCTCAGATCAATCCCAAACTTCTTATACCATCTTGGTATTGATGCTAAGTTGAACCTTTAGACTTCCTCAGCTGAGTTGTTTGGTCCACCTGGTCTATCGGCTCATCCCATCTCTGAGCTGCTATTTCCTCCTGGTTTCTCTTGTTTTGGCTTCAACTACTCCTAATCACAGTGTGGCACTGGCTCTCCTGGCATAAGCTCATTTATTGTCCTGGTGGTGAGACCTAGGAATTCCCTGGGTCCCTCTTGACCCTCCCTGGCTTTGACCCACACTGCATCCCCATCCCACACATGTGCTTCTCCACCCAGTCACCACCGCATCGCCCTGTCCCATTTGATTTCTAACCCTTGCCTCTCCATGAGCTGGTGTTATCATTTGTGTTTTTGTTTGTTGCTTTTTTTCCTCTCTAGAACACTAATGTGTGTGGTATGAAGCTAATCTAGAAAGACAGGTCGCTACCCTCAGCTATCTTACTGTCTAATTGAGGAGAGTAAAGGTCAAGGGCAAGAAGTTTGTATCTGCTCACTCTGTAACTTCTCCCAAGGCACAGCCCCTTTCCGAGCCTCTCGTTTTCTACCTCTCCCATGGGAGGCGGGACCACATGATTAAAGAGGCTATTCTCGCTTTCAAGATCTTTGACTCTGGAATTGCGGCTTCCCTTAATGTTCCAGGAAGAACAGACAAGTCCAATTTGAGATACTTGAATCTGATTAATGCGGGAACAGTTAACATGGGGATGAAGGCATACCCCAGCCCCTTCTTCTCTTTCCCCTCCAGGCAGCTTTTATGTTTCTGGGCTTTTATCCCATTATCCCAGCCTGACTTTATTAGTACCACCTGGAGAGGAGCCCGTTCCCCACCAGACACTGCAGGAAATGCAGAGACTCAGCTCGCCATTTTTTGTCAGCCTTAGCTCTCTGTTTACACACTTCTGGACCCTGCCTCTCCCTCTCCCCTGTTGATCTGAGAAGGAAATCTCTGGCCCTGGTCTGTGTCTGAGGGAAGGAAGATTTGCTGAAGCCACTTGAAAACTCAGTCCAGTTTCTGGATTTTTTTTTTTTTTTTTTTTTTTAGCCCAGATGAACCAGGTTGGAGTTTTCAAAATGGCTGCATTTTGTCCAGAGAACAAGCATAAAGAAAAGAGATAAGACCTATAAACGCTGCTATATTTAAAATAGGTAACCAACAAGGACTTCTGTATAGCACAGGGAACACTGCTCAATATTCTGTATATGTATAACTCACTTTGCTATACACCTGAAACTAACACAACACTGTAAATCAACTATACTCCAATATAGAATTAAAAAAAAAAAAAAGATTGAAAGGCAGGGGAAGTCTGGCTGACCTAGTCCAGGTGGCTGATGGCTGTCTTCTAATACCCTCTGAGAACTTCTAGACTTTACTTGTTCTCTACCCCATCAGGCAAGAGCCTGGATTCCTTCTAGACTTCAAACATGGTGTCCCCTCTCTCTCTCTCCTGAAGGTCATCATAGGCATTCTCTTTACCAAACACTTGGCCTCCCATTTATGTACAAAAGGCAGGTTATCCTCAGTGGTCACATCCTCCAGGCAATTTCTTCTGACCTCTTAAACTTGGGTGAGGTTTCCCAGCTCTGCATTCATACCACACCCCATAGCCATGCGAGATACTGAACTTGCAGTGATGAAATTCAGCACATCCCCTACATTTTTGGTGGATCCTACTCTCTGTGTACAAGAAGAGAGAGGACAAGGCAACAGGCAGGTAAAATACGGGGAAATAAGAGCAATGCTAGAGGAGACCCAAAGAGCTCTGGGAACTCAGGACGAGGGTGCTACCCACAGGCAAAGGGAAAGCCTCCCCAGAGAAAAAGTCTGAAGGGTGAATAGAAGGAAGAAGGATTCTAAGGAAAGAGAACTGCATATGCAAAAGCTTTACGGTGAGAAGAAATAAAGCATAGGATACAGGGCTATATTACAAAAGGACTTATGAAGTATTTTAAAGTTTGGATTTTCCCACAGGGTAAGGAGAAATATACTAAAAATTTCTAAAGAGGAGTGAAAGACACCAGCATGTGTACAATTTAGAGGTTGTTCCCTGGGTTCTACTTACCTAACCAGAATCCATAAAACCCATCTGCCTCCAGAATCCCCGGACTACGGTTTGCCTTGGTATAAAACAGTGGTTAGTCATAGAGATCCATGGAATAGAATTGAGAGCCCGGAAATAAACCCTTACATGTGTGGTCACTTGATTTTCGACAAGGGCACCAAGACAATACAGTGGAGAAGGAAAAGTCTTTCCAACAGATGGTGTTGAATATCCACATAGCCAGCAGCTAGATGTTCACATGCAAGAGAAAGAAGTTGGACATCTACCTCATGCCACACACATACACACACACACACACACACACACACACACACACACACACACACAATGAATAAAAAGCCCAAATGTGAGAACTAAAACTATAAAACTGCTAAAAGAAAGCATAGGTGTAAATCTCCATTACTATATATCAGACAATAGTTCCTTAGACATGACACCAAACACACAAGTGACAAAATAATAAAAAAATTCAAAAGGACATTAGAAAAATTTAAAAACATTGTGTGCTACAAAGTGCAAATGAATAAAGTGAAAAGATTATCCACAGATGAAAGAAAATATTTGTAAATCATATATCTAGTAAAGGATTTACATCTAAAATATATAAAGAATTATTACACTCCAATAAAAAACACATAAGCTAATTAAAAAATGTGCAGAATATTTGTAAAGAGACTTTTCCAAAGAAGATATAGAAAAGGACAATAAGCATATGAAAACATCTTCACTGTCATTGAAATCAAAACCATCAGTAGCAGTTCATGGCTCCAATCAAAGAGACAGACAGCAACATACAAGTGTTGGCAAGGATGTGGCAGCGATACTGGTGGAAATGTAAAATAGGGCAGCTGCTTTGGGAAACAGTCTAGCAGTTTCTCAAAAAGTTAACCATAGAGTTACCATGATTCTGCAATTCCACCCCTAGATATTCCCAAGTGAGATAAAGGACATACATCCACAAAAATACTTGTACATGAATGTCAGCAGCATTATTCATAATAGCCAAGAAATGGAAACAAATATCCATCAACTGGTGCCTGGATAAATAAACTGTTGTACATCCATACAATGGGATACTATTTGATAATAAAAAGAGATGAAATACTGGTACATATTACAACATGGATGAACTTTTGAAACATTATGCTAAGTGAAAGAAGCTAGTCACACATGTGTATATATATATATATAAAAAATACACATATATATAAAAGTAAGTATATAATGTTTAAGTATACATACATTATATATATGTCTATGCATATATATAAAAGTATACATGTCTATATACTTACATATAATATATATATGTATGTAAGTAATAATATATATGTAAGTATATAATATGATCCCATTGATATGAAATGTCCAGAATCGGCAAATTTCTAGAGACAGAAGGTAGATTAGTGGTTGTCTAGGGCAGGGGGAGGGGTCAGAATGGGGAAAAGAGGGAAATGGGAATTTACTGCTAATGAGTATGGGGAGAATTTTTTCAGTAAAGGGATAAAAATGTTCTAAAATTTGATTACAGTGACGGTTGCACAATCTTATGCACATATACTAAAAATACATTGAATTGTATATTTTAAATGGGTGAATTGTATGGTATGTATATCTATGTCAATAAAACTGGCTTTTAAAAAGGAATTTATTAAGTATCAAATTTAGACTTATTTAAGACATGTCTAGGAAGCAATGAAATGTAGCACTTTGTTAAATATCAGAGCAGGGTAGAGGAAAAGGAAGAGAAACTATTTGTGGAGGTACCATGTTTCAAGGACATCTGGAGGATAGTGGTGCCAGGTACATAGACCAGAGTTGCTTCTCTACATCTCCTGTGACTGCATCTCATGCTTCTCTGCATCAGTGGTCAAAGTCATCCTCTGACCCATCCCATGTGAACAGGTCTCTTGAGCAACTTTTTTTCACAATCACGTCAATGAGAGAGAGAGTCCCGGGAAGTCCCCGTCAGGCCACTGTGTACCTGTAAGCAACTTGCATATTGTACACCTCGGGAGCTCAGCCACACCACAGTTCTAGAAGGCAGACCCTGAAGATGTATGCTGTCCAGACTGCCTGGCCATTTGCCATGGCCCAGCCAACCTTCCATCCATGGCCTGCTAACTCAGTGTATACTTGATTTTCTGGGCTTCTCATGATGGAGGAATTTCTCTCAGGCCTCAAACCAGAAAAAAAAAAAAGAAGTTTTTCCTGAAGAGCTGGTCTGTTCTTAGCTGATGACCTTTCTGAACATTTAATTAACTGTGTTTGCTTTGACTCCTCAGACGCCTTGGGGTGAAATTTGCAATTTTCTTTGAGAAATTTTCCAAAATTTTGGGGCAGTGGTTCTCAAACCTTAGTGTGAATTACCTGAAGATGAAAACATGCAAATATGCTGTTTGCATATCTTCCTTTAAATATGAACATTTAATAGGTCTAGGGAGGGGTCAGGGATCTGCATTTTGGTCAGACCATAGGTGGCTCAGACACAGATGGCAAACCGACAGCATTTTAGAGACATCTCCCTCTGCCTTTTTATATTTTCATTCTCCTTAGTTTCATCTTACTTTCACTAATTCATCAACTAGGAACTAAAATTTGCATGGCATATTACAGTTTTCCAAATGTTTTCACATGTATGATTTTCTTTGCTGTGACCCTCCATCTCCCTGAATTTTGTATTGGTGTTCTAATTTAACAGATGAAAAGGACTTTGATTCAGAAAAACAAAATAAAACAAAAACAACAACTCGTAGGAAAGCAAGTATTGACTTAAAAAAAAAGACAGCCTACAAGGACTGCGATATTTATAGTATGGGCATTAGTTTATAATGCTGTAAAGTAGGGGTACGGGCATTTGCAGAAATGGGTCAGGTTTCCATCTCAGAAGAGGATGTGATCTTTCTAAAAACTCACTCAAGGGAGAAGGCAGCTGATCTCAGCTCCTGTTTCAGAGCTGGAGCAGATCACTGGGGGTGGACCTCTCCATCCATCTTCATCTCAGCGCAGGCCCAGCATCTGAAACCGCATGGGTAGTCCCCTCCCCACCGTCTGGGCTCCAACCAATCATTAAGGTGGTTGAATATTCACTGCCAACCGTGCACTCTCTCCTGTGGTGAGAGGTCCTCCTCATCCAGGCCCTCTGGAGCTGCAGAGCTCAGAGACCCAGATGCTGTTTGGAAGAGGGAAGGCACAGGGAGGTGGTGGGTAGGCATGGGGGGCGTCAGTTAGGCTGGTACAGGAGAGAATTGGTAGGAAGCAGGAAAGTTTGGTAGAAAAAGCTAGACCACCTTGGGTCTAAATTTCAGCTTGGTTTCTCACTGGTTGTATTGTCTTATGCAATTTATTTACTATCTCTGGACCTTTAGGTTCCTCACCTATAAAATTGTATTCCTGATACCCATATCTGAAGGTGGGTCCCTTTCAAGTGAGGAGTACATAAAACAAAGTGTGCAACATACCCAGGTGCATGAAGTCTCAAGATAAGAAGTTGGATCATCTTTTCCCTCCCTGCCTTTGTTTCAGTGGTCCTGTGATGAGTGTATTAGTTTTGTATTGCTGCTGTAACAAGTTACCACAGCTTAGTGGCTTCAAATAACACAACAGCATGATCTTGTAGTCTAGACACTGGAAGTCCAAAATCAAAGCACAAGCAGGCTGGTGTTTCTTCTTACAGTTGTGAGGGAGAATCAGTTTACTTTCCTTTTCCACCTTCAAGAGGCCACCCATATTCCTTGACTTGTGGCCCCTTCCTCCAGTCTTCAAAATCCATCACTCCATCCTCTGCTTTATTGTCACATCACCGCCTCTGACTCAGACCCTCCTGTATTCCTCTCATAAGAACTCTTGTCATTACATTAGGACCACCCAGGTAATCCAGGATAATCTTTCCACGTCATGATCTTTAATTTAATAACATCTACAAAGTCTCTTTTGTCATATAAGGAACATATTCAAAGGTTCTGGGCATTAGGATGTGGACGTCTTTGGGGGTCATTGTTCAGCTAGCTATAATGAAAAAAGGACGTTCAAGAACTTGTCTCCATAAAAACATATCCTAAAAGCTATGGCTAAGGAAGATGATGGTGGTAAAAAAAAAAACATATTTTTTACAACAATTTGAACCCCATTTAAGAGAAGATGTGAAGCCTCAGGGCACTTTAAGAGCTTCCTGCATCCTCATAGGGTGTTCCAAATTAGAGCACACTCTGGTCTTTTCCTTCAAGCAGTAACACATGAGAATCCCTTTGAAGACTTCTCTACCATTTGTTCTTCCAATCTTTGACTAACTCCTCCAGTGATGACAATCCCCAGGCTTCCTGTGGCCAGCTTTAAAGGAAAAAATCCTTTCCAGATAAGAATCAGGTCTCTCTGGATCTTCCATTGGGTCTCTTCATTCTAACCCTAGACCTACAAAGAATGAAAATATAACTCCATTCACCTTCAGAGCTGTTTGCTCCGCCAGACCGAGAGTTTGTGTGAATTACCCCTTCCTGCTCACACTCTGGCTAAGAGTATACATCTCCAGAATAAATATTCTCATTTTCTTAATTATTAATTGTATAAAATAGTTTTGAATTATCTTTTCATCTTGACTGCTTGTCTCTGAACATTTTTTCTGAGATTTCTAATTTTTCTAAGACTTCTTTACAATTAACAAATCTGATTGTAAAAATAATTCCCATTCATTTTCGAAACTTGGGAAAATAAAGAAGAAAATTAGTTACGCATAAGGCCAGCACCCAGTGAGAACTACTAAGTATGTACACACTTTCCCACCTTTGGGATGGACCTGGGAGTTAATCTAACTCCTCACACTGAGTTATTGTGTGATCTTGGACAATTCCTTTCTTTTCTCTGACCCTCGCTTTATTCTTCTCTAAGATGCTTCCTTTAATTTTTTGAAACCCCTGCTCTCCTTTCCGTCTATAAATTTGTGAAAATCATTTGTTTCAAATATTCACAGTGGACTCTGGCCAGGGCAGTCTCATTTCAGATGGCCCAACTTTAAGGGCATTTAAAATTCATCCATGGAAATTTCAGTCTGAATCCCGCTGGTCCGTCTCTTTTTACAGCTCCACAGTCCTAGGTGTCAAGGTCACCCCACTGGACAGATCTTGTCTTCAGCCTGCATTGATGTCCCCAAAGGCCTCAGGGTTTATTTCATGCCTTGTATTTATTGTCACCTGCTTTCATTTTTTCAGAACTGTTCTGTGTTTATTAGACAGTTATGAGGAACAGAGAAGGAGTAGGGGTACAAAACTGGAACTGAGGGACATCTAAGGCCAGGTTTTTTATTGGGAGTAAACAGCTTGTTTTTGAGAAATTAGATTTTACAAAGTCCTTTAATATATATCTCATTTGAACTCATAATCACTCTTTGTTTTACGTTTTATCCTTACATTTTAGAAAAGGAAACTAAACTTTCAAAGAGGTTTAGAAATGTGAATTTAAAACTTTTCAACCTCCTTCCATAGTAATAAACACATTTTACTATAACCTATACAAAAGTGTTTATGGAGAGATAGACCAACAGACAGGTAGGCTAGATAGAGATAGATACATAGACAAGTGAAACAAAAGTTTTACAAAGGAATATTTATAGATAATTTATAGATAAGTAGATAGACAGATAGTTGGATAGATATGTAGATAGATGGAAAGGTGATAAATAGCTAGATAGATAGAAAGAGAGTTGGATGAATAGATACATAGATACATAGATAGATAGATCTGAAAAAATAGCTTCACAAAACTTTGCCCAGCAGCTTTGTGAGGATAATTAAATAATGGAGTGTTTTACATAAAACCTGTGAGCTCAATTGATCCTAGATCTTTGGACGCTCAAAGAACATTCTGGATGCAGCATATGGCTGTAGTGGAGTGCTCTGAGTCTGGGCCCCAATATTTCTGAATTGTTGGGACTGCACACATGAAGCAGAAACTTGTTTTGGGCAGAGGGTGTTTGTCCTTGGTGGGACCATGTTGGAGAACCAGTCGCAAGGCCAATTCCCCATCAAAAGTTTGTGTAGGGCAAGAGGAGATGTTACTTTGGGAAAAATCCAGAATCTTTGAAGTTATCCAAGAGCTTAAGCTTCCCAGCAGGTTATTGGAAGTCACTGGAGATATGTGAAAGGCAGCCCTCCCAGGAATCCCAGAGGTTCTGGGTCCAGCTGAAGCCTGGCAACTGGTGGAGCTGGCTCTTCAGAGGGAGGTGAAACCACTCCCCCGGGTGAACGTGGAGGGCCCCTGCGAGGACGCGAGTGACTGCTGGGTGGAAGGGGCAGTAATGATGCACCACTGCGTGAGAGGTACTTCTGCTTTGGGCAGTGAATTCACCCTGTTTCTTCTGCTCTTTCAGTGAGATCTGCATCCATCCCGGGCATATGAGGAAATGCCCTGAGTGTGTGTGTGTGTGTGTGTGTGTGTGTGTGTGTGTGTGTGTGGTGTGATATGTTTGTCATGGTGTTTGTGGTGTGTAGTGTCTATGTGTGAGTGTGTGTGTATTGTGTGTGGTATATAGTATGTGTGTGGTGTATTGTATGTAGCGTATGTGTGTGTGCTATGTATGTGTACATGCATGTGATGTGCCTTTGTGGTGCGGTGTAGTGTACAGCGTGGTGTGATGTGTGTGTGGTGTGGTGTGATATGTGTGTGTGGTGTGTGTGTGATGTGTTTGTATGGTGTGTGATATGTCTGTGGTGTGTGCGTGTGCTGTGTGTGTGTGGTGTGCCTGTGGCGTGTGGTGTGTGGTGTGTACGTTGTATGTGATGTGGTGTGTGGTGTGTGTGTAGCGGGCGGAAGCGGGCAGGGTGGCCATGGTGGTACAGGGCAGTGGTAGCACGAGAGCCAGAGGAGAAGGTGAGGAAGGTCAGGCGTGTGGACAGGGCACAAGAGGAGCAAAGAGCCGGAAGATCCTTGCAGGCAGAAGGCTGGCAGAGACGCTTGGATTTCCAGGAGTCCCGCAGCATGGGGTGTAGGTTTTTATTAACATTGGGATATTAGAGGAAGATTGTCCAGGGACAGCAGGGGGACTGAGTTTATGGCTCTGAGACCTGAGCATTGCGGAGTTCCAGGCAGACTGCTAACCCTCTCAGAGTCATTTAAGCTTTTGGGTGAGCCTGTGGACCGAATACTATTATTATGCTCATTTTATGGTAAACTAAGGCACTGAGAAGCAATTCATTCAACTTAGTCCATGGAAGAAGGCAGAAGTGAACCAGCAGGTTTGGCTCAGGAGCCTGCAGTGATGAGCTTAATGCCAAGGCGCCGGCACCGTCTTCCTTCCCTCTGCAACTCCTTGGGCAAATTACAAATTGCAATGGCTGTTAAAACACAGACACTCCTTTAAAAAGTAACCACTTCCTTTTTGCTCTTGATGGAAGCATGCTGCAGGACCACAAGCTGAGAGAGGGCAGCGGTGGAAACCCAGCCAAACTACTGATGGAAGCTGCGCCCCATCCTTTATCATCCTTCTCTGGTCCTGCTGCCATGAGGGTGAACCCAAACCCAGGGCAAGAACCTGCTGTGTGACCTCACACACCCCAAATGCAAGATCAAATACTGTGGAGAAGGAGGTAAGCCGGGGCTCTTCATTAAAGCAAATACCGTTAAACATATGTTGAAGTTAACAGAGTGTTTTGACCTCTGCAAGCATTTGGACCACAGTGAAAATATATTTTCCTTCTCTGAGGGTAGAGGAAGCAGAAGATATTTTCCTGGACAGAAGCCACAGTTATAAATACATATTTCTTCATAATGAAATGTGTATTAAGTATGTTTGTATATATGTACAATTACTGATTCTACAAATATTTGGGCAGACCTACCATGCCTGGGGCAATGTGTGTGTTTGTGTATGTGTGATGCACGTGTGCACAGGACATCTCTGTGACTCTTTCTTTACCACCTCTTTCTAGTTAAAGGCCCAGCTTGGCTCTCAAAATCTTTACTGCTGTTATAGAAGTCACTTTAGTGGTAGAATATTACTCAGTCCTTGCCTATTTTTATTAGTTTAACATTGGTCATCTTACCCCAAATAAACCAGTCAAGGTCTTATCCAGGGAATTTGGGGATAGAAACTGAGAAATAGGGTACAGTCTTGTTGAGCAAGCATGGAACAGAGTCTGGGTATGTGAAGCTTTTGGCTGAAGTAGCAGCTGCCATGTATTCTTTTCAAGTGGAAAAGAAAAACTAAAAGAAGGGGAGGGGGCTGGAGAGAGAGAGAGAGAGAGAGAGAGAGAGAGAGAGAGAGAAAGAGGGAGAGAGAGAAGAAGGGGGAGAAAGGAGGAGAAGGAAAAAGAAAAGAAAGAAGAGGAGAAGGAAGAGGGGAGGAAAAGGAAGAGGAGGAGGAGGAGGAGGAGGAGGAGGAGAAAAGAACAAAAAACAAACATGAACAAGAGCCAAGAAGAAAGAGAATGAATGCATCCTATGTGAGGGTCCTTTTCTCCAGCCATTCTTGAAATGTACTAGAATTCCTTTCTTTAGCTCCATGGTGTTCCCCAATATCTTAATGATAAATTCCCTGTTTTGTTTCATTGAACTGAGTTGGATTATCAATGCTGCTTCACTGATCTGACCCCTCAAATAGCAATCCAACTAGCATTTATTGAGAATCAGCCGTGTGCTCTACCCTCTCCTAGGCACTGAGAGTGCCCCAAAGTCAGAACTTCCTCCCCAGCCTTCCCAGTATGGAGGAGGTGATGCTCTGTTTGCGACATTGGTTCAGTGTTTGGGGAAAGGAAACCTGGCAAAATGATCTCTAAGAAGGGAGAACGGACTCTCTAGAGAGGTCAGCATCTCAGGGTTCTTTCCAGAAAAGGTCATGCTCCCACTGTGCGTTGGAGGATGAGTACCATTGCCAGCTGGGAGAATCTGTTCAGACTCGGAGGTGAGAAATAGCAAGGCACCAGTTGGTGAGCATGGTTTGGTTTGGCTGTATGGGAGGAATCATGGATTAGGACAGGAGGTGAGACTGGAGGAGAAAGTGGAGAGAGAGTAGGAGGAATGTCCAAGTCCAGTTTGAAGACTTTGGACTTTACCTTGTTAAAGGGTGTTAAGTGAGTCCTTTTGCAGAAGTTGACTCTGATGTTCCCATTGGATTCCATAAGTAGACATCCCTTGAGAAAGGGCAAGCCCACACACAGAACAGGGTATATATTTTCTGTTCCCCAATCTGGGATTGTTTTCTGATTTGTAGATTTTCTGGAATATTCTCCTTGAAATACCCAGTACAAATATGCTCTTCCATCTCCTGCACTTGAACACATTTTGATAAACCAAAAATCTTCACATGGCATGATTCCTTATATTTTTCAAATAGGTATAAATAGGAGAAAAAGTAACTGGGTACGAGAATCCATAGAAGTTGATGTAATGATAAACAAGTCATATATAATAATAATAAAGCAGCAGCCACGGCTGACAGTGCTGTGTGTCCTTTGTGTGCCAGGGGCAGTGCTAAGAGACAGACACGCTGCCAGAACTGTCTAAGGGTTGCTGCATGGATAGAAGTGGATGGAGATGCCTGGGTGCAAATCCTGGCTCTGCCACTGGTTGACTGTGTGACCTTGCATATGTCATATAAAATGGGGACTGTTATAATAATTCCCTCGTAGGTCGGCCTTGAGGATTCAATATTACTAGTTCAGAATGCAATAATTCAAGTTCAGTGTGAGAATACTGTAAGTGCTCAAGAAGGGTAAATTACTTGTACTTTGAAATTAAGAAAAAGGAACATAGAGATAGATAGATAGATAGATAACATTGATATATTTAAAACTATGTTTCTCAGCCATATTCTAATGCAAGTCTGATTCTCTACATTTCTTTCACTGCAAAATTCAGTGTGTGTCGTACAACATAGGTGTTAGTTTTAGACCACCTGAGGCTGTGGGGAAGACCAAGGAAAAGGAAAACTGATGATGACTTTCTGACTGGTTTTAAATCTGAAAATGCTCTGATTTATTGACTGTACTTGGCAGATATATATAGCTTTGATAAATGATTTGTATTTTAATTTATTACTGCAATAAAAGACACATTGTAGAACATTTGGAAAAATAAAATGCATTTCAAAAGCCTACTGTCCATGTTAATATTTTAGCTTTTGTTCTCAACTCTTTTCATTCATGTATTCATTTCACAAAATATTGTGAGTACACAAACACACACACAATTTTGTACCTTTCAGTTCCATTTTCATTATTTGATAACTATCTAAAAGTTTATTTGACTTTTGGAACCAATATTTAAAATATCTGTTTATTATCTTTCAAATTGCTGATAGTTTACTTAAATATTTCCTTGGATTGAATATTTGTTTTGCTTCCAAATACACAGTAATAAATTTGAATAGATATGTGCTGATGTCATTAGGTATAAAAGGAAATTGTTGTGAAGCTGTCCTATTAAATCAACAAACAAGCAAATTCAGCCATGGTCTCACCAATGTGAAAACTTGTATTATATGAAGACAATCTTAGAGACAGCTACAAAACCACAGCAATTCTTTTTCTTGTCTTCCTAAAAGAAGAAAGTACCCAGACAGATATAGGTTCAGAATCCACCATTTTCTAACTGGTGGTCTTGGGCAGCTGCTTGATCTCTCTGAGCATTTGTCTTCTCATATCTAAAATGTGGGTAATGTTGCATGCCTCACAAGGTGATTGTAAAGATTAAATCATGTTTGTCTGTTACTCACATGTCCCAAATCATACATATGTGTTATCTGTCCTATAACTCATACATGTTATTTATGTTTCCAAATCCCATCAGTCCTGTAGACAGAAAACCCTATGCAGACAGGATCCATGGCCCCTTTTCCACCACATCTTTTGTGCCTAGCACGATGACTGTCACATAACAGGTACTTCATAAACAGTTATTGAACAAATGAATTAATATCCTTCAGCAAGAAAATTTGGAAAACATTTAGTAATCAGCTAGTCTTCTAAGGAAATGATGTGATCTCCATTCTCTATGTCCAGTACTACAGTTCTGCATGTGACCAAACTGTGATTGCAGAATATTTTCCAGCAGAATGTAATTGTATTTATGGAAATTGTAATGTATCTTCAACAGAACAAACCTTTGACTCCATTGTCTTAAGTGGAACAACTTTAGAAAACAATAGACTTTTTAAGTGGAATTTTCCCTCCCCATACTCTGCTATCAAAACACGAATTTGGGGGAAGTGGGAGGGGGAGCAATTTTCCCAACAAAACATCTCTACATGTGGGTGGTCAATGATGTTTATGTAAAACGGAATTGTGGATAAAGAGAAAACTCTTATTTCCCGAAAGGTGAATCTCACTGACGTTGATTACAGAAATAAGTTGTACAGTTTGATGTAAGGAAAAAAAAGAAAAGAAACTTTCTAATCTATCCCTACCCCATACAAACAAGGGCAAGGGAAGATTACATGTTTTCTGTGACTCTGAATTCTGCAGAGGCAGGAGGCTGAATCAATATTGAAATTGCAAACGCTAGAACATTAGATTTGTTTTCTGCCCATGAAAAGCAGATTCTGTTGCTTTTCTTTACTCTCTGTCAACAACGTGTAACATTGGGGACCCAAAATGTGACTCTCTGGTCATGCTGAGGTCCTCCCCCTCACCTCCTCATCCCAGCAGAGGGGGAGACCTGCTCAGAAGGGTAAGATCCTACCAAATGGGACCAGCTTCTTGTTAACAGTTTGCCACAAAGTTTTGAGCTTCAAGGTAGAATCAACGTAATCACTTTTTACCTCTTGAAAAATAATTAGATGCCCAAAGCTGCTTATGATCATTCTTTTCATCACATCCATGAGTAACTGAGACATACACTGGAACACGTGTGTCCCAACCTGAGATCCCACTGGCATCTGTAGGAGGTATTGCTAGAATCCCAGAAATAGGCTCTGAGAAGAGCCTACTGAAGAGCAGATTGAAGAACGTGAAGAGAGCTAAAAGAGAGCTGGTGTCCCTCGCCCCCTAGCCAGCTTGTCCGGGACACATCTTCATCTCTGTGAGTCTTGGTTTTCCTGTCCGCCAACATCAATCATATAGACTCCCTCTCTGTCCATTAGGAGGACTCAGTGTGATCAGTCCGAACTGAGAGGGCAGTTGTTCAACTGCAAAACTCTAAATTGCTTATTTCCAGCCCAAGCACTTGGCAGGTACTATTGGTAAAAGCTGAGATCACAGATCACTCTCTTGAAGTGTGAGTTCACCTTCTCACTAGGAATTGATTTAGTAATTCACAGACACATGACCGAAGGAAACTTTGTTTTACAGTTGAAAATCAATTGTTGGACTGTTTCTAAACTTCTTTACTATTCAGAGGGCTTTGAGTTATGTTCTAGAACCTTTGTTATTTATGCTTCATCAAGTCAAACCTGTCATTGCTTCACCTATAAAAAGGGGATAGTGGCTATAATAATTTAAATTATATAATATGTATATAGGAAATTGCCAAGCACGGTGCTGAGGGCATAGTAGGTGCTTAAGAGATAGCAAGGGCAGCTGAAACTGAACATTTACTAATCTTATACCTCCTTTCATAGTTCAGGCTTCTGGAGGGCAGAGGCAGTCCTGGACAAGACTTATCAGGAAAGGAGGATGTGCGATGTAGAATATATATGTGGAATCTAAAATATGACATAAATGAACTTATCTATGAAACAGAAACAGGCTCCCAGATATAGAGAACAGACTTGTGGTTGCCAAGGGGGAGGGTGGAGGAGGGATGAATTGGGAGTTTGGGATTAGCAGATGCAAACTATTACATACAGAATGGATAAACAACAAGGTCCCACTGGATAGCACAGGGAAATATATTCAATATCCTGTGATAAACCGTAATGGAAAAGAATGTATATATATGTATAACTGAATCACTTTGCTGTACAGCAAAAATTAACACAACATTGTAAATCAACTATACTTGAATAAAATAATTTTTTAAAAGAAGGAAAGGAGGATGATAAAGGTCTTCCCTGATAGCTGCTTTTTAATAAG
This sequence comes from Physeter macrocephalus, assembly GCF_002837175.3. NCBI lineage: Eukaryota > Metazoa > Chordata > Mammalia > Artiodactyla > Physeteridae > Physeter > Physeter macrocephalus. The sequence continues at coordinate 175,537,740 of NC_041224.1, forward strand.
ATTTGAGTACTTTCCACACATTAACTTAATTAATCCTCTCAACCACCTAGCAAAGGAGATTTTTATACCTCCACTAATGAGGACATAATATTAGAGAAGTTAACACTTGACCAAGGTCACAGAGCTACAGGAAGTGGGTACAGCTGGATTTAGAACTCAAGTTCACTTCACTCCAATGAGCTGTGTTGACCATCTAAGTAGGTGAATAGAGCAAAGCTAAGATAAAATCTTTACCCCCCGCCAACCCCAAGATGGTACTCAGTGGAAAAAAGATTAAGTCAGACCTCCAGGCTGGAATCTTAGCTGCATCATTTACTCTCTCTGTGACTCAGTTCCTATTTAAAAAATTGGGATAATACTACCATGATTATGTTTCATTGCCTATTATGTGACAGGCAGATGCTGTTCGAAGTGTTTGCATGTACTGACTCACTGAATCCTCACCAAAACTCTAGGAGGTAAGTACTGCTATTATTCCCATTGTATAGATAAGGAAACTGAATCACAGAAGGGTTAAAAGTAAGTTGTCTAATAGAGCTACTATATGATCCTACAATCTCACTCCTGGCCATATATCCAGAGAAAACCATAATTCAAAAATATACACGCACTCCAATGTTCATTGCAGCACTACTTACATAGACAAATATGGAAGCAAACTATATGCCCATAGACAGATGAACGGGTAAAGATGTGGTATATATATAAAATAGAATGTTACTCAGCCATAAAAAAGAATGAAATAATGCCATTTGCAGCAACATGGATGGACATAGAGATTATCATATTAAGTGAAGTAAGTCAGACAAAGACAAATATCATATAATAATACTTATATATGGAATCTAAAACAATAATACAAATGAACTTATTTACAAAACACAAATAGACTCACAGACATAGAAAATAAACTTATGGTTACCAAAGAGAAAAGGGGGGAAGGGAGGGATAGTTTGGGATTAACATATACACACTACGATTTATAAAATAGATAAACAACAAGGGAATATTGTATAGCACAGGGAACTATATTCAGTATCTTGTAATAACCTATAATGGAAAATAATCTGAAGAAGAATATATATAAAAAATATATATGTATTTACACAAACACGTATAACTGAATCACTTTGCTGCACACCTGAAACTAACACAACATTGGAAATCAGCTATACTTCAATTAAAAAAAAAAAGGAAGTCGTAGATACAAGCTAGTATATGGCTGAGCTTGGATCAATTTCCAGACAGTGGTTCCTGGAGTCTATAGTCAACCACCATGCTAGTTACCCCCATAGACTATTATCAGGCTAAAATGATATGATATTTGCAACTCCTTAGAACAATGCCTGACCCACAGAGTCATTCAATAAACATGAGCAATTATTTAGCCTATTACTATTATCGTGCTTGTTATGTGTGCAACAGCTAACCTTATGAAGCTCAGAGTAACTTGAAAAGCAACTTCAGGAAAGATGGTCCCTGAGGTACTGACTTTTAGGGAAAGAAGAGGGTATGATCTTCTAGGAATGAGGGTACGATTTTTTTCTGCATCTTCATTTCAACCGTTTCAAACAATTCTGGAAAAGGATGTATATAATTTCATTCTCAGCCCTTAAGCAGAAGGGAGTGAGGGAGGCAGCTGTGGTACTAAAAAAATAGAAATCTGACTACTTAATCATAGATAATCCCGACAAAAATAAAATGGATCAGTGTTTAAAGTGACAAGGAAGCTGCAGAGGCAGCTCTCTAATAAGCTCAGATATTTATAATAGTTTTTTCTCCTTAAAAATGTGTTAAATCAAATTATTCTTTACATCTGCTTAAGAATTCAAAGAATACAAGAGCTTATGATAAAAAGCAACAATCCCCAGACCCCATCTACACTCCCAGGTCAATCTCCCAAGGAAATCACTTTTATTTGTTTCTATTGTTAAATCTTTGAAATACTATGGTCTTCTAATCTTATTTCTCATTTTTCCAACATCAGATATTGTCTACTGATTTCCTACTGTGACAAAACCCAGTTTCATTCACCTACATTACTTTCTACCAACTTTTCCATTGATTCAGTTCATTTCATTGTTAATTTTATTTTATTTTATTTTAATTTTTTATTTATTTTTATTTTTCATTGCTAATTTTAAATGACTACTTTTGCTCATCTGTTGGTTACCTGTGTATGTCAATGATCTATTAACCCTCCATTTCTATAGCATAAATAGGGTGGTATAATGAGAATATCTCCTTCCCTGCCACCTCTTTCCCAACCCTTCCCCATCGCACCTCCGATTTTTCATCATTTGTATCATCACTCTTATCTTGTCCAGAAGGATCCCACTGACCTCCTGCTTTGTCGCTTTACTCATCTCTTCCATGGTTTCTCTTTGGTTGAATTTGTAAGTGAAAACCCAACACATCACTCTTCCATTATTATAAAACATCTTAAATACATCATTCTGGAGGCCCTCTGAGTCTCTCAAGTATGTGGTCAGATGGACTGCAGAAAGCTCTCATCCTAGTTTTCCTTTCTTTTCAATGGCCCTTGGATTGGATCCTTTTATTGTCCCCACATTATCCTCTTTATGTCCTGCTTGTTTGACTAGAGGTACCTTCAAGAATCTCTCTCAAACGGGGGATTTAGAAAGTAAAAATTTAAGTTCTTGAAAGTTAAAACAAGCAAACCAAAAAATTATACCCTCACACTTGATTGATAGTTTGACCAAGTGTAAATTCTGGGTATGAAACCATTTCTCTAAAAAACCTTGGAAGGTGTCATTTCACTGTCCTCCATCACCTATTTGTGATCATCAAAGACTGATGTTATTTAAATCTTATTTTTTGGTAGGTAATACATTGTGTATTTTTTCCCTTTGTTATATCTTAAACTCTTCTTTTTGTCATTGGGATTGTGAAATATATAAATAAGGATAGGTGGACTTTGGGCTGATTAAATTTCCTTACCCAAAGAATCATGATTAAAAGAACAATACAACCGAGGAAGAGGACTATCTACCCTGTTCCATTCTATATTATCACCTACATCAGAATTCTTGATTAAAGACATGAAAATACGAAAACTAAATTTCAGACAGTGTAAAGAATCTGAGAGATAACATCAAGATTCAAAGTGTCTAAACAGATTTGAATATATTCAGTTATCTCCAACAAGTGGCAGCAGTGTAAGAGGAAATAGATCATTCATGAGACTTGCAAAGCAATTGCATATGTGATTTCAAATTTTTCAAGACCCCAACACCCTTCATACTCTCTAAACATTCATATTCTCTCATTCTAACTTCAATGAAAATATTCAGGTATGGAGAGGGAGTGCCCTCTCCCTCTTTGGACCCTTGAAACATTTTCTCTCTTCTCTCTGACACTTGTCTTTTTCTCTCTTTCATTATTAATAGATTTCATTTCCCTGGGGAATAGCCAGGACCTCTTGTTTTCCTCTCTCCTTCCTCTCACAAATATACTTGAATGATAAACACTGTGGCTGTGGGGTGAGCACAATCCAGGCCTTCCCAGAGGTTAGTGTTTAACAGGGAATATAAGCATGAGACACATAATGTTATGGAGAAATACAAGATACTATGGGGATGCATAACAGGGTTGCCTAGTGTATGTTTGGTGGGCACCTGTGCTGGTCCAGGAAGGTTCCTACGAGTCAGTGATCTCAAATGGAGTCTGGACCAGCAAGTTAGGTTTACTTATTTTCTAAGACATTCTCCCTGTGACATTCTTTCCCGTTTAATCTTGGGACTTCAAAGCTACTATTTCACCATGAAAAATCTGGATTCTCAGAAAAAGTTTCATCTTAACAGTGTCAAAAAACCTGGTCACTAGCCCAGAGACTATCACATAGTAGGTGCCCAGGAAATTGTGGTTAATTCTTAAATAAAAGTGGCACAGATAATTAACATTTTTCCCTTGGAAAACATCTAGTCCTATATCCACATCCCTAAATATCCATTTTATAGGAGGTTTAGCGTAGTTAAGTGACTTACATAAGATTACTTAACAGTTATTAACGTTAAGTCATTACTTAACATTGTCAGTTCCTTTTCACTATTGTTACTTCATTTATGTTTTGACAGTTATTTAACATGCCCTACTATATACTCATTCCTATGTTAGGGGTTATTGGACTAACAGAGTTAAACTAAATTCAGCACCTGCCATCCCTAGCCTTATAGGCAATTGTGTAGATAAAACAAAATTTGCTACTATGAGTGTTAATACCAGTCAGAGTACCTACTTTATAGGAGCTGATGCTGATTACGTGAGATTACACATGGCACATGGTCAGCATTCCAATAATAATGGCTAATAATTAGCTTTTATTAGCATTATTAGCCATGGTAGCAATTTTGGTATTTTTCTCAAATAAAAGAGGTTCCAACTCTTCTTGGGAGTCACAGAAGGGAGACATTGCATGGAACTAAAAAGATGAGCTATGTTGTGAATTAACTAAACCAGAAAATCTTCTCTCTGCATGGCAAAGCCTGAGTGCTCTAATGGAAATAGCTCTGCTTGGAAGGATAGGGAAATAGGATCTTTGAAAAGAGCTAACACAGTGTCTGACATTTAGTAAAAGTGCATGAATTACAACTTCACCACCGTATTGTTTATAAACAAAAAACCTAGGACAACCTACATGACACAATAAGAAAGTGGTTAGATAAATTATGGGATAGCCCCCCAGTGGAATATTAAGCAGTATATTAAGACTATATTAATAAAGAATATATAATAGGATGGGAAGTACCTATAAAATAATTTTAATAAAAATAATATGATGAAAATTGCATATGCCATATGATTGTAACAATGAAAAATTAAAACCTAGATAAAGACAAAACCCCTGGAAATAGATATAGCAAAATATGTTCTCCTTTGAAATGTGACCACAGAAAACATTGGTGTATTTCATTTTTTTCTATTTTTATGTATTTTCTAACTTTATCCAAGGAGCACATATCTGTCCTATAATGAGAAAAATAAGAAAATGCCATTTTAAATAATATCGAAAAGGTGGAGCCTCATTAAACTAAACATGTCATTATAGAATGGACTCCTTTCCTGGGGGAGGTGTTTATTTAGACTGAAGTGTGGGGTCCCAACCAACTCAGCTTCCATATCCCACCATCCTAACCATTTTCCCTCTCACCTGAAGGCCCCTGGGAAACACCTGTTGAGTGAAGCACATGAGTGAACCACTGAAGTGATGGATAAGAAACAAAACTGTACAACTAGTTGAAGACAAACTTCCGCTTCCAAATACTTGGGTGATGGAGTGCTTGGCAGAACAGGTGCTGGGGCTTGAAAAGTGATGCTGTTTATATCATGTTACTCAAATATCCTGTCATAGTAACCTTCGAAAATTCCATAGCCTTCCAGAGCGTTTGGGGTTAGATCTACTCGCCCTTCAAACATTTTTTTTGAGCACCAACTATAAAGCAGACTTTGTTCAGGAAGCTGCAGGAGAATTAGACATGGATGAGCCTGATCCCTCAATGAAGTTCAGAAATACAAATGAAATCACATTTTCGTAGAAAGCTCTAAAATGCAATCAAAGAAATGTGCATTAAGCCACTTCAAGTTCATTCAACGATAATCTAGTGAGGATATACAGGTGCAGTACTGGATTAGCCATGGTGGATACAAAAGAAGTGAGCCAAATGGTGCTGACCATCAAGAAACTCACATTCCAATGGAACAGTGAAGGGTTCAACTGCTCATTCTATGATTGGTTGTCTGTTCAGAGACTGGATGAAGAGTGAGGCAGAGATACAATGAGAGTACATACTGGGCGTGTTAGTTTTCTATTGCTGCCCAAACAAATAACTACAAACTTAGTACAAACTTAGTGGCTTAAAACAACAGAATTTTATTTTATCACAGTTCTGAAAATCAGTATTTCAAAATTCGCAGGGCAGCCCATGCTCTCTCTGAAGCCTGTAGAGGAGAAATCTTCTTGGTTTCTTCCAGCTTCCAGAGGCTCTAGGTATCCTTGGCTTGTGGCAGTATCACTCCAATCTCTGACTCTATCTTCATAGGGCCTCCCCCTCTGTGTGTTTCAAATCTCTCTCCAATCTCAAGTCTGTCTCAAATCTCTTTCCCTTTTCTCTTATGTGGACATTAGTCACTGGACTTACAGCTCACACTAAATCTAGGAGGACCTCATCTTCTTATCTGAACTTAATTACATCTACAAAGACTCTTATTTCCAAATAAAGTCACATTTGCAGGTAGTGTGAGTTTGAACTTGGACATATCTTTTTGGGGGGACAGTAGTCAACTTACTACATTAGGAGTGAGGGTTGAGGAGGTAGAGTTGAATATGGAGAAGTCAAGGAACTATGAAAAAACAGTCGTTTTCTTTCTGAGGAGCAAGTTGAGATCAAGGAGAAGGACCGGTTCAAGGCAGAGGGAACTCCTGGGGTGAAGGCTCTTGATGGAAAATCTGAAAGCCAGTCAGTGTGATTGGAGTGAAAAAAGCCAAGAAGATACTGCACAAGTTGGGACTGGTGAGGAAGCCCAGCCCTGTTGGGAGTCTGGGGTTTTATCTTAAGAATTAAGGGACCCAATTTCATTCCTTTTCATGGCTGAGTGATATTCCATTTTATGTACCACATCTTCTTTATCCATTCGTCTGTCGATGGGCATTTAGGTTGCTTCCATGACCTGGCTATTGCAAATAGTGCTGTGATGAGAGACTGTCATACAGAGTGAAGTAAGTCAGAAAGAGAAAAACAAATATCGTATATTAACACATATATGTGGAACCTAGAAAAATGGTACAGATTAACTGGTTTGTAGGGCAGAAATAAGAGTCACAGATGCAGAGAACAAACAAGGGTGGAAAGTGGCAGGGGGTGGTGGTGGTGGGATGTTTTAACAATATCATCCTGACTCTGTGTAGAGAACTGATTTGGAGACCAGGGCGCTGTGAGCACCTTGCATTGATCCAGATACAGTGGCTGCTTGAGCGAAGATGTCAGCTGAAGAATTGGAGAGATAGAGGATTTGAGAGATATTTAGGATATAAAAGCCATAGGACCTTGGAAATGATTAAAGATGAGGAGTGTAGAATCAAGGACAACTCCCAGGTTTCTGGTTTGTAGCTCTGGATGGATCATGGTTCCGTCCACTGAGATAGAGAACCCAGAACCAGAACCAGGTTTGGGGGAAAGACAAATTCAGCCAATTAGGATGGGGAGGACAGTAAGGGCAGCAGGTAAACCCTGACTGGGGAAGAGATCAGAAAGCTCCACCAAGGAGGCAGGATTTATTTAGACCAGGCCTTGAATAGTTTCCAGACTCAAAGTCAAGCACAGTGAACAGAGCATAAAGGAAGGGGTATTCCCAACAGAGGGAACACCCAGAGACAAATTCTGAAGGGTATTGATACTTTTGTTCACTTCCCTGCTAGTAAGCTTTGCATTGAAGTTTAACATACATACGGAACAATGTACCATTCACGACAACACAGGTCTCCAATGTTTAACAACATGAATCATTCATTTCCTTGGGAGTGGTGTCCATTATTTTATTTATCCAGTTTAATTTCATTTGTTTTATTTCATTTATTTTATCTTATCTCATTTTATTTTATCTTATTATTTTCCAGTTTAACTATATCTAGTTCTCAGATTCAAAGCTACATACAAATTCTTCTTGGAAGCAGATTGGGAAGAAAAACTCATTACATGAATAAATATGCTTGGTAAGAAATAGTAAGGTTGTAATGATGATAGTAGCAGTGACTGAAAACAGTGGTGGCTGCAGTTGGAAAATCACTGTAATTTGTATTGAATTAGAAGGATGCAAGGGGGAAGAAGACTGGAAGGTGTCCCCAGTCTCGGTGTATCCTTAGCTATTTGCACATATCGGGGACTCTCGACGGTGCAGGGATGAGTTCAATGTTAGACGTTTAGAGTTCAACGTGCTTAAACAAAATTCACATGTAATGTCTAGAAGAACAGGAGGTCAGAGCAGAAAAATGCATGAGTGCAGAAAGCAAGAGAGAGGTCCTGGCTGCAGAGAGAAATCTGTGAGCCTTGCTTACACATATAATAGTTGACAATCTTGGTTTGGAAGGAGTTATTTGTGTGTTTTTTCTTTTGTTTTGTTTTGCTTATGTTTACCCACAAAGGAATGAAAGTAACGAGTGACTGTTATACAGTTGAAGATGTTCTGGAGCAAGAAAGACTGATCAAAGCTGGAGGTAGGGCTTTGGGTCTTGTCCCTCTGTAGAGAGTAATGGAAGCCCTGGGCTGGGATGAGATGGTCCAGAGGATGCAAGGACTGGACTGAGTGTGTGGGCCTGAGGATGGAGCTGAGGGCAGGGGACTCCTGCTGCAACTCTGTGCCCCGGGAAGTTAGGTTAGGGAGGGGGCGGGGAGAACCTAGGGGCTGACCCAGGACAGGGTTAAAAGCTATATAGAGAGAGTGTGTTCCAGATGTCAACAGCTGATTGCAGACAATTAGAAGGCTGCCTTTTTTGCTGTCTCCCAAGACCCCTAACAAACTGTCACAGCAGTTGAGTCTGAGCATATCAAATAAGTAAGGCAAAGAGGGACCCCAAGAAATAACTGCGGTTAGTGGCTTGTGGGGCTGTGGATGGTTTTGCGGGGAGGGCTGCTTGAGAGAAAGAAACTTGCTTCTAATCAGTGTGCTAATCCAGGACAGAAGGCTTCCTTTCTCTCTCTCTCCCTCATTTCATTTTCCCGGGTTCAATCCTAGACTCCCTCCCCCTCAGCCTCCTCCTCATCCTGGCTGAATGAAAATTTGGTCCAGTTTTTTTTTTTTTTTAATATAGATACATTAAAAAACAGACACTGATCTTCAAAGAAGCCTGCAATTTCACTGGCGACGGAATGTTTATAGCCACAATTTGTTTGGTTCTGATAAAATGCACATGCCCCCTTATTCCATTTTCTTTTGCTTCCCAAGCCAGGCTTGCTTTGTGCATGGGCCTGCAAGGCAGAGACAGAGAGTAGACAGACAGAGAGATAGAGAGATCTTTCCCAGAGCTGTGGTTGCATCTGCCAGCGGTATTTTGGATTGTGTGGGTCCAGAAGCCATCTGATGTAGCAGAAGGGGGCACCACTCAGGGGTCAGGATAATTAACTAGAGGGACATTTAAAATACTCCCTTAAGCCCTATCAAGACACATGCCAACCTTCGCAGGTCTAGTTAGATCTAGAATATAATCTCCCCAATTATTTTAGGGAGGTTGTGTGATGGATGTAGGCGAGTCTTAAAGCTAGAAAGATGTGGGTTTAAATGTCAGCTTCATTATTTACAACAGCCAGGATATGGAAGCCACCTAAATGTCTATCAACAGAGGAAAGGATAAAGAAGATGTGGTACATATATACAATGGAATGTTACTCAGCCATAAAAAGGAACAAAATAGTGCCATTTGCAGAGACATCGATGGACCTAGAGATTGTCACATAGAGTGAAATAAGTCAGAAAGAGAAAAACAAATATCTTATCGCTTGTATGTGGAATCTAGAAAAATGTCAGAGATTAATTTATTTGCAAAGCAGAAATAGAGTCACAGATGTAGAGAACAAACTTACGGTTACCAAGTGGGGAAAGGGGGTTGGGATAAATTGGGAGATCGGGACTGACATATATACACTATTATGTATAAAACAGGTAACTGATGGGAACCTACTGTAGAGCACAGGGAACTCTACTCAGTGCTCTGTGGTGGCCGAAATGGGATGGAAATCTAGAAAGCAGTGGAGATATGTATACATAGAATGGACTCACTTTGCTGTGCAGCAATAAACTAACACAACTTTGTAAAGCAACTATACTCCAATAAAAATTCATTAAAAAATAATAAACGTCAGCTTCACTTTCGTGCTGTACAATGTCAAACCAAACGTTCTCTGAACTGGTTTTCCCCACCTAACAACCAGGGGCATCTCTCCTGCAAGACTGTTACCAGATTAAGAGGAGTGGAGTTGGGCCAGCATGACAGAGGGTGCCCGGAAGGAAGCAGAGAGTGGAGTGTTTGTGGCAGGCGGACGCAGGAAGAGTATTCTAGGCTGGAGGGCAGCAGACACCAGGGCACATGGGCATGAGAAAGCAGCGTTGCTTGGGGAGAAGGAGAAGTCTGGGGGGACTGGGGTATTCAGTACAAGGATAGAGGCACAGGAGATGAAGTTAGCAGAACAAGAGGTAAAGTAAGCTGTGCTGAGAAATTTGAGTTTTTCTCTACGGGCAGTAGGAAAGCCTTGCAAAGAGCCATGCACGTTTAGATGGGGCTCTAGAAAAGTGACCATTAGCAGCATGGCAGATCCCACTGTAGAGGTGAGAGGAAGAAGGAAGGAAAAGGTAGAAAAGTTAGGTGATGCTATTCCATACCGTGTGTGTGTTAATGCTGCTATAGTGTTACGTGTCTATAGCTATACCTATGCCTATTTATGTATCTTAGGGGCTACGGTAAGGGCACTCCACTGAATGTTTAAGAGCAACAGCTCTGGGCTTCCCTGGTGGCGCAGCGGTTGGGAGTCCGCCTGCCGATGCGGGGGACGCGGGTTCGTGCCCCGGTCCGGGAGGATCCCACATGCCGCGGAGCGGCTGGGCCCGTGATCCATGGCCGCTGGGCCTGCGCGTCCGGACCGCTGGGCCTGCGCGTCGGGAGCCTGTGCTCCGCAACGGGAGAGGCCACAGCGGAGGGAGGCCCGCATACCACAAAAAAAAAAAAAAAAAAAGCAACAGCTCTTAACTCCACCATGTACCAATCGTAAAACCTGGAACAAGTTCCTTAAACCCTCTGGGCCTCAATTGCCTTATCTATAAAATGTGTATTCCTCACATGACTATAGTGAGGCTTAAATGAGTTTTAAATACACAAAAACAGTGAAAAACACGGAAAAGAGTATATATGGCATATATATGCTAACTATTGTACCTAGATAAAATTTCAGGCCATAAAATTTCAGTGCTCTAACTGAACACTTTGTATACGTTATTTCATTTCCTAGTTAAATTTACCCAACAAAACAAATCCTACCTTCCTTTCTTTTTTTAATTCTTTGTAAAACTTAAAGCTCAGAGAAACTGAATCATGGCTGTCGTGATTAGCTGTTACTTGGAAGAGCTGGGGTAGAAACCCAGGGTGGCTTCCCAAACCAATACTCTTTAAACCTTCCCTATTGAAAGAGAGCGATTAGGAATGAAAATCTTAGGTGCTTCAGTCTTGAGAGGCGCAGAGTATATAAAATAGCCAGTGGAAATATTGCTGATGGAAAAGCCTGGTTTTAATGCCTTTTAAAGAGTTCCCTCCATGGCCTCACCCCAATCACTGTGTGTGTGTGTGTGTGTGTGTGTGTGTGTGTGTGTGTGTGTGTGTGTTTGTGTGTGATTTACCAGATTGACTCTGACCAGAGCTAATTGTTCTCATGATTTTGAGAAACTTCAAATGAAGTTTTGCTTTTGGACAGATCCATCAACCAAAGAGCAGATTTCTACATTTTTACTCTTGGCTAAGTTCTTCTTCTATCCCTCCCTTCCTCTTAGCTATATTTGGTGGAAGTTTAAATCTGATAAAGATGAGCTGTATTTAAAACCAGTCAGGCTCTATTTCAGAAGATTAGTGTGATTTTATCTGAAAAAGCAAATTTGTAATTATAATTTGAAGTTCCTCTACCAGTAAGACCCTGGCACTGATTTTCCATCCCCAGCGAGAGAAAGCAATAGAGCAATGGAATCCTGGTGTTGGCACAGCCTCCAGTCCAACCACTTGCCGTGCCTGAAGTCCTGCCATGGTCCCTGGGCCACCACTTGTCCACTTCCAAGATGCAGAGCTTTCTGCTCCCAGGAGTTCTTTCCTCTTCATAACTGGGACACTCTGGCTGTTTAGAAGGTTGTTACTAGTAGCTGAAATATCATTCTCTAGAGCACCCCTACTGAACCTAATTGGCTCCCCAAGCACTGTTCTGTCCTTTCTTTCCCAGGAGAGCTCTTTGGGCATCTGTAGCCATTACTGTGCTCCTCTTGAGTCTTTCTTTCCTTGGGCTGACATTCAGAGTTTGTTTAGTCATTCCCTAAAAGGGCATGATTTCCATATCCCTTTGGGGAAAGTTGTGCTCTGGAGCTAAGTCAGGTCCACATGGATGCCACTTCCTACTATGAAATCATGGGCCGAACTTTGTTGTCAGATGGTTTCCAATGTAATTGATGTTCTACACTGAACTTGTAAGGGAGTTGTGGGAGACCTGTTGCATCATTGACATAAATGTGATCCTCCGATAGCTCTTCATTGCACTTGGAGAAAGATTCAAACTCCGCTCACCAACAGAGCCCAGTGGGCTGCAGCCCCCGCCCTTGAACCCCAGCTTATCTTTCAGTATTTTCCGCTTGCCTTCTCTCCCCCAGCCACACTACATTTACTTTGTTCCTTAAACATGTCAAGGGTGTCCCGTAGGGTCTATTCAAGTGCTGTTCCTCTGCCTGGAGGGTTCTTCTCCCTATATCTGTAGAGCTGATTCCCACCTGTCTTCAAGTCTCCACTCTTTTCTTAACCTTTCTCTCTCATGTGTTCCCTGCCACCTCTGTGTCTCTCTAGTTCACCACTCTTTTCATTTCTTCACAACCCTTATCAAGATGAAAATCGCCTTATTTACTCACTTGTTTTCTCTTTTAGTACTTTCCCCACCTAGGCTACAGGCTCCATGAGAGGAAGTGATATGCTTATCTCGTTTACATCTGTGTCCCCGTTGACTGGAGCTGTGTCTGGCACTAGGCGTGACCCACGGGGGTATTTGCTCAATTAATGTGCCTGTGAATGAGCCAATGGGCTGAGTGTGGGGAGAACTCAAAATAAGTATATAGAGTCATGGCATCTTAGAGGCTGTAAAATACTGGAGAGATTGATTCTAATCCACTGTGCTTATCCCACAGGTGTCCAATGAGGGTGATGGATGTACCCAATGTCACTCCATAAATTCATGAAAGAGCTGGCACAAGAATCCAGCTTTTAGAGGTGACACTTTTCTTTTTCCAATGAAAAGCAAAATGCATTGGCGTATCCTAAAGCACTAAATTAATACGGTGTCTTGGTAAGGAAGACCGAGGATTCTCAGAGCAGGTTTTCCAGAGTGGTCTTGTTGGTACAGAGAAGATTTGGATAGAAAGTGCAGAGATGAAAATACACATGGAGGGAACAGCCCAGAAGCGGAACTCTGGCATATTCAAAGCAGGAAAAGCCTAGAACCAGATCTGGTGGGGAAAGATGAAAGGAAGGGAAGGGAGCTGAGTGGAGGGCAGGCCCTGGCTGTCCAGATAAAGGCCTTGGATCTCGGCTCCTGCACGTGGGTGGTCCATGAATGAGAGAGTGAGATTCAGGGGGCTTCACATGGCAATGGTGGACAGAGAAAACAGGAAGAGGAAAGGAGTGAATAGACGAAGGCTTGACCAGACATCACCGAGGTGTCCAGCCATTCTATGATGGTGACCACACCAACTAGTGACAGCAGAGAGAGGCAGGGTGGTAGAGAATTAAGCGGTTTGTGCGGAGGAGGGAAGCAGGGAGGTGGAGGACGCTTATGGGAATGTTCCCAGGGCTTTCTGCAGCATGAAGCACTCAGGGTTCAAGGACCTACCAACTGCATCCTCAATGACGTTCCCAATGAGCTGACAACACCTGGTCACATAAATGACCTCACTCCTTAACAGTGCCTTCCTCGCTTCCTTGGAGGCACCTGCCGGCTTGCCACAGACAGGTGTCTTGGAGTCCAACGAGCTGGTTTTCTAGGAAGCAGCTGTGGGAAGTTGAATGTTCTTGAATTTTTTGGTCTCACAGTTTTCTCATCTGTACAAAGGGAAAAAAAAATGCCCACCACCTGTAACTCTTATATAGATTATATGAGAATTTGTGTGTAAAACGCAAACAACAATTTATGGCAACAGGAAGTGTGCATTACATATTTGTTCCCCTCTATTCTTCCTTCTGTGTGTAACCTGGACCTCCCGCTTCACCCCCGATTTTGCATTGATTTCATTGATTGATTCATTTGAGAAGACTATTCCCAATGGAGAGAAGTTTGAGAGTCATAGTTTTATAGAGTGGTATAACTGAACAGGAATTTAAGGTCATTTAGTCCACGAGTTGAAATTTGTGGCTAGAAGAGATTTTTTTTTTGCTGGGGGGAGGAGGGTGAAAGGGTCAGGATGGTAGAGTTGTTTAAAATTTTTGAGTCAATTGCCATTTTTAAATTAGGAGGTTTCACACATTGAGAGATTTCTGGCACGACTTGTCAAATCTGAAGGTCCAGTAGCTCGGAGCCTGCCACGTTTTGGCTGTTAGCTGGAACCAGTTGGCTCTCCTCACCCTGTTCAGCTGTATTTGTTTCCTAGGGCTGCCTAACAAAGTACCCTCAAGCTGGATGGTTTAAACAACCGAAATCTACCATCTCACTGTTCTAGAGACTAGAGGTCTGAGATGAAGGTGCCAGCAGGGTTGGTTCGTTCTGAGGGCTGAGAGAGGATCTGTCTCAGGCCTCTCCCCTGGCAGGCGGACTCTCCACCACTGCGCCACCGGGGGAGCCCCAAATTTCTCTTTTTTATAAGAACACCAGTCTTATTGGATCGGGGGCCACTCTAGTGACCCCATCTTAACCGATTACATCTGCAATGACTCTCATTTCCAAATAAAGTCACAGCTGAGGTGCTGAGGCTTTGGACTTTAACGTACGAATTTTTAGAGGACGCAGTTCAGTCCATAATACCACCAGCCGACAGCATCTCTACCACCAGTCTCTTGGTACCCGTCTGGCCCCTGTCACATGTCAGCAGGCTGTGAGTGGCTAACTTTTGGTTAAAAACCTCCCTTCTGTCATTGAGGACCCGGGACCCTAGCCTTTATTTATTTTTTAAACATCTTTATTGGCGTATAATTGCTTTACAACGGGGTGTTAGTTTCTGCTGTATAACGAAGTGAATCAGTTATACGTATACGTATGTCCCCATATTTCTTCCCTCTTGCGTCTCCCCCTCGTCTTTAAAGTACTGCTCAGCGCCAAGGCCTGAAGTGGCTAGGGGGTGGGTGCCCACACACCGTGGTTCTCGAAGGTGGCACAGGTGGTGGCTGGTGGAGCTGGGATGTGTCCTTCCTCATGGCCAGTTCACTCAGCCCTGTGTCCCTCCCTCAGTCAGAGAGGACGGAGTAGATGCGGTTTCCACGCCGGTGACTCAGACATCCGTGAGAAGTGAAAAGTCAAAAAGGAGCATTAGTTTGGTGGGGGGCAGGTGACAAGCGGGGCTGTGACAGGTGGAGCCTGAGGTGACATCCTAGGAGAACCGTCCAGGAGGCAGTGGAAACGCAGGGTTGATGTGCTCACGCCTGCCCTCTGAACCAGTCAAATCAGAATCTTTTCACATTTGGCGAGGCCCTCATCAGGAGGATATTCTGTTAGAAATTCATAAACATTTGTAATCTTTCCCCTAATGTAAGTTGATAATTAGGAAGCATTACACAGATTCCCAGAGGAAAAAAGATTTTGAGGTAAAACACAGTTTGCCAGTGTTTTATTTTGGATGAGAAATGTTCCTTTTTGTGTTACTCTATGAACAGCAAGGGAGGGTTTTTTCCGGACCAAAATGCCAGTTAAATTATATTTTAATAATTTTCTCAATGTGTCAGCTGCCAACAGCACTTTAAATAATAAGAATTAGATCCCTCCTAAATAAGGTAGTAATTCTATTAAAAATGCTGGAGGCCCCAGAGCTCAGGGTCTAAGGAACTGAACCACAGGCTTGCTGCAAGGTTTACAAAATTCTGAAAGCCCAAACACAAATTGACCATGCTTTGCTGGGGATCCACAATATACCGCAATCCCAGTGAGTAATTATGACTCTTAGGAGATGACTAAGAATATTCATATAATTCTTCTCATTTGGGAATCTCTAAACTTCATGTGATCAGGTAGGAATTACTGTTTTCACTTACGGAAGAGACAACTGAGGCTTAGAGAAAAAACAAATCTCATCCAAGATTGTGCAAAAAGTAAGTGGCTGAGCTAGGAGTAGCCACAGCGGCCACACTCTGGGGTGCCATATGCCTTGGCCACCTTCTGGAGCCAAGGTGGCCACAGTCAGTGCCATGACAATATGGTCCCCATGTATTTGCCTTTTTGGGTGTTAGAAATGCCTACAAATTTGCATTCATAAATGGTTTGACTTTGTAGAGCTAATGCATTGAGGATCAGGGAAAGAAATAGGTACAAGGTACAAGCAAAGTACTTTATTCATGAAAGGTCACTGTGTGCCAGGCCATATATCCATACATTCAGTTCTTGAGCTAGTTTATATCCCATATTAACATCACACAACCCTATTATTATCATCATCGCCATCATCATCAACGATTTTAGAGTTGGGGAAACTGAAGTCCAAACTATCTACCTATCTATCTATCTTTTATCTATCTATCTGTCTATCATCTATCTACCTATCTATCTATGTGCCCAGCACATAGCAAATTATTTAGCAGGCTCTGTACATATATACTCAGTTCTTTTTCAGTACAAATCTATGTATCTCTATGTGGGGTACACATTGTTATGTCCCTACGAAGATGTCAAATGCTACCTCTTCTCTTTCCACTAGAATAAAATAATTTTTAAAAAATGGTTGGGAAAGGCAAGGAATCCAAGTTACCTGGAATGAAGAATAAACGTAAGAACAACTCACGCTAAAATTATGGAAAACTCTTGGGAAAATTTACCAGGACTCAACTAAAAATAATTTTATTTAGAAATAATTCAAACAAACTGACAGATAAAAAATACTATAACAATGGTCTAATCTAATACCTAGAATTCGCAAATGTGAACGTTTAGCTATTTTTCACTTTGACATTTTTTAAACTGCTCTGGAGAGAATTTAAGTCTACTTACATCCCTCTCTGACTCCGTTTTTCTTGCTGCATCTCCAGAAGTCTTCAGAATTTTGACATTGCTCTGCATTCTTCTCATCCATACTTTATGCTTTTATTACTCAGGTATACATAACAATTTGTAGAATTGTGACTTAATTGGCGTGATGTTATTTGTTAAAATGCTTTCCAAAAATTTGTATTCACAAAATATACCAAACATGTAAAAACATGGGTAACAATAGAATAGACACAGACATTTATATAATGCAGATTTGACACATGCGAATATTTTATTTTCTTCAGATATTTTCTCCTGAAAGATATAAAACATTACAGATTTGGCTAATGGACCATTCCTCATCCACATCTCCCCCTACCTCTACCATACAATCCCATTCCCTTTCTTCCCTCCCTGAGAAAATCTTTTCCAGAACTCTATTACTGTTTTCTATGTTCTCTGTTTTTACTGTATAAAAGTAGCCCTTAACAATACAGAATGTTCTGTTGAGTATTCTTTTTAAGATTTGTATACCTGGTACCTTCATTTCTCTCTCTCTGTCTCTCTGCCTCTCTTTCTCTGTCTCTATCTCATCTCTTTATTGTTCAAATAAAAATTTGAGAATCATCCATGTTGATACATGATGCTTTATTTAGGTCAACTGCTATTTAACATACCTTTTATTTATTCATTTTTCTTTTAATGGGCATGTAAATAGTTTCCTTACTTTTTATTATAAACAATACTATAATGAACATCCTTACACATGTCTCCTTGTACATTTTTGTCAATATTTATTCTGGGTAGCATGAATGCATCCAGAAGTAGAATTGTAGATCACTGAGTACATATATCTCCAAGTTAGTAGATTTTGCCAAATTGCTCTTCAGCATGGTTGGGGCAATTTATATTGCTACTAGCAGTATAGGAGATTTCTGTTTTCTCCATATCCTCACCAGCACTTGATATCATCCAATATATTTTTAAAATCTCATATTCTTAATGTTATGAAATAGCAATACATTGTTTTAATGGTGCCATTTGGTTTAATTTGCATTTTTCTGATTGCTAGTGAGTGGGACGGTGTTTCCCATACTTATTGGCCATTAAGGGTTTTTCTATGAATGACAATACCTTCTAAATTCATTGACAGTTTTTTTACTATGTTGTCTTTCTGTCTCAGTGATTTGATGGAGTGTGTGCATATACTAAAATATATATAAGATAATTTATATAATTTATATATTTTATCAAATGTTTTGCAAATACCTTATCCCAGTCTGCAGCCCATCTTTTTTTCTTATAGTGTCATTTAAATCACAGAATTCTTTATTTTTAATGTAATTACATTTAATTAATCTGTTTTCTCTCAAGAGTGGTCTATGAATAGAAAACTCTTTTAGTCTATTTAAATTATCATTATTAATCTATCAATATTGATAATAATTTTGTTGAGTATAGAATTCTAGATGACACTGTTTCCTTCCCTCAAAACTTTGAAACATTCTTCTTTTTCTTTCTCTTCCCCCTCCTCCTCCTCCCCTTCCTCGTCCTCTTCCCCTTCCTCCTTCCCCTGAACCTCCCCCTCCTCCTCTTTCTCCTCTTCTTCCCCTCCCCCTCCTCCTCCTCCTCTTCTTCCCCCTCTTCCTCCCCTCCTCCTTCCTCTTCTTCCTCTTCCTCCTCCTCGTCCCTCTTCCTTCCTTCCAATCTAACTGGCAGTCCTCATACAAAATCCATATTTTCTTGCAAAGTTGTCTAACTATGGGTTTATTACTCATCTTCTTCAAGATTCAATGTTCTCCCCCAAACCAAAGAATTCTACCTTTTATTAATTTGGGGCTATTTTCATCTGCTATCTTTTTGATAATTCTTTCTATTCTCTCCCTTCAGAAATTCTGTTAAATATTTGTTGGACCCTCTAACTCTGTCTTCCATGAGGCTTACTCTTTCTTTCATAATTTCCATCTCTTTTTCACACTGTGAGGTATTCAGGGTAATAACCTCAGTTTACCCATTCCCCTTCAGCTTTGTCTAATCTGCTTTTTCACTTAGAAGTGTAGAAAGTTTTAAAAAATACGTGTACATATGTGTGTGGGTATGTATATATTATAACTACATATATACCCATATGACTTATATAAATATAAATAAATGTCTATCTCTATTTTTTCCTTTATCTGTTTTAAAAAATCTGAGTTAATCCTCTAATTCCAACCAACACAATACAGCTAGAATCTGGTTTTCTCCTCTCCATATTTGTAACTCCTTTCACAGCAGTGAGAAATCTGTATCCCATTATCTTCAATATATTTACTCACTTGCTGTAGTTTAGAAGACAAAGAAAGCCATTTCAGTATTGCTAAACCACACCACTGTGAAAAGCAAACCTACTAACTAAAGTTCAAAATTTATTTACCACTTTTTACATACAATTTACACACTTTGAAGTGAACAAATCTTAAATGTACAGTTCGAGGCGGTTTGACAAATAAATACATCCCTGTAAACCATACCACCTCTAAGACATAAAACATTTTCATCCTCCAGAAATTTCCCTGTATCCCTTCCTAGTAAATTCCCCATTCTTGGTTCCCAACTGGAGGCAACCACTGTTCTGATTTTTCACCATAGATTCATTTTGCCTGTCCTAGAATTTCATATAAATGACATTATATGGTATGTTCTGCTTTGTGTGAAGCTTCTTTCACTCACTATAATATCTGCAAGATTCACTAATATTGTTGAATGTACAATAATTCACTTAAAGTTATTGCTGAGTAATAATTTATTATGTTATGATTTTCTTATCCATTTTCTTATCCATGGATACTTGAGCTGTCTCCAGTTTTCAGCTATTATGAATAAATTTTTTATTCACATTTTTGCACAAATTGTTTGAAGGCATATGTCTTTATTTCCCCTGGGCGAACCCCTAGGATTAGAATTATGGGGTCAAACGTAGGTCTATAATTAACTTAAACATGCAAACTACTAAACTTTTTCAAATAGATTATGCCATTTTACATTCCCATTAGCGACATAAGAGATCCGTGTTCCACATTATCACAATCTTGACTTAAACAGTCATTACAATTTCAGCCTTTCTAGTGGGAGTGTGGTGGCATCTTATTGTGCTTTTAATTACACTTCCCTGACAACTAATAAGGCAGAAAACTTTTCAGGTGCTTATTGGCAATTTTCATGCCTTCCTTTGTGAATTGTTTGTTCATGTCTTTTGCTCATTTTAAAAATTAGATTTTTCCTTTTATTGTTGAGTTGTAAGAGGTCTTTATAGTCTGAATAAAAGCTTGCTGTTAGATAAATGTTTTGCAAATTTATTGTTCATTTTCTTAAATTTGTCTCTAGGTAAGCAGAATTTTTTAAAAAAATAATAAAATCTAACATGAATTTTTTTTTCTTTTACCGTTATTGTGTTCCATGCTCTAAGAAAACTTTGTCTACTCTCAGGTTGTGGAAGTATTCTCCTATGTTTTCCTATCTAAATGCTTTACAGTTTTAGCTTTTATATTAAATTAAAATTAAATTTTTGTATGGTGTCAGGTAAGGGTTGAGGTTCATTTTTATTCCCATGTGAATATCCAGTCTGTTAAAAAGACTTTGGGGAATTCCCTTGTGGTCCAGTGGTTAAGGCTTCCAATCTAGGGGTCACGGATTCACTCCCTGGTCAGGGAGCTAGGATCCCACAAGCCGCACTGCGTCGCCAAAAATTAAAAGAAAAAAAAATTTGTAATCATCATTTAATCCCTTTGACATTTTTGTTGAAAATATAATGGATCTCTTACTCTGTTTCACTGATTTATTTCTCTATTCTTATGTCAACACCACAGTCTTGTTTAATGGAGCTGTGTAGTAAGACGAAGCCTGGTATGTCAAATCCTCCGCCTTTGTTCTATTTGTCAAGATAGCTTTGGTCATTTTAGACTCTTTGCATTTTCATATAATCTGCTTGTCATTTTTTTTTTTAGCCAGCTTGAATTATGATTAAGATAGTGTTGAATCTATGAGTGAATTTAGATAGAATTGATATCTTAACAATATTGAGACATTGAGACTTCAATTCATGAACATGGCATATCTCTTTATTTATTTAGGTTTTCTTAATTTCTCTTAGCAATTATCATAGTTATTAGGGTAGAGGTCTTGTACATATTATGTTAAATTCATTACCAGGTATTCTATGCTATTTAAAATGAATTTTAAACTTTAATTCTCTAGTATATATATACTATACTGATAAATAAAGTTTATTATTTTATATTGATCTTATATCTTAAGGCTTTATTGGTTCTAAATGTTTTGTTCATTTATTTATTTATTAGAATACTGAGTACTTTCTAAACAATCAAACTGTCTGAGAATGTCTTAATGTTTATGTCTTTATTTTTCTTGCCTTGTTTATCTGATTAGAATCATCTTTACCTTGCTCCTAATGTTAGGGGAAAATATTCTGTTTCTTCATTTAATATGATGTTATGGATTTTTCATGCGATCCCATTATCTGATTGGGGGAGTTCCCATCTACTCATATTTTGCTGAGAGTTTTTATCAAGAATAAATGCTCACTTTTGCCAGATGAAATTATCTCTACCTATGATTGATTTTCAAGTGTTAAAAGTTTACTCCTGGGAAAAACTTCATTTGACCAGATGTCTATAATTTATCTTTTTAACATATGACAGGATGAAATATGCTGATCTTTAGTTAATGATTTAAAAATTTATACTAGCAATGGATATTGGTTTAAGATTTACTTATAATATTTTCCCCAAATTTCAGTATCAGGGTTTTGCTGGTCTTTTAAAACAACTTGGAAAATATTCATACTCATATTTATATTTCCAATTTTATCTTACATTAGTTTTGAGAAGGGCTCTGTCCATTTTATCTAAATTATTCGTAATACTTTCTTAATATCCTTTTAAAATCTGTAGTACTGCTAGTAATATCCTCTTATTCACTCTTGATATTGATAATTTCTTTTCTCTTTTATTTTTTAGATCACTTTTGATTGGAGTTTATTGATTTCTTAATAATTTTGACAAAACAGTTTTTGTCTTTTTAAAATTTTATTTGATGCCCATTTTCTAACTCATTAATTTCTGTTTTTATCTCTACTTCATTTTTACTTATTTTGGGTTTAATTTGCTCTTCTTCCTTAACTTCTTCTGATGGGAACGTAGTTTATAAATTTTAAACTTTTCTTCTATAATGTAATATAAGCATTTAAATTATATATAAATATATTTAATATTTATATAACCCTATTTAATATTTATACAACTATATTTAAATTATATACAATAATTTAAGCACTTAAAGTTATAAATTTGCATTTATACCTTGCTCTAGTTGTGTTCCATAAATTTTGTTATGTTTTCATTATGCTTTAATTAAAAATATTTTTAATTTATCTCATTACTTCTTTGAATCATAAGATATTTAGAAATTTGTTACTTAATTTCTAACTATTAGGGCCTTTTCTGGATATCTTATCATTAATATCTAATTTTATTGTGGTCAGAGAATATGCTCTGTATAATTGTGTTCTTTTGAAATTTATTTAGACTTATTTTTTAGCCCAACATATTATATATCTTGGTGAATAGGCCATGTACACTTTTTAAAAATATAATCTCTATAATCTCTGCAGTTCTGGTGTGTAATGTATTAAAAATATCAATTAGGTCACATCGTTGATATTTCTGTTAAGATATTCTATATCCTTGCTGATAATTTTATCTAGTTATACTGTATTTATATTTTAAATTTCTATTGTTTGGTGCTGACAAATTTTTCATCTGCCTAATGAATTTACTCCTGCTATGACATGCCCATCTTTTCTCCGAAAATACTCCTTGTCTTAAAGTCTATTTTGTCTGATATTAATATAACCATTCCACTTTTCTCACAGTTACTATTTTCATGGTACTTACTTTTCTATTATTTTTCCTTTCATCCTGTATGTGTCTTTGTATTTAGAGTTCATATTTGGTAGACAACATATAGCTGATAATGCGTTTATGCCCAATCTGGAAACCTTTGCTGTTTAATTAGAGTGTTTTGTGTTTTATTTAATGGAATTATTGATACTTAAAGGTGATGTAATAGTAATTATTTATTTCGCTGTTATAATCCTTCAAGGCTAGTTCATCATTCTTTCATTTTTTATTATTTTAGAATTGTTTTACATAATTGTGAATAATTAATAAGTAATGATAAAATAATCCTAAGGATGATAAAATTGAAAAATATTTCAGATATAAGAAAAATAGAATCACTAAGATCTTATCATGTATTTTAAATTTATAAATGAGTTCAATGGACCTTTGTGTCAATTGCAAGATAGAATGAGTTTTATTCTATTAAAATATTCTTAAAAATGCTTTGTTCTTTGGAAAATTGCTATGAAATAAGAAAAGCCACAGAACACCAATTCTTACAAATTCTGTTCAGAAAAGGATCAAGATAGCAGAGTAGGAAGACCCTGAGCTCACTTCCCACCATGGACACATCAAAACTACAACTACATGTAGAGCAGCTCTCACTGAGAACAACCTGAAGACTAGCCGAACAGCTCTTCTACAACCAAGGCTATAAAGAAAGAACCATCAGAGTCTGGTAGGAGAGGAGGAGAAGTGATCTAGTCAAGACCCACACCCCTAGTGAGTGACCCAGAAGAGAAGAGGGGTACCACAGGCTTGAGGATCCTCCCTAAGGAGTGATCCCCATATTAGGCACCCAGCCATGGGTCTGACCCTGGGAAGATGAGCCCCCGTGCTGGTTTGAAAACCTGTGGGGCTTATAAGAGTGTTGTATAAAACCAAGACACCACTCTTGAAGAGCACAGACACAGATTTGTTTGCTCCCAGTCCCAGTGCAGAGGCAGCCAATTGAAAACCACCTGGTGCTCTGGCCAGCCAGCCAGGACTGCCCCAGCATGCACCCCCCAGCCCACACTAGAGTCCTGCTCCAGATCCAACTACTCCAACCCTGTTACTTGTTAAGGCAGAAACTGCCATTGCCAAGGCAAGTGCAGGAATCAGGGAAGGAGTGGAGCCAGCTTGGGCTCTGATCCTGCCGTTAGCCAGGGTGGAGACCCAGAGCCAGCTCAAAAGTACGGGGAATATAGCCAGTATTTTATAATAACTTTTTATGGAGTATAATCTGTAACGATATCAGATCACTATGTTGTACACCTGAAACTAATATAATATTGTAAGTCAAATATACTTCAATGAATAAAGAAAGAAAGTAGTCTAAAGGACCCTGATAATACACCAATGTTTAAAGTACTTTTTAATTAATTCAATAACCTGGTTTGCATCAGAGACAGTTTATACTAACTATATTTTTCTTGTCTATGGTCACATTTTCCTGTTGCATTTCTAGTAATCTTTGATTCTATCCCAGATATTGTAAGAGATACACTGTAGAGACACTGGATTTAGTTATGTTTCTCTGAGGAGTGTGAATTTCTTCTCTAGCAGGTAGTTAACTTGGCTGCAATAAAACTCCCAACTCTGTTTCTCCTATGTAAACAGCATCTCAAATGTCACCTCGGTTCTTTTCAGCTCTTGTTTTAGCCAGATGCAATGGAATCTCCCATTTGTGTCTAGTTCAGCAGTTAGCCAAAGATTCAGGCAGGCTCCTTGAGACTCACACCTTCTAATTCTCCCTCCTTTTTAGCATCTTCCTCCTTCCTAGTTAGCCATGCAGCCATGCTGGCAGTCCTAAAGTCTTCCCTCTTATACATGAAGCCAACCAGATGATGTCTTTCTCCAGGCAATGCTGCACAGGCTAGAGTGTGCTCTCAGACAAAAAGTCACAAGCACCCAATTCTCATCCAATTCAGTTCCTGCCTTTCAAGAATAGACTTTCCTCCAGTTTTAGAATGCTTTTGGTTACTCTCTAGTACCTTTAAATATTTGATATTTTTTTTCTCTGTCAGGTTTATAATTGTTACTGTAAGAAGGTTAGTTCAACCAATCTATTTCACCATTATTAAGAACCAAAATTTTTTTGTGTTTTTAGTTTGGTTTTTAGTTTTAACTACTATAATTTCTATTTCTAGAAGTCTTATATAATTATTTTTCTAATCCTATCTCTTTTTTTTTTATCACAAGTTACCTTTCTTTCCTTATGGTTTTAGTTTTTCTACTGTCTCTTTAATTATTTCAAACACACTTATTTTCAGGGATCTTTTGGACTCTCCTAGAAGGCGTAGGGTCTCATCTCTTGCCCCAATGTGGGTATTAAATTTCTAGTCACTAAGGCATATAAGCATATCCAAGCCCTGTAGGCCACCAAAATTTCAGCTCTGGCTTATATATGGCTTTGAGTTCCCTCTTTATTTCTAAAACTTGGTTATTTTTCTTCCCTTGAACAAACCTACACACATTTACATTTTATTCATTGTATTTGATCCTGTGTTTTGTTTTCTTGATAGGAAGAGAGAGATGGCTCCTCATCACAGTATGAAATAAGGCTTCAAGTGTATTGCTGAACATAATGCAGAAATTGAATATAATGACCAATTGCCATGTACTTACAAATATCAAAATTCAGGAAATTTGTAACCTGATAAATTACAAAGGTTGACTCTTAAAAGGCAGATAAGCACACTCTTGCCCTTAGGAGTGTTCATTCTGTTTATCACACTAAACCTTAAATCTGTTCTCTTATAAACATGCATGGATTTTCCTAACTGCGTTTCTATCAGCAGTGGAAAGTAATACATTCCCATGTTTCCACTGACTGGAATTCCTATGGCACAAGAGTTACAAAGACTCCATTGTCTGTTCCATAAGCAACTTTACCAGTCTGCTGTGGCAGCCACAATGGGAATGACTACAGTTCTGAGGCAATTCACAGAGCTTAGGGGAATCCTTACCAATGCTCTTCTGATATCCCAGTACCCTACAATTCCACGTTTGCAATGTCTCTAATTCCTTTGGAAGACTGGGCGAGTGGAATGTTGAAATTTCCAGTAACCCAAAACCTCCACAGTCTGTCACACTTCAAACCCAGAGCTCTGCATCCAACCGAGAATTCAAAACACTATTTTCACACTTCACTTCTGACCAAAGGAAATGTGGTATGTTGGCTTTAGCTTTGAATTTCAATCAATTTAATTCAAAATATATGAAGTCAAAGTGTATTTCCAGAACATCTGAGAGAGTCACCAAGTGCCTCGCTTCTTCTACCCTGTCCTGGTGAAGCTGGTTCTTATTTTGCGTGTTTTAAGTCCCTGTTTGAAGTTCATCCATGGGGCTCAAGTTCTGGCTTGGCTTTCATTCCATGCCACATTTGAAACTCACTTCTCATTTCACATGAAAACCAGGAGCAGAAGAACAAATGGGGACTGTGGTAAAAAGGGGTTAGAATCATGTCCCTCATGAAAGAAACCAAATCAGAGTTTTTTGTACGAGTTTGAAATCAGACTCTAAAGGACAGAATAGATATTAATTGGCAGAAATATCATTTATTGAGCATCTACTGTATGTACCACGTTAGGGCCTCATGTTAGAGGGAAAATAAATTGCAGGTCTTATAATAATAAGCAAGAGCCAGACAAGTAACCATTTGTTAAGATAAAATGTGCTGAATCAATAATTCTTGGAGCACGTAAATATAGAGGAGCATTGAGGAAGACTTAAGAAAAGACCAGACGTTTCAGTTGGACTTTGAATCATGATCAAGAGTTTTCCCAGTGATATAGACAGGGAAGCTGTAGAAAATTAAGCCAAGGGTACTTAGGGTGATGACCAGGGGCTGAATCTAACCAAGATGGTCATGCTCAGTAAGCCAGGGTCAAGGCTGGGTTTGCTTGGCCAAGGCCAAGGTAAAGCACTTCTTTACTAAGAAAAGTCAGTCCACCGAGAACCAGAGTAGAGGCCAAAGTAAAGTCTGTAACCTTTTGGATAAGAGTAACAACAATGCAATTAACATTTCATTGAATGCCCATTGAATGTGCTGGGCAGTATTCTGATCATTTACATTTATTAACTCATTTAATTTTTCTGCCCATCCTGGAAGATATGTATTATCACTCTCATTCAAATTTTATACACAAGGAAACTGAGTCAGAGAAAGGGTAAATTCATCCCCTAAGGTCACACAGATCACAGACGGCAGAGCCAGTATGGAAACCCTGGTTTTCTGATGCCAGAGTCAGTATGCTTAACTGTCACCTTACTCTGTCTTCTGGGGGGACACTCAGTTAGAATATCCTGGAGTGAGATCCTGGCATGGGCATTTTTTAACGACTCCACAGGTCAGGGAACAAAGAGGTCAGAACCCCTCAAGGATGTGATTAGAGCAACGGGAGCCAGGGATGCTCTGGGTGATGGTCCTGAACACTCCTCTCCAGCTCATGCCAGGGGTCTTCTATTAAGGCGGACAGGTGTGTGGGAGGATCTTGCTGGCTTAAGGGCTGAATCTGAGAGGACAGGAAGGAAGGGAGAGACAAGAGGTAGAAAAACAGTAGGCTGTGTTCAGGGTATGGATCTTTAACAGTAAAGAGTCTGGAAGTGAAGGTCTCCTGGGGGTGACAAGGACTAACCAAAGAGGGCAGAGAGATCCAGGTCTTGGTGAAGATGGGGTCCATTTCCTAGGTCATCAAGCTGGTGGGTGGGGGATAGGTCTGGGTGGTGGGGGTTACTGGATGAGTGTAAAGGCTGGTTCCAAGCAGTTCATTCATAGTGGAAACTGTTCTTTCAAAGGGCACATGAAGAGCCAAGCAGGAACCTGGCCAATCAATCTAGGGGAAAGGGATGGAGTACAGCCTTAGCATGGACCAGGGTGTTGGACAGGAAATCTGAGAAGAGTCTTCAAACCTCAGAGAAGAAGGCATGAAGGAAAGAAGGGATTTGGTAGGCAGACCAGCACCCAGGAGGCCACTCAAGTAAACCAGCTCCCAGGGACAGGATGTACAGCTGTGTGAGTAATTCCAAGGGTGAGAATATTCATGTTGTCTTTGGCATTGTGCAGTGCACAACCTGCACAACTGCATGTGGTGACACTCCTTGTAGTTCCCAGGACTGCAGTTCTAGTCCCTACTTATTGGTAGGAATGAGTATCTAATAATCTCAGCAATAAGCCCATCGCCACTCCATACTCCTCAAGGCTGATCTCGGGAACTTCGCAAGGCTGGGGCCATGCTGGAGAACTGACTTCCTAAGGGGGCATTTGGGAGCTGAAAGGTAAAGAATTCTCCCTTTTCCTTCTTATCTCTGAGGGTGTGTAGCTAACCTTGAAAACCCAAACACAGAACCAACTCTATAATTTGCAGGGTCTAGTACAAAATAAAACTGTGGTTACCTTCACCCCCAAAGCAGAGGAAATGTCATTAAAGGTACTAAAATATAAGGATTTTTCTTTTCTTTAGCAGACGCTTGACTTGTCATAGTGGTTTTTATTTTTCATGTTGTTCTAAGTAAAGTTAAAACTTTAAATTTTTAGCATGGATTTTACTAAATCATCTTCCTATAGTACAGTGCTCGTTTCAAATGTAGTAGCATTTAACTCTTACATAGAACTACCAAAAATTACACAATTTGTATTTTGTAGGCCCTATCTGCACACATATTTGGTTTTTCCCAGAACAGTGGAAACACTGCACAAAACAAATGCATCTGTTTTTATTCCGTGCTCATCCTGCCAACACGCTCTACCCCATCCCCCTGATGAGTAAGGAAGGCTTGAAAGGAAGAGGAACTGTGGGGTGGGAGATCTCTGCCTCTCCTTTTATGTCATCCTTTTCAATGTAAGTGATTGCCTAATACAGGGGAGTCACATGAGTAAGATAGGGTTCCCTGGATGTTGCCCATTCTTAGAACGCTATTGCCTTCTTTCTGCATTTGAGGCAAGTTTGGGTTTGAAAGGAAAGGGTGGTCCTGTGGGATTGTGAGTGCCCCTGCCCCTCTCCTCTGAGTCAGAGACGAAACGCACTGGCCTTGGGCTCGCTTGGAGTCTCTCTGAAACTCCCACGCCTCGTGGGTCCACCGGGATTCTGTGCTTATGGGTACAGGGATCACTGTATCCAAAGGAGCAGCAAGGAAGGTGGATGCACATATTCACTTACAGAACACAAGTTCAAGATAATTGGTAAGAATCTCAAGACAGCCACTGCAAAGCATCAGACCAAGTCCTGGGGCCTTTTGAGTGGTGGAGGGCCCTGAGTGACTGCACGGGTGGAACCCCTGGGAAGCCAGACCATCCAGAAACACTCAGTGCCCATCACCTGCCTGGTCCAGGACCGTCAGAATCACAGACATTCTCATGGGTCTGTTGCACCCCAGAGCCTGAATTTTTTTTTTTTCTGGGAATAGCAACATTTATCGGAAAAGCCTTGTTATCTTTTTAATAGACTTCTTTTTATTGGAGTACAGTTGATTTACAATGTTGTGTTAGTTTCAGGTGTACAGCAAAGTGAATCAGCTATACATATACATATATCCACTCTTTAAAAAAAAAGAGTGAATCATGTGCTTTTAAAGCCAAAGGTCACCTTGGTTATAATCTGAACAAAGAGTTTCCAAAGTGTTTTTGTTTGTTCATTTGTTTTCACTTTTAAATGAGAGAACTTTTCCTTCAAACCAATTCCTACACTATCTTAGTCTATTCAGGCTGCTATAGCAAAAATACCATAGACTGGGTGGATTGTAAACAACAGAAATTTGTTTCTCATGGTCCTGGAGGCATGAAGTCTGAGATCAGGTGGCAGCATGGTCGGGTGAGGGCCTTCCTCTGGTCCCAGACTTCTCCCTGTATCCGCACCCAGCAGAAAGGGGTAGGGAGCTCTGTGGGATCTCTTTTATAAGGGCACTAACCTCATTCATGAGGGACCCATCCTCATGATTAATTACCTCCCAAAGACTCCACTTCCTAACACCACCACATTGGGTGTTAGAATTTCAACATATGAATTATGAGGGGGACACCTACATTTAGACCATAACTCACATCTATCCAATATATAAAATGGAGCAGGGTGGGGAAGCCAGAGCCTGCCTCACTCACTGTCTCCCTGATCCCAGTTACCCCTGACACACGTGCATGACGCTGTGGATACAGTTACACAGATACAAAACAAATCGAAACAAAGCAAAAATTTATCTGATCCATGCAAATTTCTTATGCATAATAAATAAAGAAATTTTAAACTCAAAGCAATTTGGTCAGACTCTTAAAGCCATTTAGGGACCTGCTGCCTTTTACAGTCAGTCAGGTCTCCTACACGTGGTTCTCAAAGTAAGGTCCCAGGAACAGCAGCACCAGCCTCATCTTGTTAGAGATGCAAATACTTGGGCTTTTCCAGACCTGTCACATCAGAAGCTCTGGGAGCGGCAGGGGGCAGTAATCTGTTTTAACAAACGCTCCAGGCAATTCGGATGCAGGCTCAAGTTTGAGAACCACTGGCTTCCATGTTCATTGCACTTGTGTAATTATCTCCAGGGTAGAAAACTGATTCTCGGAGCCTGTCTGGTCCACTGAGGGAAGGTTCTAATATTGTTTTCTTTCTTATCCTGAGAACCAAGTCCTGTTACCTGTGAGGGTATGGGGTGAGGTGAGGAGAGGCACAGAGGGCCCTGGCTAAACACACACTGTGTGCCAGACCCCTAGAGACGTACTATCTCAGTAACCCCCAGAGCAACCTCTGATGGTGGTCAATAGCATCTATCCAGGAGAGGAAACAAAAACAATCTTTGGGCTTAACTTCAAATTGCTGGTGAAACTGGTGTGCCACCTCCCAATGCTCTAGTTTACTCAGAAATGTATCTTCTTCTGTGTGCTTCCAATGGTCCTCCTTCATCCTCTGCTGCTGCCGGCACCACCTTCACCACTAGCATGTGCCAAGCTCTCAGTCAAGCTTTCTGCATGCAGATCTCACTGCTCCTCACCACTGACTCATTAACGTGCCCATTTGTCAGAAAAGCAAACTGAAGTGAGGAGAGGGGACAGGGCAAGCCAGTCAGGGAGCTGGCATTCACAGCTCAGCAGTCGAATCCATTGGTTAGCTTCAGTTTCTATTTGTTTCACACTTTTCTGATGTTTTGATTCATATTGTTTGAAAATTGTAATATAGCATGTTGTAAAATTTCAATTTTAATTACAAATGTGCACAGTAAAAATGATATAATTTTCCTCCCACTACTGACCCCAGTTCCTCAGAATGCCTCCCATGGGAAACCACTTGAATCAATTTCTTATATAACCTTCAAGAGATAGCCTGTACCAGTACAGTCAATACGAGTATCTGATCTGCCTTATTGCTGCACAGGAGTTGGTGTTCTGTAGGTATGGATTTTTGTATGCACATGGCAATGTAATTTGGAGCATGTCTTGTAGTAGTTGTATGTATCTGCGTGTGTATATCTATATGCATGTATATATGTATATGCATGTATAGATCTGTATGCATGTGTCTGCTGTATGTATCTGCATGTATGCATCTGTATGCATGTACCTGCATGTATCTGCTTCAATCTGTATAACAGCAGCATTGCATTCCTATGCACCATCTTTATTTAACCAGTCCCCTAATGTTGGGCATTTAGGTTGTTTCTGGTCCTTTGTTATTGCAGACAGTTTTGTGATGGTCTTGTGTCTAGGTCTGAGCACATATAAGTGTTTCTGCTTCTTCCCTGGCCATTCTTCCCCGAAGAGATCCAGTCTAGTCTGCTAGATTCCTTCCACATTCCTTCTAGCATTCCATGGGGATAAGCTTTCCCTCGTGTTTAAATATTGACGCTTCAACTAAAACTTTCAATCCCTTGAAGACAAGCGTTTTATTTTTACCCACTTTGGGTGCCTACTTTTCCCTGTCTCTGGGCAGCTTCATCATCATGTGCAGGAAAGTTCAGAAAAAGAGTCCCTTTATCTGCACTGAAGCATCAGGGGTCAGTGCTGGTCTGTCATGGTGGCCACAGCTGTTCCTGACTGGGTGGAGGGGATCACACCACTGTTGCCCTAGAGATGCTTAGATGCACAGCTGCTGGGGCCACTAGCCGTGAAAGTAGCCATTGTGCCAAGTGAGCCCCAAGAACAGGTCTTGGACAAGAGTGAAAAACAGCCGGACCAGTCCACGGCCACATCTCACATGTGGGCAGGGCAGAGTGAGGTCAATCCTGGCCAGCTCCTGGAGAGAAGCTGTAGAAGGACACTACACATGTCCTTTGGGGAAGGGGCTCAATGCACACACTGCATTGGAATCAATTGTCATCTAACCCTCTGAGAAAGCCTTGGTAGATAAAAGGCTTGTCACACTGGAGGATGTCGTGGAGTTTTTCCTGCACTACTTTTGTGAGCTGACATTGCGAGTCAGGGGAGGGCTTGAATCCCAACATCACTAAAGCTGCAATTTAGAGACCGTCACTTCAGTGTGCTTCCCTCCATAGCCCCCGTGGAATGTGGCAGGATGGAATCCATGTGCCTTCCCAAACAATCTCTCTATACACCTGCAGTGAGGATGTTGCATAGATGCTGTGGGACCTGAGGACCACATTCCTCACACTAAGTGTTCATGCCCATAAGTATGGCAGAGTGCGGAGGTGGGTGGGTGTGGGTGCATGTGGACAGCCTCTCTGGCTGTTTTCAGCTTAGCTAGGGACCCTCATTTAAACACAAATATTTTCACTACAACATGCTTACAGAATCTGGTTTCTCATGTGGTGTCTGCTTTGCTTGATCTCTCCAAGGCCTTGCCCACCGAATCTGTCCATGTTGTGTGCTTTCTTCACTCACGGGTTCGGTTCAGATAGTCATCAATCATTCACTCTCTGAGCAGTGGGATAAGGAACTCTAGCTGTTGCAACAGACAAATCGCAAAATCTTGGTTTCAGTTCCCCAGTGTGTGCGAGAGAGAGACAGAGAGACAGAGGGAGGGAGGGAATAAGGAAGGGAGGGAGACAGAGGTGGGGAAGGGATACTTGCTCTTAACTTCCTCGGACTGTGAGAGGAGCATCACTTCTGCTCACATTTCCACTGGCGAGAGCTCCGTAACGTGGCCCTAATCATAAGGCGGCTGGGAAACTCCTTCCCGCGAGCCCAGGAGAGAAAACGATGTGATGGACACAGCATTAGCTCTACCACACTTTGCCTCTGCCGAGGGGCTTGGGAAAAAGGCATCAGACTGAGTGCCTTCCCCGGCTCAGAGCGAGTCCTTCAAAGATCGTGTTTTTAGGCAACGTTGACTTCTGCATGGGCTTTCCTTGTGAACCCATGACTGTTATGGATGGAAAAGAAGTGCAGTCATCACAGAGAGCCCTTGCCTATGAAACCAGAGTAGCTATTTTGATTAATGTGGCCAGTTAAGCTAAACAAAGAGATTGGCCATTACTGGGTAAAATCAGTCACTCCAGAAGCCCCAGGGAGACTTCTTCCTGGAATCAAAGCAAATTAAATCCACAGCTGTGGATGGAGGGGCTCTACAGAGAGACAAGTCCCTCACCCATTGCAGCGGGAGGAGAAATATGGATTCCATTTTGGGAAAGTAAATCTGCAATATATATCATTACCTTTAAATTTCCCATGGTGTCTGACACAAAGATCCCACCTCTACCCTAAGAATCCTTTGCTAGAAACCCTGCAAATGTTGGAGGAGAGTAGGGGAAGCATAAACAGGTCTTCACACCTTCACTTAAGGTAGGAAAGATTAAGAACTACTTAGCTGCGCAAGAAGCAGTTGAAAAAAAAAGAAGCAGTTGCATATTTTGTAGGATAGGCAACTCGTGGAAGACTACTCAGAACTTAAAATTATTTTTATGAAGACTTTTTTTATTACAAAGATTTTTCAAAAGCATTGAGAAATGCTCTGGATGTGATAATGAATGGAAAATTGTACACATAATATGTTTATAGAGTCTGAGCACAGTTGCCTTGAACATAACATTATAGAAATAAGTATAATCACAATAATAAGAGCATTTACTGAAAATAAATCCTCCATGAATGAATCTCACTTAGTTCTCAGCCAAATCTAGGAAGTCGGCGGCTCTGTCGCCATTTGATGGTGAGGGAATAGAGACTCAGACAGGGAAGCTCATTCACCCAGCTGTGGAACTGATGTTGGCCTTGAGGTCTGCATCCAAAACGCACACTCTCAGTGAGGTAGTTCATCTGTGCAAATACATTTGGATTCAAAAATAGAAATTGGAGCGATGAGTATCCCCACATTAATATGCGGTGGTTAACTCTACATGGCAGAAATGGCACTAATTTGGAGGTTTTCTTCGTTATACTTTGTTTCCATCAATTTCTGCATCAAACATCCATTACTTTTAAAAATTATACATATATATATATATATACACACATACACCCAGGTGACCCTTGAACAACATGGATTTGAACTGTATGGGTCCACTTATACATGGATATTTTTAAATTAAATTCTGTACTACAGTACTACGCAATCCGAAGTTGGTTGAATCCACAGATGCAGGACTATGGTCACAAGGGCCGACTAAAGTTATATGCAGATTTTCAACTGTGTTGAAAGTTAGTGCCCCTAACCCCATATGGTTCCAGGGTCGACTGTCTACCTTGCAACTTAAACAAGTGAGCTCATTCACGAATTGAAAACAAACCACTCTATGCACGAGGGAAAAATGGGCAAATGTACAAACGTACCCACAGAGATGTGGTTATTTTCTCTCTACTGTTTTTCTATGTTCCATGCTTTATGACTCACAACTTTTAGAGCAGAAAAAAAAAAAAGAAGTAACCATGTTTACAGGCCTACGTTAGTATTATGTCTACCAGATTTCAGGAGACAAACACGTCTCTCTACATTGGAAAAACAAGGCAAACGGCCATGCCGCAAAACGAAAGACATGATTTTTGATTCACCAGGAAGGAGACATGAGGACAGTGAACATGTTTGTAATGGAATTAAAATGATTTACAGTGGATGTGTATGTTCTGGACTCAGGGCTCCGTAGCACGGCCATGTCCTACTGCTGTTAGGGCAACCTCAGAGCTAGCATCCTTGGAGGAGGGGGACAGGACTGAAGGGCTTTGTTGAGACTCTCCCAGGCTGAGTCTATGGGACTCCTGGAGGGCGTGCCTTGCAGTTTGCTGTACCTCTGATATCAGGTCTCTATTTATTAGGGAGTTTTAAGACATTGCAAGTGAGTGAGAGAGAAAAAGACAAAGAGATAGAGGGATATGACAAGACTGTAATTCACTTGTCAGACTGGACCTGCTGCCTCTTCTTTTCTTCTGGAGAATGTCTACCTGCACTAATTAGGATGAAATTTCAGAGCATTATGAACCAAGAAGCCAAAGTTGTCCGCCTTGGGGCTCCTGGTCTCCTGGAGTTGGGGGACGGGGACATTTGTGTCTCTTGCTATTGTTGTTTCCTGTGTCTGATTAGGTGTCGGGACCTGGTTCGTCTCTCTCTCTCTCTCCTTGTTATATATGTTCTATATTTTATTTGTTGAACACACAACTTTTCATATAGACAAAAGAGGAGAACTAACCCTTCTCACAGGCCTACCTATTTCATTTTAGAAATAAGACGCTCTGATGATGGAGAGGCAGAGGATGACATCTACCTCACTGGCCAGGCTGACTTGCCGATTATGTCTGCTAAGCACATGCAGAAGTTACTCCTTTCCCAGATTGAGCCAAGAGAGCTGAAAGGTTTCAAGAGGTATCCTGACAGAAGCTGGGGTCTAGATCCAGGTGAGGGATTGCCTGGGGCACAAATGGCATCAAATCCTTCCTTGTGAGGCCCTTTGAAGTGCATGAGAGCAAGGCTCCGAGACCTAAGCACCCCAACCCCCAACACGCATCTCCTCTCCGTCCAGATGCCAACTCTGCAGCCAGGAAGTGGCTTCTTTCTGACGGCTTGGAGTGGAATCTGGAGTGGTCAGAGGCAGCCTGATTAGGAGGGCAGAGGCAAGTTGCTTTAACTCAAGAGAAGCTCAGCCCTTCTTGGCTGAGGACTTTGGGACAGACATTTAATCTCCCTGAGCCAGAACTGCCTCACTGAGAAAGTGGAGGCCAAGAGATACGGCATCTATCCAGGGTCCTGATGCAGATAGGCTGCCTCATAAATGTTAGTGCTCCATCCTTCATTCCTCCCCTTGCACTTCTCAGTTTCTGGGCTCTGGTAAATTTCCACTTGAGCTAATATTTTCTCTGTCATCCCCAAAGTCTCCCTCTTAGCTCAAGTGGTACTAACATGAAATAGAGCTGGTCAAATCTCCCGAATCATTATTCTCATCCCTATCAAACAAACCTGGATTTGAGGATTACTGAGGCCACAGTAAAATGCTCTCACATCTGAGAGAAAGAGTATGGTGGGGCAGAAAAGATGCTTGGACTGGAAGTGAGATGTTTGGTTTCCTTGTCTTGATGCCCTCTGGTGAGTTAGTTAGTTGCCCCTTCTTGGCCTCAGTCTCCATACCTGTAAAATGAGGGGTGTTTTGAAAGAGAAAATGAAGCCATGTACATGTGTGAATATGTTTTGTAAACCTTAGTGCATTCACTCTCATCTCTGTATGCTTGGGAAGTCCTTTTAGTACAGTTATTAATAGGTGTGAGTAATTTTTGAAGGACCCAAACGGCCAGTTTCCTCATCTTGATTATCTGGAATTTGACTAAAACGATTAAGTGCTTCTCCACTGTTTCAGGGCCACTTCCCTCCATGTGGACTTGGGACCAGCCTCTGACGTCTCCAAGGCTCCTTCTCTCCCTCAATAAAACGACCAAATGCTGCCTACTTCCCAGAAGACTCTAGGATGCCACAATACTCCCACTCATGTGGTGGTGTCGGGTAAACCCCAAAGCTCTCAACAATGTGTAGGTAATGAGTGTGGGTTACTATCCCTGAAGTGAACACAGATTTAGTAACTGGGGAATTAACCTAAGCACCTATGGGGCTCCTGACAGTAACACACAAGCTCTGTGATATTTGAGGGCCGGGCCAACTTTCTATCATTGCCGACACACAGCAGGTTTTCAAGCAATAGGCATTGAAAAATTGTATGCATTTATAATACGAATTATCTGGTCAGACTAATTTGTTGCTCTTTCTAACTGGGCATGTTTTATATCAACTTTTCTACTTTGCAAAGTCGGCCTTAATTTCATTCTAATGTAGCAAGTCAATCGCAATATTTCATATACCTCAAGAACCTTGACCATTACAAATTTATATATATATATATTTTAAAAATATATATTTTTGCTTCAAGCTATTCCTGTATACGTTTTAGGAAGCAGAGATGCTAACTCCTGCTCAGCTGAGCGCTGGGCTCCTTCACACAGGTGATATTGTCCCGGCTCTTTCAGCTGCTGAGACTGGTACATTTCACAATCTTGGTGCTGAAAAATCATCTTTTCAAGAACATCAACAATAACTACAACCCACCTTGCTTTTATCTCTGCCTTTCATTCCTAAGAGAATTCCCAGAATTTGTTTTGATCAAAAACACGTACATAAATAAGTTATTTCCTCTTTCATGATTATTTTAGAAAAAAAAAAAATCCCCAAATTGAAATTGACCTGAAATACACACGCACACGAGATGCTCTGTTTGAGATATCATAAAATATGATCCTATATAATACAAAGTAAAGTTGACCCCTGAACAACATGGGGGTTAGGGCTGCAGACCCCCACGTGGTTGAAAATCCATACTCTACACTCTCTGCCTCAAAAACAAAGGAATTGATAAAATGACTCACCCCAGGGCAAGATGCTGAAAACCGTTTGGATAGAATCAGGACTCGTACCCTAGTTCTTTTGATTCCACATATTGTGATCTCTAATCAAACACAAACTTTCCCCCATCCTTAGGTAATTTAAAGATCTGTTAAAAGAAGAAACAGGTACTATGTTTATGGAAAAAATCCATGTATAAGTGGACACACACAGTTCAAATTCGCGTTGTTCAAGAATTAAATGTATGTCTAGGAAGATGCCCTGTTTCCTCAATAACCAGGC
Organism: Physeter macrocephalus; assembly: GCF_002837175.3. NCBI lineage: Eukaryota > Metazoa > Chordata > Mammalia > Artiodactyla > Physeteridae > Physeter > Physeter macrocephalus. The sequence goes on from NC_041224.1 coordinate 175,575,621, forward strand.
ACTGTCCTTAAAACAAGAGGACGAGCTCTCAGCTTTTTATTTGTATAGTCTTGTGTTTGTATCCTGATCCTACCAGTTATTCATGATTTAGGCAATTTACCATCGTTTATTGATTCTAAGGCAGTATTTTAAAAAATATTTTAACCTCTGAAATGGAACGCGTCTCACTGCTGATGGCATCTTACAGTTAGAATTGTCAGCATGCTTTTCTCTCTTTGTGATACATAAAGTGATGTTGCATTTTACAATGCACTTAAATTCTATGAAATTCACTAGCTACCCTTTCTGAATTTCTATTTCAACCTTAGCAAAACTGCTAACATGAAGTTGTTGTGAGGATTAAAATCATTAATGAATTCAGTAGATATCTTAGTATGGGCCCTCAAGAAAAGGCATACTGTTATTATTGCCACACTAACTTATTAATAATAACAATAATTTAAAGAGCAAGCATTCTGCTGGCAATACTTACTCCCATTGCATAGATGAGACTATTTAGGCTTAGACGAGTTAGGTTATTTACCCGAGGCCAAGACTAAATTCAAGTACAGCCTCTGTCTGACTCCAAAGTTTGCATTCATCCACTCAGGCTGCCTCGTTAGCTGTAAATACTTTTTGCATTTCATGTTATCCACACACGAAGTGTAACCTGTTGTTCACAGGCCATCAATCTGTGCTCCTTCCCTGGCAAGGAAGGAGGAAGGTGTAGCCTCCAATACCCAAAGAATGCCTCCATTACATTCTACTGACTCTGCATGGGCTCTAGAATGTGGGTATTTATTTCCAGATACCTCCAAATGTTGTGATTATTTAATCACCTCAGACCCCTCCACTAATCACTCTAGGTTGCATTATGCGACCCAGCAAATGCTGTTCACTTTAATATACATGAGAAAGAGGGAGGGATATTTCTCACTGAAGGTTTTCTGGAAAATTCTGCTGTTATTGATTTTTTTTCCCTTAAATCTTATTCTTTAAATACTCCCCCTAGCCCACCTCCCCACACACACATGCACACACATATATATGATGAAAATGATTGCTCTGGTCATGTTTGTTCAACCTAACAAAAATATAGCATATTGACAACATTATCTGTCATTCCCACATTTCACCTGGAGTAGAAAACTGTTTGATTTCAAAAGCCTGCGGACGACATCAGTTCACAGGGATATCTTTTATTCATGTACATTAAAATAAAGACAACCATATGCAAGGGTTTCTATAACTTGGGAAGGGAAAAAAATATGAGACTTGCTTCGGCAAACTTGCTAAGCTTTGCATGTGGGTTATGTGGTCCTGCCATCAGCTTTCCTGCATTGCTCTTATCCCTTATATTTTTAATGATCAGCACACATTCCAAGGCTTGTTGGGCTGGCAATGCCCTGAGAGGTCATCACTTTCCAGGGGAGAAAAACCGAAGGTCCAGTAAATTAGGGACTTGTATGGGATCACATGTTACATTCTATATAAGATAAGACTCGAGCAAAACATATCTGTCTTGCGGTTCTCAGCTTGAATCCAGGTCCTGAAAGGGATGGATTGGGCAGCCATGGGGAAAATACTGCATCTCTTTAGGTTTCTATTTTCTCTTCCGGGAAAAGGAGATCCTAGTATGGGCTTACAGGGTTATTGCAAGGATTGCCTAAAATAACCTACATAGAGGGGCGGCCACAGTGCTGAGCACAGTTCCATAGAGCTAACTTGTTTGATTTCAATTTCTGTGCATCTCATTTCCCCTGCTGCAGAAACAGTAGCAATAAAGTGACACATTTGTGATAGATTTCAGGTTACTGCATAAACCATGAAAATATCTGGGTTGTCTCTTTCTGTTCTCTTTTATCGGACAAGAATTATCTATTGCCGTTGAACGTCAGTTCATCTTCAGCAATCTTGGGAACCAGAGGCAGCACCTACCTTGCTCTCGGTCTGGGTGTAATGTGTCAAATCTGACAATTCGCTGTCTGGGGTCATTTCAGGAGGCAACTGGTCCTGTTGTAATCCTGTGACTTCCAGACACCAGAGTAAATGCTTCTGCCTCAGAGTCCTGGGTGGTCAGTAAGGCAGGTGTAACTCAGCCAAACTGGAAAACACACTTTGATATTTTCCTTTCAGTCTCCTCCCTTCATTGGGGGTGGGGCACGGACACACACCTTTGTCAGTTTTCCTCTGACACAAGAATATCATGCTTTATTTTGATACCTGCACTCCTTGATGATCCACTGGCCACACACAGTATCAGCAGATGCTTCAGGCTTATCTTTCTATCAGCCTGCTAGATGCTTCGAGTCAGGTCAGGCATTCCAAATTGAACTTGAATACCATTTAAAATCCCTTTGGGGGCCTGATTCCCTAGTCTCTTGAGCCAAAAATATGTAAAACAAGGCCATTCACTGAGCTTGATAAAGTAGCTCATTTAGTCCTCATAGGAATTGTCATGGAGACAATAAGATGTCCTGTTTATGGATGAGACAGAAGCTCTAGAATTCTCATTGCTTGATTAGGTCATACGGCTCTTAAGTGGCAGAGATGGAATGAGAGCCCAGGTATGACTGATGTCCAGCCTGACCACACCATGCTACCCCCTACACCTCCACTTTTCAATACTGGAAGGAAGATACACTCCCTCAAGGGGCTGTGGCAAAGGACAGGACACCGGGCAGAAGGCTCCACCCAGAGCAGAACCGCAAGAGATACTTTTTGTAGTGGCCACTTATTTATTGATTCACAGCCCCGAGGGGACTCTTCTCTTCACTTTGATGCCTGTTGAGCTGCTGATGGAAGGCTCAGAAGGGAGACCAGATGGGGAGGAGGCGTAAGGAACTTCTCTCTGGATTCTTCTTGTTCCTTGCCGGTGTTGCTCCAGCAGCAGCCATTGGCTCCGGTCTCTATCTTTTTTCCCCACGTTCAGAAGTAGCCTTTCTATGACTCCTTAGACATAGAAGGAGTAGCCGAGCAGTGCCCAATTGGCAGGGGTCTGAACACTACCGTCCTGGGGTCCTTTTTGATTCTTGGCTCTGGTATCCCCATCACTTCCCTTTGGTTCTCTGAGCTCCCAATTGTAACTGCTGTTGTACGTATTACCTGGTTATTATTTCTGGGTAATATCAATTGTCTCTCCACTCTTCCAGGTTTCTGGTTCTTCATATTAAATCCCCCTCCGTTTGAAATACCTAGGGCGGTTTCCTTGCTCTTTGCTGGACACTGAATGATGCGTTCGTTGAATGAGAGGAAGCTGAACAAGATTCACTTGGTCCCCTAAAGGAGCTTGCAGACCATGAGAGGGATGGGCCTCCATTCTATGCAACGTAGAAGGACGTGAACAGTAAACAGAGTTGTGACCCAGGTGCAGTGGGAAAAGACAGGAAAAAGGTGATTTCTTGAGAGTGGAACTCTTTAATCACAGGGTTTGCTTTGATTATTAAAAGATAATGAGGATCTTTCTGAGAAAAAAAGAACACAAATATAAGTTCTTATGGGGTCTCAAAAACAACTTATATTGGGTGATAATTTCTAAAGTTTCCTTAAACCAATTGTTGGAATGAAATGGAGTATATATCGATCCTTTAATAAATAACTTGCAGGTAAAAGCTAACATTTAAAGGGCACTTCATAGGAGCCAGGTACCATACTGGGCTGCGACTTGGACAAACCCATTTCATGCTCACTCTGGCTCTCCTGTGTTTTAGAGGGAGCACAGCTGAAGCTTAAGCAACCGGAGGAGCCGGTCCAGAAGGAACTCTGCATCCAGAGGCAGCACTATGTCACCTGCAAAGACAGGGGTGGATTGTCATCACATGACCTGGATATAATTCCACCTGTGGCCTCTCAAAATAAGGTCACATTGTAAGGTACTGCAGGGTTAAAACTTTAACAAAAAACTAGGGGGAGACACAAATCAACCCATAACACCCACCCATAAGAAAAGGAGCTTTCGGGCTTCCCTGGTGGCGCAGTGGTTGAGAGTCCGCCTGCCGATGCAGGGGACACGGGTTCGTGCCTCGGTCCGAGAAGATCCCACATGCCGCGGAGCGGCTGGGCCCGTGGTCTTCTCCAGTGCAGTGGCTGCCTTGCATCTGGTTGCTTGGGCTGGAGTGAGAGGCCTCAGAATACAGGAAGTATGTATGCTACAGGTGTGTGTGTGTGTGTGTGTGTGTGTGTGTGTGTGTGTGTGTGGTATACAGGAGTTGGGGAGGGCATGTCAAATGATTTTTGAAAGTATTATCCTGCCAAATCAGCAACTGCCCATTCATTTTTCACTCTGTGCCAGACACTGTACTAAATGTTTTACATTTTTCTTTCACATCTAGCTCTCGCAAGAGACTTGTGCATTTGTAATATTAGTCCCATTTTACAGATGAGGAAACTGAGATTCAGAGAAAGACCTGAGATCAAATGCAAACCCAGGTCTAGTTGACCACCCACTGTTCTTTGTTAGTTCTGTTTCCCTCTACCCTGATGTTCAGAGAAGGTGGTAACAGTGCTGAATTCTTCGAACTTTGCGGTGAAGTGTCCCAAAGTCTCAGACTTAGCTTCTGCTCTTTCAATAACATTCTCAAAAAAGATGGAGTAGGAGGCAAGGGAGGAGCCAGGCTATGATTTGAGCATGACTTTTATATCCCGCCAGTGTGCATGATATACCCTCACTCTGGTGGCATTTCCTTAATTCTTGGATCCTATTAATTTTCAGAACACATCCTTGTGGCAGTCAGTACGATTCCCACCTCATGGATGAGCAAACCCAGGATAAATCAAACACCCAGTGCCCCCAATTAATTAGTAGAGGGACTGGTATACACCTGTGTGAAATTAGGAAAGAAGAAAGAGGCTGCTACACTGCTCAGATCAGAAGTATATATGTATATATATATATATATATATATATATATATATTTCCTGGAGGAGATGGGAGACTCAGAATGTTTGGGAGAAGACTATAGGGCACTTGGGATTGCAGAGGACAGCTTTGGCTGGCTTCTAGCATTCCAGGGTAAGCCGGGATCACTGCCCTGCCAGAGAGGTCCATAATCAAGACGTTTAGCTGTCATGTCAGCCATCTGTGCCTGATGAACCTTTTACATTACTCCTTTTTAGAACACACACACACACGCACACGCACGCGCACGCACGCACACACGCACACGCGCACGCGCACACCCACACACGCACACACGCATGCGTGCATATACACGGAGTCTACCTGTAAGGGAGTGATTTTGATACATCTTCTAACTAACCAAAAGTAACATCTTGACAATTTTAACCGACTAATTATATACTCACGGTCATCTTGAAAAGTGCCCATTTGGGGTCTTTATGTCTTGACAACTGTAAGAGTCCTCAGCTGGAAATATGGGATACAGACAGAGAATTACAATGACTCTGACCTTGGGAAGTTGAGAGCCCGTAATTTCCTCCCAAGGGGCCCCGTGGAGCAGAGAGGAGCCCTGGAAGGATGAGGGTGGCTGCCTCCAGGGCTGGACTTGCTCTGCCCTGTGTCTGCCTGGAAACAATCAGGAAGAACCCAGTGATCTGCACCAGAAGGAAAAGAGTAACGCAGATGCCACAAATGTACGCATCTTAGAAATTTAAAATTGCCTGGCTTTGCTGCTTTCTTTCATTTGTTTATGCCCTTTAATTGGAGACTCTTTTGTTTCTTTTCCCTCCTCTCCTTTCCCCTCCCCTCTTCTCCTTCCGTTTCCTTTCTTTTTCTTTTTAACCGACATGAAGGAACATTCCATCTTTGAAACCCACAAGGGGTGTTGTTTTGCTAACACGTGCAGAGGACTTATTTAAGGACTGATGAGTTGTAGTTATCATTTCGGTGAATTTTTCCATAAACTCAAGAGACATCATCCCCACTTTACAAATGCGAAGCCTGAGTCCCAAAGAAATAAAATCACTTGCCCAAGTTCTCTCAACTAGGAAATCACAGCTCCCTGAATAAACCCAGCTCTGTCTGACTGTCGAGCCCTCCCTGTGACGGGGTGTCTCTTGTTCTGCTTGACCTTTCCCAGCCCAGGCCAGAGCTAGCGGAGGCTCTGCCGCGGATGGGGCCAGGCCAGTCCATCTGGGTTTAACCATGAGACCAGCAGTCTGGACAAAGTCGTGAGGAGCGTTCTGGGGCAGCTCTAGGCCTGACCTGGAAGAAATTTCCAAAGCCAAAGCCAGCAGGTGGATGAGCTTGGATCTGGGCTCCAAATAAAGGCTTTCTCCACGTGGTGGCCCTGGTTTTTTGTGCTGCGGGGCTTCTGGGAAGGCCTGGGAGCAGGCTGCACAGACCAAGGGGAGCTCTTGTTTTTCTGGGAGCAAACAGCTAAGAGGGTCTGGCAGGTGGGAAGACTCAGGTGGGCTCCATCATGGCCGTGCGAGGTCCCATTGCCGATATTGACGCGGAGATTCTCTCCAAGAGCCCAGGCCTCTCTTCTCAGAAGTGCAGGGCCTGCACAGAGATAAGTCAGGCGATGATTAGCTCTCTCAGAACAGCATCCCTCTAGGATTCAGTTGCTGGATCTATAAATTAAGTAGAGTCACGGTTACCTCGGAGGATCATTTTGAGAATCAAGTTGAAAACCTGTGCTAAGCCCCTAGCCCAGGGTCTCACTCATAAGAGTGATGATGCTTTTTTTCCTTTTTTTTCTTCAGCAGTGATGACCATGCCAAGTTCGTGCTAGTTGAGGGTTGCCAGATAGCATACAGATGCCCAGTTAATTTGGAATTTCAGATATTCAACAAAATATTTTAGCATAAGTATGCTCCTACTATGGCATGGGACATACTTATACTTTAAAAACTCATTGTTTATCTGATTTTTCAAAGTTAACAGGGTGCCCTGATGTAAATCTGTCTGCCCTTTCTAGGCGCCACGGAGGCCAAAGTGGTGAATACAAGAGATGTTATCCTCACTGGTAAGGGGATGACACACAGCCTCTTTTCCTTCTATCCAAGCCTTCTCTCTTCCTCCTGAATCCTCTTTCTTTTCCACTTAATTCATGAGTAAGCAGAGAGCTTTCACAGCCCCTGGCTTTCTTGCAGGGCTCCTGCTGTACATGTCACTGCTCTCTGCTGCCTTGGCTTTGCCTGGTCAGCCCTGCCACAGGCTGTATCCCTCCCTTAGAAACGGCCAGCTGCATGCCCCAGCCAGTTCATCCCTAAGGCCAGTTTTTCTCCCGTCCTTTGGTGGCTGTGACTCTGAAGGATGGGCCATCTTGACTCCCCACATGTCCTCAGGACCAAGACCAGGGGAAGGTCCTACAAATTCCCAAAGGACCCACTGAAGACTGGCGTGTGGGCTGCCAGAGGATGCTAAGTGAGAGGGACTGAGGAATGGTCCCCCAAAGATGGCCCCATCCTAATTCCCAGAACCTGTGAATGTTCCCTTACATGGCAAAAGGGATTTTGCTGATGTGATTAAGAGAAGGATCTTGAGATGGGGAGATGATGCTGGGGGGATTACATGTAATCTTGAGGACCCTTATAAGAGAGAGAGAAGCAAGAAAGTCAAAAGAGGGAGAAGGGGACGTGAGGACGGAAGCCGAGGTTGAAGGTGGATGAAAGGGGCCACTAACCTTTGAGAACAGGTCACCACTGGAAGCCAGAAAAGGCCCAAACAGTGGATTCTCCCCTAAAGGCCCCATAAGGAACACCAGCCTGCTGACACCTTCATTTTAGACCTCTGATCTCCAGAACTCTAAGGGAATACATCTGTGTTGTTTTAAGCCACTAAGTTTTGGGTGAATTGTTAGAGCAGCTGCAGGACACTAATCCACTGGGGACTTCTGGAAGAAGGACAGCGTCCAGCCGAGGCTCTGCCCACGTTGGGCTGTGTGAAGGCAAGTGCTGGTCCTGGGACATGCCATCCATCACGTCAGCCGTTTGCTCAGCTTGGGGGCCAGGCAGATCCTGAACCTGGACTCACAGGGTGTCAGATCCCAGGCAGTTGAGATGGAGGCAATGCCTGTGCAGGGTTATTCCTGATGCTGTTCCCATCCACAGTGGTATCTCTGTTACTCTAGTATCCATGGATACTCACAGCACAGCTCTCTAGTCTATGCGTCTCAGAGAGGTGAAGCAAGAGACCTGGGGTCACACAGTAAGCCAGGGGTCCGGGGGGAGTTTAATCTCAGGTCCGGAACGTTCATCACAGCCGCACATCGGTGGCATACGGCTTCTCCCAAGCCGTTCAGCTATCACCTCCCTTGCAGCTGAAAGGCAGTTTCTGCCAAAGACTGCCACGTTTACATTTTGAGCTGCAGCTCAAGACCCCAGATCTTGCTCCAGGCCCCTGGGAACGAACGCTCCTGCGGTTTTCCTTGACTGGGGAACCTCACATGGAATGAGAGCCATGGGGCCCTGGCCTTGGAGAAAGAAAACTTTTTGATGTGACCTTGACCCCATGCCCGCAAACCGGGAAGCTCATTCAGCCATCAGACCCCACTTTTCCTCCCTGAAGAAAGAGGTCAGTGTTCGCTGGCTGCAGAACCAGAAACGTCTTTGACGTGCACTGAACTTCAGCTAATAATCAGAACCAGGCTCGCGGGGCAGGGGGTGGAATGACATGGTCGTTTTGACTTAAAAGAAACATTTTAACTTCACATTTGCCAAGTTAAAGAGAAAACCTCAGATCGCTTTTCCCCCAACACCCCTCTCCCCAAGCACCACCCTCACCCCGTCTATCTTTAATTTTGATTTGTAATATATAGGAAACCTAACCCATGGCTGTCATGCTGAGTGTCATTTGGCTTCAGACTCAAACCACTGTGCAGTTTGGCCCCTGCTGGAGGGAGGCTGGATTGCAGGGGTGGCACTGATACTCTCTGGGTCCCCACTGATCGGCGACTGTTGAGTTTGTCAGAGCGCTGCCCAAACCGTGCTTGGCTCAGACCTGGGTGAGTCATCCTCTTCCTTTGGGGGGCCTGGTGGCTTCTGTATGGACCTGGGGAGACAATGGGAGAAAACAGGGCTCATGCAAAGCTAAACCTTTTTTGCATTTCATGGTAGGTGTCATTGCTCAGGGCACCTCCCAAGTTACCATGCTGTTCTATATTTCTTCCTCTCTGCCTGCTACATCCTTCTCAACCTTCCTGTCTCCTTGTAATATTATCATTGATGGACTGGAGTAATGGACCCAATTTGTCAAAGCCCATCCTGTGTTCACGCTCTTTGGAACCCTCCACACTCTCTCTGGCTGGGCCACGTGTCTGGCTTTGGTGAGTGAAATAATAGCACATACGTTGCAGACAAAGACCTGAATTGAAGACCTATCAAGTGCTTGGCGTTCGGACTTGCCCCCTTGGAACTTTGTGCTCGACATGAAAACAGGCTTGGAGCAACCTGCTGGAGGGGAGGAGATGAAACACAGAGAGGTTCCAGTCACCCCAGACAAGGTCAACATACACCAGCCATGTTGGGTCAGCACACCTGTGTCCCCAGAATCATGAGGAAGCAAGCCCTGCCCAGCCCAGAAGAAGTGCTGGCTTTGCCAGCCCAATCTGTGAACCTAAAGACGTGTGGCCTAAGTGGCTGTTATCTTAAGTCAGAAAGTTCTGAGTTGGTTTATTATACAGCAAATCTAGATGATACACTTGGCCTAAGGCATTTACAATGACTTGCCAGGCTGGGTCATTTGTCTCTCTTCTGTACTGTTCCACATTTGTACACTTTTTTGCACACTTATCTGACTCTCCAATTAAACTGGGAGCTCCATCAGAGCAGGCCCTGTATGTCTACAGATCACCGTTGAAATCCCATGGTCTCCAGCAGGGCATGGGACATGGTAGTTGTTCAATAAACACTTGTCAAATCAGTCAACAACTGAATAAGGACATCAGATCTAGTTTTGAGCCCCAACTCTTCCAGTATTGCTTTGTCATTTTCACTCACGCTACTTAACTGCTCTGGACCTCAGTCTCCGCAACTATGAAATGGGACTAACAATAGTCCTAGTGTCGCTGGGAGGGATAAAGGTGATGTGTACAGCTGCCTAAGGCTGTCCCAGCCCAACACTCAGGGATGGCCCGGAGAATGTCCCAACAAAGGCAGTCTCAGTGTTTTCTACGGGCTTGTTGATGTCATGTAAGTCTCACAATAGATTCCTTTGGTCGCAATTTGCCAGCAGTGATGGTATATTCAAAGTGGAAAGTTTGACAATGAGACTGATCCCTGAACATACTGGTGTTTTGGTGCCTTTTGTTTTTCTTTCTACTTTGGGGAGATTTGGAACCCCAGAAGCCCACCCTACCAACACATCCACTTCTTCTCCTCCACCCCCTTAGATGTTCGTTTTAGAGAGAAAAGTATCAAATTAATAAGAGAGAATCATGGAGAAGAAAAGGAGCCTTGAACACATATGTCATTCATTTACTCCAGAAAGAGGGACTGGGGTGAACAAAGACCCAGAGCAAGAGGGATCCTAGACTTATTTTAAAAGCTGAAATTAAATATGATTGGAGCTGAGGATGAGAGAGACCATTCTGGGATCTGAAGCCAGAGAGTCGGGCAGGGGACGGATCACCCAGGGTCTCATAGGTCATGTTAAATATTTCTCACCTTCTCCTTAGAGCTGTGGAAAGCTAATAAAAGGTTGTATAAAGATCCGTTTTAGTCCAAGTTTAAATCTGGCTCGTGTGGCAGAGCCAGTGGCCAGGACGCTTAAGAACAACTGCCACTAAGGCTCATTTTGTTTTGCATCCCTGACCCGCTGTGGACAGTGTGAGCCACTTGAACTATTCTGTGTGGGTTGTTTGCAACACACGCAATCGTTTGCGAATGATTCTCGGGAGCCTCAAAGTGCGTGTAAGACGGGAGTAACAATGACAAAATCGGCACTGCAGGAAGGACAGCAGATGGCACTTTCTGGACCTGCCCTGTGATATCACTGTTCTAAATGCTTTGTAAGTATTACCCATGAATCCATCTTGCTGACCTTAGACAGCGTGTGTGTGTGTGTGTGTGTGTGTGTGTGTGTGTGTGTGTACACGAACGTGTGCGAGTGCGCTGGGCGCTGCTCCAAGAGCAGTGTATGCATGAACTCATCTAACTCTCAAAACAATCCCAGGAGTTATTCACAGTTGTTACCCTTGTAACACAGACTTGGAAACTAAGTCCAAGGGAAGGTCAGCATTTTGCCAAGGTCACTGTTTGCAACGCTGAGATTTGGATCTCAGCAATCTGCCTCAGGAGCCTGTGCCCTTAGCCCCTAGGAACGTCACCTGAGCAGGAATTAACACGGTCACCCCCATTTTGCATAGAAGGGATGTACGTACCCAGTCTTAGGGCTGGTCCATGGTGGAGCTGAGATTTGAACCCAGGGAGGTTGAAGGCAGGCCAGGCTCTTTGGTCACCACTGTATGTACTACTTTCATCATCAACATTTGCATGAACACATACAGGGGTGAATGTCTCATGCATGTGTGTATATGTGATACGTATTAGATTCTTTATTTTTCTGTATTTTATTTAGGTCCCTTGGAAAAACTCAATAGTGGGAGCTGTTACCATTTGCTGCCTGCAATAAGCCAGGAAGGACAGGAGTTAGAACCCGAAGAGATGTCACTTTCTGGTTCTTCCTGAAAATCACAAGCCTAGTAAGTTACAGAACTAGGCAAAACTCAACCTTAAGTGTACTACCCTCTCCTGTTTCTCCTGTAGAAAAAAAAAAAAAAAAACAAAAACAGGAAAAGAAAAGCTTGACTATCTACATACTAGGGCAGCTCTGTTGCTTTGCAAATTGGATTTTTAAAATATTCGTAATAAACATTCTGCAATGATCTACATCTCAGATCCGGGCTGCATGAAGATGAGGCAGGGACACATAGCCAACATCCCACTGGTGTGTTCAGGGCTGAGGAGGAGGGGTTGTGCAGCTGGGAGGTTCCTCCCACGTGCAGGGCAGGGTGACCTTTCCCGAGTCACCAATTTACCACCTGGGTTTGCACAATAAGCTGTCAATGTTGCATCTAACCCTGCTTTCTCTCAGGCATATCCGTAGGCACATAGGCACGTTCTCAAGTGCTGAGAAGTGCGCGGAGAAGCAGTGGGGCGCCTCTTTTTCCCAGACTCACAAAAGGAGGTTTGACAGTTCAGGCTTTCTTGGGAGGTCAGAGGGCTGACCTGGGGGGTGATCGTTTCTATGCTCTGTCAGAGGTTAACTCTAGTTTTTTAAAGGGATGTTAATTGAACGACAAATCAGGCATGATCCTAGGGAGAGGGATGCCCGTGCTTATCTCTTGCCTCAAGGAATTTGGGCTGAGCTGGGGAAACTGATACAAAGGGAGGGGAGGTCTCAGACCAACACATACTCCCAGCAACTCGGCAGCAGGCAGGCATCGAGGGTCATGCATGCAAGGGCCGTGAAAGGACCCCAGAGGATCTTGGGGTTCTGGGGGGATGTTCTATTTTCTGTCCCTGCAGGAGGGCAGAGATACTTGGTTTTAAGTCTAAGTCTCAGCGGGCGATTATATTTGGGGGGGAAGAGACTACAGAGTCATCATTTGGGAACTTGCTCCTAAGTCCCCAGGGCTTCCTGAGACGGGGTCAGAGGACCATTGCACTGCCAGAGGAGATGTCCTAGTAGAAGGAGCAGAGGACCGGAAGGCTCTCCTGTGTTTTGTCTCTCAGAATTCTCCTGGAAATCTTGAGAGGGGAGTGCTGTCACTGGTCCCATCATCACAGTGGTGAAACAGATCCTTTTTTTATGGGCGGCTTCTCAGCTGAAGCAGGATTCAGCAAGAGCCTGGGTGGTTTCAGAACCTTCCTTCATGTCTCTCTCCATCAAAAGGCTCCATCAAAGACTCAGTAGGGTCCAGAAGCCGCAGCAGCAGCTTCACCGTATCCTTTCCGAGTGGGGTCCTTTGCATCTACAGCCCCCTTTGTGTTGCCATGGTGAAGCCTCAGCTTCCAGCCCCCTGGAAACTTTGCACACGATGGGGGTCCGTGGGGCAGCCCTGGGGCTCTCAGGCTCCCAGCTCCCAGAGACCAGAGAGAGCTGCTTTTTCCTGTCCCACTGGTTTCTGGGGCTCTCCCTTAACGAGACCCACAGTCGTTCGGCCTACTTTGGAGGTGAACAACCCAACAGACCCACGATGAGAGGAAGTGATAAGGGCAGCTGCCTCCGGGGCCCACGGCTTCCTCGTCTGCGGGAACCCAGGTTCTCACGGTGCCTGCAAGGCCCTGGCAGCTGGGCTGCAGCTCTGCCCTTCACGGTCAGCCCGCTTGGGGTGGCTGCCCTCTCTATGTCTGAGCCCTAGGTGACAGTGGCAGTTAAAACAGAAAGGCCGCCGAGGACTGGTCTCTCCAGGCTGGCTTCTGAGAGGGACTTCACTGCCACCAGTGCAGGAGCTAACTGGATCCATGTGACCTTCCTGCCCACACCCAGGGGGTCCTCCTTGCCCTAGAGGGCCAAGTGCCCCGAGCATGGACAGAAAAAGGACCAAAACGACTGCATCTCTCAAGTCTTTGCCAAAGGCTGGGTTCTCGTCTGAACACGCCGGGGAACAGTCTTCCAAGTACTTTTCACAACTCACAGCTAAAGCAGAGTTTCTCACCCTCGGCTCTGTTGACACTGGGGCTCCGAGAATTCTTTACCGTGGGGCTGCCCTGAGCATCGCAGGATGTTTAGCTGCATCCTTCGCCTCCACCCACTGGATTCCAGTAGCATCCCCACCCCCAGCTGTGACAACCAATCAGGTCTTCAGACATTATGACCCGATGTCCCCGGCTGGGAAGCGCCGGGATATAAATGAGGGACTTCAGCTCGCCGAGCGCCATGCCGAAAGGATTCGTCTAAGACCCCACAGCTGAGACAAGAGTCAATCCAGGGTGTTTTGTTATGTTTACTTTGCTTTTCACACCACGTGCTGAGTTCAGGAAATCCTAACCTCTCTGGGTTGACGCCCTGAACTGTAAATGATATCACAGTTCTGTGCCTCTAGGGTGATCTCTGAGATCAAATAGGACAATGGGTCCTCGATGTGCAAATGTAGGCGCTGGGGCTGGGTTTGTGGTAGGTCGCTTTTCTTGCAATAGAAATATTCTTCTGAAAGAAAACATGTGCCCCGTGAGAACACAGCAGCTCTTAACCTTGCCTGCAGGTTACAATCCCCGGGCGGCTTTGATGACTCCTGGGCCCCGGGGGCAAGAGGGGCTGGTTTAATGGGTCGGGGTGGAACTTGGCATCAGCAGATCTTAAGAACTCCCCAGGTAACCCAATGCTCAGCCAGGGTTGAGAAGAGCTCAGAATCCCGTCTAAAAACCAAAGTGGCTCCAGTGTGTCAAGTCCACCTGTTTCACATTTTAGGCAGGAAGGAGGAAGTCCAGTGAGAAGGAGACAAGGGAAATCTGTTCAGCAGTCACTTTCAGTGGGAATGTTTGACACACATGATGCCGCGGAGGAGATAACTAGCCTAGATCTTTACTGCGCTTTCTTTAGAATTTTCAAGTACTGACCTGAAATATTTACAAGTGAAACATAACTGAGTCCACTGCTGCTTAAAGCTAAGTGAAAAGAGATGAACTATGAACTTTAGGGCAGGTACTGTGTGTAATTAAATACTTTATATGTTTCCTTCAAATAAAGGCATGAAGAATTTTCTTAAGTGGGGACTAGGCAGAAAATGAGGGGTGAGGCTTCTTTTTCCCTTCCTCCCCTCCCCCTCCTCCTCCTCCCCTCCCCCTCCTTCCCTTCTCCCTCCTTCTCCTCCCCCATCTCCCCGTTCCCCCTCCTACTTTTCTCGTCCTCTTTCTCCCCCTCCCCTCCTCTGCCCCTCCCCTCCCCTCCTCTGCCCCTCCCCCTCCTACTCTTCTGTTCCTCTTCCTCCTCCTACTCCCTCTTCACTTTTTGTTCGTCTCTTTTAACACCCATTTGCTTCTTCTGGCTTATTTTCCATCTAGAAGATACAAAATAAAGCTGCTCTTAATATGAGCGGCCAGTGTTGCCCACTGCAGCCCCCCTCTAGTTCTTTAATACATATGCACTGAGAGTGTACTAAATTAGAACCTATTAGAGAGCATTTGGTATCATGCTCCTCTCATTTGATAATAAAAGCATGTTTCTATAACCTCAAATAATTCTTGAAAACATTATTTGATGCCTACATACTCATTTCTCCTATGTCTGAATCTCTCTATCACAGTTTATTTCCCCACTTTCCCTCTGTTCATCAGCTCTATTGTTCCCATATTCATAAAAAAAAATACTACTTTAAATAAAGTTGAAGTAAGCGTCCTTCTCGATTTCCTCCGGAAACATTCCCGGAGGTAAAATTATTCGGACAAAGTTGGATATTGGTGATGTCATGCTTCATGATAATTACGGATTGCTCTTTATAAAAGGACGGACAAATTTAGATGCTGACCCCCTCGGTGTGAGAAACTGAATCATCCGTCTTCAGCAGCCCTGATTGATATCATTCAAATATTGACGTTTAATTGTTGAAAAATAGTACCTGATTTTTTTCTTTTTTTGTTCAATTTGCCTCTTGGCTTATTAGTGGTGATAAATATTAGTGGAGATACATGTTGATTAGTTTCTTAGACATCTTTTTGTTTGTATATTTTGTGTGAGTGTATTTTCTGTTTACTCTCTTTGCCTGGTTATATATTGGAATGCCTTTCTCTCAATTTATAACACCTCTTTCTAGATTAAAGATGTTAATATTATTTCCCAGTTTGTGTATACCTTTTACATTTTCATTTGCTTTAGACAATATTTATTATTTCTTTTCTCTCTGACATTTAAGAGAAAAAATATACTCATGGGGAAAACAAATATAGAAATGTAAACTACAAAACAAAATATGTTTGAGTGCCACCAGAAATAATCACTATTACTTTTTTGTTGCAGCTCCAGCTACTGACAGGAATATAACCTTTTTAATTTTAGAATTGGAATTACATAGTAGATGTCATAGTATAGTCTGTTTTTTGGGCATTTTCTTTGTTCACTCAATAGTCCTGTAAGACATGATATTTAACGGCTATCAACTCTTCCATTATAGGTATGCAATATGTCATTTCACACAGTTCTTATTTGTCAGGAATTCCAGATACTTCAAAACGTTATGTAGAATAAATACTGCTGCATACTGAGCTCATCTAAATATTTCCCTTGGTTGTAGTCCTAGGAGTGGAATTGTTAGGTCCACAATCTGCCCATTTTGCAGACTATGTTTAAAAAAGACTAAATTGTCTTTAAATAGAGTTGGGCCGAATCACCCCTTCACCTAAAGTTTATGAGGGCAGAAAAGCCTCACGAAAGGTGTCAGAAATAGAGCTAAGAAGTTTTTGCACACTATGTGCTTCCCAGGTGTTCATTTAGTCCCCCTTTTCCTTTCCTTCAAGATGAACTCCTACACTATCGGTGGGAATGTAAACTGGTACAGCCACTATGGAGAACAATATGGAGGTTCTTTAAAAAACTAAAAATAGAGCTACCATAAGATCCAGCAATTCCACACCTGGGCATATATCTGCAAAAGATGAAAACTCTAATTCCAAAAGATAGATGCACCCCAATGTTCATAGCGGTATTATTTACAATAGCCAAGACTTGGTAGCAACCTAAATGTCCATTGACAGATGAATGGATAAAGGAGATGTGATGTATATATATATATATATATATATATATATATATTTTTATATACATATATATATATATATATAGAGAGAGAGAGACAATGGAATATTACTCAGCCATAAAAACAAATGAAATAATGCCATTTGCAGCAACATGGTTAGACCTAGAGATTATCATACTAAGTGAAGTAAATTAGACAGAGAAAGACAAATATTATGTAATACTGCTTGCATGTGGAATCTAAAAAAATGATACAAATGAACTTATTTACAAAAGAGAAATTGACTCATGGACATAGAAAACAAACTGATGGTTACCAAAGGGGAAAGTTGTGGGAGAAGGATAAATTAGGAGTTTGAGATTAACATACACACACTACTATATATAAAATAGGTAACCAACAAGGACCTACTGTACAGCACAGGGAACTCTACTCAATATTCTGTTATAACCTATAAGGAAAAATAATCGGAAAATTATATATATATATGTATGTATATGTATAACTGAATCATTTTGCTGTATACCTGAAACTAACACACAGTGTAAATCAATTACACTTCAATTAAAAAAAAGAAAAAGATGAACTTCTGAACTCTTGTGAAGTTTCAAGTCAAGCCTTTTGGGATTAGGAAGCTATTGTTTGTAACTGTTTATTTTGTGGAGTGCATGACTCTGTGGGGTATTGCTAGTTTAAACAACATGTAGGCTGACATCTTTCCCCCCAGACCACTGTGGCTTTCCCTCTAGTCCTCTCCATTAGTCACGTTTTTGCAATTTCTTTATGGGCATCACACATAGTGACAAGTCTCACACTGTGTCTGTCAGGGCCCGTTAGGGGGGACGACAGCTGATATATTTCAAAGCGACAGGTCAATGTGGTGCTAGGACCAAGGTGTTCTGGGAGCAACATCGTTCCAGGGGAGCCTGGGCATGTGGCTGGTTTGCAGGAGGAATGTTTGGGGTATCTCGATGCTCTGGTCAGCAGCGGCAAGAGTGCTGAGTGTACTTATGCAGAGGGTGCAGGTAGCAACCGAGATCGTCTTTTACTGAAAGGAAGGATTGTAGAGTCAGAGGCAGGAGTCTTACAAAATGAGATGTAAATTATTCTAAATATTAGCAACAATGCCCATTATAATGCTTGCTATAACCTAGGCTGACGGTTGGCAAACTAAGGGTGTCAGGCTAATTCTGTCTGTTTATCTAAATAAAGTTTTATTGGAATGCAGCCATGCCTACTTGTTTGCATACCTGTCTACGGCTGCTTTTACATTCTAAGCGTGGAGTTGAGTAGTTGTGACAGAGGCCAGATGATCCATTAAGATGAAAAGTGTGTTGCCCAACTGTGGGCCACTCAACCCTTCTGGACCAGGACTCCCTGAGAGCAGGGTCATGCCTTGCTCATTCTTCTATAGCCAGCACTATGGACCACAGGGAAGGTGCTCGAACAAAGCATAAAAGGAGGTGCCATAGACAGTGGGGACATTGGCTGTGCAACAAGGTAGGAAGAGCAGGAGCCAGGGGACAGACACACCAGGGTTGGAATCCTGATTCTGACCGTGACTCACGGTGTTACCTTGGGCAAGTCACTTCACCTCTCCTTCTCACCTTCTCCTCTCCTTTCTCACTGGAAACATGACAGGAAAAACTTCCTTGCAGGGTCATCTGAAAGCTTAGTAAGAAAGCAACATAAACAGAGTTTCTCTGGTCCTTAAGTTTGGAATCAAATGGGGCAGAAGACATCGACATTTTTAGCTTATTTGTTTTTTATTCTCAAAATTTGGAGAGATGCATATTTTATCAGTACAAACGGCGGAGGATGAGTGAAGTTGTCCTCCTGCTTTGGAGGGACGTACAGAACGGGAGATGGCGAGATTGCAAAGTACCATGATCCAAAGAGAGGAAAGGACACGACTAGTGTGACCTGAGCCCCTACTGCCTGGCTGGGCAATAGGTTGTGTTAATTCGCTATGAAGACTTGGCTGGGGAAGTATCATCATCTCTCTTAAAACAGGTAAGTGAGATTTAGAGAGTTAAAGAATTCAGGTGCTCACAGAGGCACAAAAGAAAGATGAAATGGGCAAGAGGACTGTGGATTTGTAAGACGAATGATAGAAATAGGAGAGAGAGAGAGAGAAAAGAGAGGAGAAAGAGAGATAAAGAGAGAGAAAGAGACACAGAGAGAAAGAGAGAGGGAGGGAGGTAGAGAGAGAAAGAGAGATACACACAGGTACAGGTACAGATTTTACCTCCATGTTTTCCCAATCTACTTTGGCCTCGAAGGCTGTTTGATGAGCCAGAAACTCTTCTGCAGCTGCAAACGTGAAAGTGGTTGACACCTCACCAGGGAAAAATGTGCACTTTTCTCATCTTAGTCCTGGTGAAAGTCAGAAAGCAGAGAACTGTGCAGACAAAATCCATTCTAGTTACACATCAATAATTATCAGTTAATATGTAAAGTGCTTAATATGAACATGGTTATATGTATTCTACATATGTTAACACATTTAATCCTCAGAGCAACCCGAAGAAGTTGGTACTATTCCTATGCCCATTTGATGGAGGAGGAAACTGAGACACAGAGAGGTTAAGCCACTGGCCACTGTCACACAGTACTGGAGCAGGAAGCAGGGTGTGCTCTGGCTCCAGGGACCATGCTCTTAATCGTTACGAAAGGAGATGATCATGGGTAAACCAGTCACCTCACTTGTAAAATGGAGCTTACGATACCAAATTCACAGGCTATGTAGCCCAAATGTATATATTCATTCAATCAATAAATATTTAGAGAACACAGTCCATGTGCTGGAGAGCATATAGATTACCTAGAACTTGGTGAACTTCGATAAATATGAACACTTTGAGCAGACAGAGTCGCATAGGAGCATGATTTGGCTAGCTGGATTTTAGTGCCTTTTGATTCCTTGACCGGGCACCTTTGTGTGGTGGACAACCTGCCCAGCTGCACATGGTCAGCCTGGAAGAGAGTAGGCTAGGACTCCCTAGAAGGGAACTAGATAAATGCATTTTCTACTTTTGTGGGACTTAGGTATGTTACACATGCATTGTAAAAGTTTTGCAAACTCTAAAGCGTGGCATAAATGTAAAACGCACTCATTATTATTGTCGTTTTTATCACTGATCAACCTCATTATTAGCCATGATGGCATTAACAAGCCACACAGCTAGCAGGCGGTGCTGGCAAATATTTAATAATTAGCTTCCAGAGGGGGAAAAAAAAAAAAGAAAAAGAAAAAGAAACAGAGCCCTGATTTGTGTCTTTTTCCAATTTCTGTGGTATAAATACTCCTACCGTGGCCTATTTCAAGCTCCCTACTTGATGTCACTGAGCCCGGATTCCAGAAGAAAAGAACACCACCGTCTCTCGTGAGCAGGAAGGAGGAACTCCAGCCCGTCCTAGAGGATAGGGATGGATGAGGGAACCATTACAGCCTGCTTTGGTGGCGAGGGGCGGGCGGGGCAGGAAGAAGGAGGTGACAGAGGGTATCCCATAGTTTGTATTTCAGCTCAGTTCTCTTGGACTCAAAAGTCATAATTTTTCCCACCCCCTGGGGCTCTGAAAAACTTCCTTGTGGATGCTGTGTCTCTATCAGAGGGCTTTGGGCTTTTGGGCCATAGATGCTACTGCCAACTTGGGAATCAGTGATTCAGTGCAGCAGCTGCTTCTTGTGCATTGTGTATACTCACAGCTCTGTGCTGGGCCCCATGGGTGACCCCCAGGGAAGAAGATTCAGGATGTCACAGCCCGTGAGGAACTGAGGGTACAGTGAGAGGCAGACATGCCCATGGTCTGCAGGGTTACCTGTTCTGATGACAGCACAAGGCATGCGGTTGCACTGGGCAGAGGCGGGTGTGTGTGTGTGTGTGTGTGTGTGTGTGTGTGTGTGTGTGTGTGGTGGCATAATGAGCTCCAAACTGGGGCATCAGGGAAGGCTTCCTGGAGGAGGCATTGGGGGACTGGGCCTGGAGGAAGAGAAAGACCAGACGTTCTCCCTGGAGGCTGGAGAAACTGCCCTTGTCTGCTTGAACAGAGTTAAGAGTAGGCTTAAATGTGCCTTCAGCACAGTCAGAATTACAGACCCTGCTCTGAGTTCTCTAAACCCTGTCATCCTCTGACTATGTGATCCTCCCCTTGCAAACCCCCCTGGCCTTCTCCTCCTCTGCCACGTGCCCTGGGCCTGCTTTTGCACATTCTTTTTCCTACTCCTACAAAGAGCTTTCCCCACGTCGTCATGCAAGACGCTGTTCACCCTTCAAAATGCAGGTAAGTCAGGTCAGCGCTTTGGAAACAACTTGTAACCCTCTCAACCTGGGTCGTACATCCATTCTCTGTTTTCTCCTAATAAGCTGTGGGTTCCTCTGCTTTAGCATTTCATCTGTTTATTCATTTAACACATGTTTAGGGGACCCTTGGTATAGTATTCATAACAGTAAATTTTTTGAGCGTTTACTCTGTTCCAAGCACTGCCTTCACCGACGTTTAATCTCTGCAATAACTATGAGATGCATTATTATTATGTGAGTTTCCTGGATGAAGAAATGAAAACATAAACAACATCACTAGCTGTTTGGTGAGATGCGACTAGGGTTTGAATCCAGATGCAGGGTGGGAGGTGTAAATGATACTGCCTTTTGTGACTTGTCATGTCATTGGCAGAGGCTCCAAGGAGCTCACAAGGCAGATGCAGCCGAAGCCTTCTAGGGTATCAGTCTAGGAGGGGAGACAGGTGCGAAGCAGAAGACACAAAATAAACACGTCACTCTATGATGAAAAGTAGGGAAGTAAACCTCTCTGTGTCTCACTTTTCTCATCTGGAAAAGGGGGATAACATGAGTAGAGTCTTCGTATTCTTGTGTAAGGATAAAACAAGCTAATCTGTGTAATGCACCTGGCATAGAACCTGCAACTAACAAGCCCTCTATCAATACACCTCAGCTATGCTTATTACATTTTATCTTTGCTACCCTCTCAGAGGAGCAACGCCCACAGGAAATACGTGGATGGATTAGAAGCTAGAAGATTACAGTGCATTCATCCTAAGTGACCTCGGTATATTATGGGTTTGCCATATTAAAACCCATTGCCAGGTGGGTTTCAAAATATTAAAACCCACCTGGCAACGGGCTTTAATATTCCTACCCTTGCGAAGCCCCCAGAGGATGAAATGTTTTTTGGAGAGCAGACCCCCAAGCCTTCCACTCTCCCTCAGCCTCTGAGATAGTTAATGGTGGCAGTCTGACAGGGTTTATCCCCACGCCACAAACATTTGTCACACAGCCACCTGTGGCTGGAAATGTGCAAATACAATAATGCACATGATCCGACAGAGTGGTGGAAATCTCTATCTAAAGCAACTGTTTGGGTACCAGCTGCTGGGTAACAGATACATCTTTAATGAAATCAAACAATCCTGCAGGATTTATTGATTGAGAACAATTGCTTTTAAATACAGTCTAGTAGCCGGGACTGTTAAGTCTTTTTCCGTCAATTAGTTCAGTTGGTTTGAATTAGAGACACTTGGCTATTAGCTAAGAAAATAAATCCTATCACCATTCAGCATTAAATCCCGCCCCCCTCCTTTTGCCTACACTGAGGCATGGCAGAGCCACCTGGCAAAAGAGGTTTTTTAGGGTAGTCCAACTGTTCGCAGGGAGGGGAGTCTTACAGGAAACCAAAGTCCAACAAACTACCAAATGGGAACCCGTCTCAACCCACAATCTGCAATGAGGGGTGAGGAATGGGGGCAACTCACCCAAGTTTCTCACACAGAATCTGACAACTCATACAGTGTCTAGCCTGACACTAGATGTCACTTCCAAAACCAGATTTCACGGCAGGGCCATAGGAAGGCCCTACAAACGCCTTTGTAGGAAGGCATTCCCTTTACCATAGAACGTGTCTCCATGAAAGGAACCACCATCCATCCTGTCACTCAAATGAGAAACCTGGGAATTATCCATGGACTCTCCACTTTCCTATCCCTCGTATCAAGTGGGTCCCCAAACTCTGAATTCTATAGCCTGCATCTCTTTTCAATCTGCCTTTCTGTCCATTTTTACCTCCTTAGGGAGGGACCTTGTCATGATTTCTTACCTAGATTAATGCTTTCATGTCCTTAATAGACTTCCTTACCTTCATCTCCCTCCTACCCACCTGTCCTGGAAAGCGGGAGGTATCAGTTTGCTGAGCTGCCACGACAAATAGCACAGACTAGGAGGCTTGAACCACAGATATTTATTATCTCACAGTCCTGGAGGTCCAAGATCAAGGTGTCAGTAGGGGTGGTTTATTCCGAGGTCTCTCTCCTTGGCTTACAGATGACTACCTTCACCCTGTTCCCCTAAGTCTGCATGTTGTCTGTGTGCTAATTGTCTTTTCTTTCTTTCTTTTTTTTTTTTCCTT
>NC_041224.1:175598903-175617951 GCF_002837175.3 Physeter macrocephalus
GGCCATGGCTCACGGGCCCAGCCGCTCCGCGGCACGTGGGATCCTCCCGGACCGGGGCACGAACCCGCGTCCCCCGCATCGGCAGGCGGACTCTCAACCACCGCGCCACCAGGGAAGTCCCTAATTGTCTTTTCTTGAAAGAACACCAGTCAGGTTGGGTTAGGGCCCACCCTAGTGATCTCTTTTCACATTCATCACCTCTGTAAAGGATCTAGCTCCAAATACAGTCATATTTTGAGGTTAGGACTCAAGATATGAATTCTGAAGGGACACATTTCAGACTAAAACAGGGAGATTCTCAAGTCAAAAACATAAGCGGTCCACTCTACTGCATAAACCCTCTGATAGTTCCCTGTGGCCTTCAGGGTAAAGTCAAGTTCCTGAGCTCCACCGAGGAGGCCTTCTAAATTCTGAGACCCTTCTTATCCTTCAGCCTATCTCTTCTCCCTACCCTAAGTTTGGATTTCTATTTCTGTGCCAGGTGCCATTCTAAAAGCTTATGGATGGATACTAACTCATCTCCTCCTTTCAGAACGGAGATGCAGAAATAGAGTCGGTGGCCGACCCTCCAATGGGAAATCCACCGGGCACCCCCCCATGTGTTAATTACCTCTCAGTCCTCCATACCCAGCACAGGGCGTAGCACCAAGTAGTTGCTCAATAAGAGACTGTTCAATGAAATAGTTTCAGACCAGTGTTTGGCCTTCTATGCAGCCACGTGTACCCAAACCTGTGTGGGACCAATGAAAGCAGGTCCCTTTGCTATTCCATAGCAGGTGCCTGCAAATGACCACCATGTCCCCAGAACGAAAACGCCTGTTTACATCAGAGGGAGACACTGTCCAGTAGACAGAGTTCATACTCAGCTTAGCACCAAGAGGCAAGAACACCAGGCTGGGAGGGAGAATGGGAATGTTCAGGCTTTAAATGCCCTGATGGGAAGGAAAGGCAGCTTTCCTTTATGGAGAAGCAAAACAGGATGTCTGGGTAGGTCTTCAAAGTGGTGAGTTTGCAGCACACAGAGTAAATTACTGATGGAAGATTTTCTGCATTTGAGTTTACTTTCCCACCTTTTAGGATCCAGACAACGGCATTTTGGGACTGGAAACCTGATGAGGCTCAAGCTGGAAGGGTTCCTCCTTCACAGAGCTGTTGTAAGAGCCTTTGGCATCCCTGAGAGCTGGGCTTGGGATTGTGATGAGAATGTTTTCAGCAGTTGGTGGTTTGGAGAATAACGCTGATCTTATCAGTCCTCTTTTTCTTATTAATTCTCTCAACTCTTAACTTGTAAGAGGTTCATAAGATAATTGATTTTAAAGTAAGACACTATTTGGAGAAACCACACATCTTAGTGGGAGATCAACCAGGCTTGTAGCTGCGTAAGGAACCCCAAGTCCCCCGAGAATCAAGGACTCCTCAGGTCCAGCCTGAAAAGCGTAAGAAATCAGGGAAGAGATTTCTGACACTTGAACCTAAGCATATTGAACTCTAGACTTTTAACTCAGAAGGACCAAAAATCCCATGATCTTTTTAAGTAACAAAATCTTTCTTTTCTCTTTTTTCCTTTTTTTTTTTTTTTTTGGCCTCACCGTGTGTGGCATGTAGTATCTTAGTTCCTCAACCAGGGATCGAACCTGCGCCCCCTGAGGTGGAAGTGCAGAGTCCTAACCACTGGACAGCCAGGACGTCTCAAGAAATCTTTCATTTCTTTGAGATTCAACTTGCTGGGAGATTTCATTTTCAAACTATACCTTCCCAGCAAGACCTTGATATCGGGAGGGGCTTATATTGGAGTTTGGGCAGCTTGAATACTGGTGTTTGATAAGTGGAGTGTCCTGTTCCTGTTTCCTTCTGTCGCACTACAGAATCTCTGATGGAGGTGCAGCCTGGCTGGAGATCACTCAGGACAGGAAGAGAGAAACTAGTCAAGTTCTGACTCAGTGGAAGAAGTCTTGCTGTTGACCCTTCAGAGCCTTCTGGTGGCAAAATCTAAACTGTTCCCCAGGGGTCCTGGGAGCCACGCAGAGGAGCCGGGGTTAGTATCAGGCCATGCGTGTGGGCGGGGCCAATAAGATACACTTTCCTTCTGTTGACCTCCTTCCAGGGGGCAGCAGCCTCACAAGGTTGATTTTCAAGCCCACTGTGTTGGGAACATGCTCATGTAGGGTAAATCACGTTGATTTCTCTTCCCCTCCTGTTTTACCTTCCAAGTGGATGAAGCCTGTGAACGTCTCTCTCCTGGCTTCCTGCTTTCTCTTTGCCGATGGGTAAATGTGAGAATGGTTAGCGTGAAGCAGACTTCTTCCCAGCCCCCCAGAAGCAGGTCCTCCAAAGCCTCTCATCCTGGATGTGTGAGCCCCAGCCCGGCAGGGCATGTGGATGGTGGTGAAAGTGGGCCCCTTTCTGAGCTTCTCTTAGGAGACCTGTCTGCCTTTTACTCTGAGCTCTGTCCTCTGTCCGAGCTTGATCATAATAAAAGAGGTACGTCGGCCTTGATCTGTGTCATCCCTTGTCGTGTTTCTCCACGTGTTCTGAATCTAAGGAGGACAACGTGGTTGCTTTTTACTGAGCAGAGACCTCATAGACCTCAGCCCGGTGTCTGTTCCACTGCAGTTTTCATGGACTCCTAGCACACTCGTGGAGGGGAGGCATCGGGAGGCCCATGTGGCCAAGGAAGGAAGACCCCTCGAGGTTCCCCCTTCCCAGAGCAACTCTCTTTGTCGGGAACCACCCACTCTGTTGTCTGGGTCCTCTTACCGGTCCATGAAAATAGCTACCACCATCATTAGGTGTTGGGTACCACTCTACATGTGTGTTATATCCTTTGAGCTTCAAAATAATGCTGGTTGGGCCCTTCAGGAGATGGAGCATCAGAGCTGATAGGCAACTTGGTTCCCAAACAGGTGAAGTTGGGACTCAATCCAGGTTGGATTTCAAAGCTCGTAGCTTGTTCCAGCAGAGGCCAGGGCCGCCTCTCCTTCCTGGGACCAGAATCAGCAGACCCAGGCTCCATCTCTGCCTTTGCCACATGGATCGTGAAGCCTGGCGTGGTCCCTGAACTTCCAAGGCTCAGAAGTTCATGAGAGGAGGCAGCCTGACCCTCACTCATGGATCTTCCATAGGTCCAAATGTGATCATGAATATCACACCCCATTTGAATCACAAAATCAGTACTGAGCGATCTCTTAGGGCTCTCGAGGCAGGCAAAGACACAAATTGGAGAAAACCCCTTTTTCCCCCTTCAGTTTTTCATTTCAATGCTCATAAAAGCTTTGGTGTCACAGATGCCTCCTCCAAGCCTTTAGAAGTCCAACTTGAATTAGGATTTGACAGGGAAGTCCTTTGCTACTGTTTTTCTGCTCCTTTAAGATTAAAATAAAAGTCTAAATAGATGGCCTTCTGTTTAGCATGGTGCATTTTCCATATAGGCAGACTGACTGCTCCGTCAGACTGAACACAGACCCACGCTCCTGGGCTGCTGGCACCTGAGCTGCGCCCCAGACTCTGCCCGTCAGAGACCCCCTGCTGCTACCACCACTCCAGCCAGGGAGGCCCAGCACAGCCATGGGGGCTTTGTCTCCTATCAGCTGCTCTATCTTTGTTTAGCTTCAAACCCCTTTCACTTTGTTCTCCATCTTCCCTGCGTCTCTGACTTGAAGTCTTTTATTCTGGACCCCACCCTTTTCCCCCCCAACTTCCCTCACCAGCTCTCACGGCCCATGGGCAGCATTTCACGTGGGGTCCCAAAGAGGCCGTTGGAGGCCAGCTGTGCGAGTCCTCATCCACCCCAGATCTTGCCAAGAGAACCTAGCTGTCAAAGAGCCCTTCCCATGTCCCTCTTGCCTCCAAACCTTTGCTCAGGCTGTTGCCCTTCCTAGAATTGACTCCCCTTCAGGCTGCCTTGCCACTTGTCCAAACCTCACCCTCAAAAGCTTAGGAGACTCCCAAAGCAGGCTCTTCCTTGAAGACCTTTAGGGTTCCCCAAGACAGAAAGAATCTTTTCTCCTCTGTGTTCCCACCACATTTGATCCATGATTCCACAACCACATCCTTCTCGGCCACCACTCATCCTCATTTGTGTGATAGCCCATCTCCCAGTAGAGTATGAATTTCCCAAAGGCAGGGACCACTTGGTATTGGAATATATGCCTCCAGCCCCTTCACTTCAGGTCCCAGCATGGTGCCTGGAACATGGCAGGACTCAATGCACCACGTGAAATGATCTACATTAAATGCCTGACTAGGGCCAACCCACGTCTGGAGAAGTACCACCTGGTGGCTCTTTGGGCTCTGCCACTGGCATGCAGGGCGACCTTGGAAAATTTTAAATTTACTTAAACTCTCAACGTTGAGCTCCACATCTGTAAAGGAGGCTAATAACTCCTGTGGATTCTTGCAAAGAAAATGTGATAATAAATGAGAAATTGTTCAGTACACGATTCGGTCTCAGAGAATGCTGTCCATCACGGGACCTACTTGTAAAGCACTGTCTGATTAGCTTCTTTTTTGAAAAATTTATTGAAGGGTAGTTGATTTATAATATTGCATTAGTTTCAGGTGTACAGCATAGTGATTCATTTCTTTTCGGATTATATTCCATTATATGTTATTAAAAGACATTGGGTATATTTCCTTGTGCCATACAGTAAATCCTTGTTGCCTATTTAGTTTATGTATATTTTATGTATACTTTGTATTCGTTAATCCCGTACTCATTTGTCCCTTCCCCTCCCTTAATTCATTTTTAGATTCTAAACTTTTGAAAACAGGATTTTTTTGGTCCTCTCTTTTTATTTGTCTTTCCTGTTCTATGTTATCTATTCAAGAACTTGAAACTTTTCTCTGGGCAAATATATTAGGAGGAAAAACATGTACAATGGTCTGAAATGACTTAAATTTTTCTTAGTTACAGTAATATATGCATAATATAAAAGTTACCACCTTAACTATTTTTAAGTGGCATTAAATACATTCACATTATTGTGTAACCATCACCACTGTTCATCTCCAGGCTTTTTTCACTTGGCAAAACATTAAACGTTAACTCCATTAAAACAGTATCTCTCCATAACCCCTGCCAAGACCCTGGCACCCACCATTCTACTTTCTGATTCTATGAATTCGCCTATTCTAGGTTCTTCACGTAAGTGGAATTAGATAGTACTTGTCCTTTTGTGACAGGCTTATTTCATTTAGCATAGTGTCCTCCAGGTTCATGCATGTTGTAGCCTGTGTCAGAATTTCACTTGTTTTTTTGGCTGACTAGTATTCCACCGTATGCATAGACCACATTTCGTTTACCCATTCATTTGTCAATAAATATTTGGCTTGCTTCCACTGAAATTATTTTTGGATTGATATAGATTCATAGAAGTAGTTTTCAGGAATCCTCTCCCCTTCTCCTCAATAAGAGAGGAATAAGATTGACCTTGGTTTGCATTTCAGCTCGGTTTTTACTCTATCGGTATCTTTGGGTCATAATATCTTACCCACACTGGACTTCAGTCGTTTAATTTCTACTTGGGGATAAGGATGCCTACCTGACCAGGTGACTACAAGAGACCAAGGGCAGCTGTTGTGTTCATCCTGGGCCCCGCTGCGCCAGGTAAGTGGTATCTGCTATTTTTAGCTTTCTGGGCAGTTGTGACATGACCAGGCTCTGGGCCCTTCCCTTTCCGGGGAACTCCATCACTCAGGAAGGACTTTCTTGCCTCTTGAAGAGCCGCATTCGCTCTTCACCTTCATTGCTGGGGTCTGCAAACACTTCAGATGTTGTGCCCAGGAAGGCGTGCGGGTTATGGATTCACTTCTTTGGTGCCACGTCTAATATTGTTTTCTGTGCATCAGAAGGAAAACTGAAAGTGCTTTGGCACATGCCTTGCAAAGCTGCCTTGTTACCACTTTATTTTAAGTTTCTGAAATGTCCCCTTGTCCGCCCATGTCTTTGAATTTAGCAAATACTTCCTGAGAGTGTACACCCTGGGTTGGGTGTCTTGTCATGATACGGTGAAGAGTGATGAACTGGGCCGAGTCTCTGTCCTCCAAGAACGCACTATGCAAGAGGGGGGCAAGCCCAACAGCAGTATTACCTCTACAGTACACGACAGAATGAGTTACAAAACCCCATCCTTCGTTTGCTGTATATGTGGTATTAAATTGCAGGATGTGAAATGAGAAGACCTACGCTTCACCATGGCCACATGACTTGTGGGAAAGGGGCTCACTGTCCTTGAGCCTTGGTTTCTTCAGCTGTCAAGTGGAGATGTACCTACCTTAAAAGGCTGTAGTGCCAAGAGTAAAAAGGAACGGATTACTGGTGCATGAAACATGCCATGTGCATACGATGCTAAGAGAAAGAAACCAGACTCGAAAGGCAACATACTATATGGTTCCACATATATGATACTTTTGAAAAAGCAAAACTTTAGGGAATGAAATCAGATCAGTGAATGCCAGGGGCTTGGCCTGGGGGTTGAGGAAACACTGACAGGTGGAAATATTCTCTATCCTGATCGTGTTGGAGGTTAATGGCCGGATATTTTTGCCAAATTATTAGGACAGTGTAACTTAATAGGGTGAATTTTACTGAATGCAAATTTTACCCTAATAAATAAGCAAACAAGTCAACAAAAAGATTGCAAAAGACTAAATGAGACAATCTCTGTGAAAGAGCCTGTAGTAATGCCCAGCACCCAGTGGGTGCCCTGGAGGAAGTTTTTTTCATCTCTTCAAAGCAAAGAAAAGAAGATTTTCTCTGAAGTAGAAAGACCCAAGTTCCATGACAGCTCTTCCATGTATTAGCTTTGCAACTTTGGACAATTTGCTTAGACTATCTGAAGTTCTTTATTCAGAAAATGAGAATAAAATGGTAATGTTGCAAGGTGGGAGCTTGTGAGAATCCAGTTGCATAATGTGCAGACCTAAACTCAGGGTGTGTTACATAGAAAGTTTTACTTTATCTCTTTAAACACATTAACACTGTGCTTATTGTGTACTAGCCACACTGCTGAAGACTGCATAGGTACTAACTGATTTAATCCTTATCATAGACCCATTTTACAGATGAGGAAACTGATCATAGGAAGGCTAAGTACTGGGTTCCGGGCAACATCTGGGGTGGAGTCCAGAGCTCTCCCTCTCATCACTAGTCAATTCTGCCTGTTTGATTGACTACTCATTTACCATCAGCCATCTTGATGCAGGAAACCGCTTCTGAACCATCCTACGTGTTAAGAGTCTTACCCGGAGAAGCAAGTCTTTTATTCTTTTCAGTGAAGTTCCTTTTATAATTGTTTCCAGATGATGCAACTGGCTCTCAGATGTGCTGAG
This sequence comes from Physeter macrocephalus, assembly GCF_002837175.3. Taxonomy (NCBI): domain Eukaryota; kingdom Metazoa; phylum Chordata; class Mammalia; order Artiodactyla; family Physeteridae; genus Physeter; species Physeter macrocephalus. Next base: position 175,606,233 of record NC_041224.1, read on the forward strand.
TGGCTTATGGAGGCAACCGAGCTAGGACTTGATCCCAGACCTTCTGTCTCCAGAGCTGGGATTTTCCTTCTCAGCATCAGTGTCTGTATAAATCCTGCCTTCCTCGTCCACTTTGCAGCTAGAAATAAGCTCCCAGGCAAAGGTTTCTACGTGAGAACCTAAATAAGCCCTTTCAAATACTGCTGTCAGGAGGGTGAATTGCTAAGGCTTTTCCTGAGGACAATTTGGTGATGTGTGTCAAAAATCCCTTAAAAATGGACTTTCCCCTTGACTTGCAATTTTAATTCTAAGGATTTTTCTTAAAGAAATAATCACAGATAGGCAAAGGTCTATATACAAGCAATTCCATTACATTGTTTACACTGCTGAAATTCTGGGAGCACATTAAGTACCCACCAGTAATGGAGTAGTTAACTCATTTATGAAGCAGCCATAAAATGGAATACTAAGCAGCCATTAAAAATCATGTTTTAGAAGGTTGCTTAATGACATGGAACATGTTCATGGTGTTTTTGCAGAGAAAAAGCAGGATTGAAATAAAATTTGCGTATATGGCCGTAGGAAAGAAGACTGGAATAAGCTACATGAATAAAATAAAATACGTGAAAAAGTTTATAGACCTATCAAGGTGAGAAGATTATGGAAGATTTTATTTCTGGCTCTTGGCTTTCCTATATTTTCTAAATTATATATCTATTTGTGTTTGGGAACACAACAAATGTCATTACAACTTTTTTTAAAAAATTATTTAATTTATTTATTTTTGGCTGCGTCGGGTCTTCGTTGCTCTGTGCGGGCTTTCTCTAGTAGCGGCAAGTGGGGGCCATTCTTCGTTGAGGTTCACGGGCTTCTCATCGTGGTGGCTTCTCTTGTTGTGGCACGTGGGCTCTCGGAATGTGGGCTTCAGTAGTTGTGGCACACAGGCTTAGTTACTCCATGGCATGTGGTATCTTCCCGGACCAGGGCTCGAACCCGTGTCCCTTGCATTGACAGGCAGATTCTTGACCACTGAGCCACCAGGGAAGCCCCATTACAACTTTTAAAAACACGAAAGTGTTTCTTAATCTCTCGAGGATGAAAATATAAGTAGGTCGTGTTGGGTTCTCTATGGTAGGACAACACAAATAGTGACTTTGTTCCCCAAACACAGTGGACCCTTTGGGAACTTGACCTCTCTCCATGTAGACTACACACAAAGGTAATATCGGATAGCACCTCAGTGCTCTGTAAACCCTCGATAGCACAGAAGAATAGAAGTTTAAGGTGGTTGGAAGGGAGCTCTGGGTATCACCTGCCCACTGGTCCCTAGTACAGGAATCTCCAAGTTTTCAGCCTTGACAAGAGGCCCCCTAGCCTTCTCCTGAGCTCTCTCAGGGCCGGGCAACCCCCGTGAGTCAGTGAGGGCTTTCTCACTGCTGTACCGCTCAGGTTGACAGGCGCTTCCACTGAGACCAAATCCAGGATTGCTGCCTCCTGGGGTTACGTGGCATGAGTCAGCTCCTTTGCATAAGCGACTCCTGGGGTCATATAGCAGGAGTCAGCTCCTTTGCATAAGTGACAGCCCTCCCAGTGTGGGAGGACAGGTCCTGTGTCCTCTGAACCATTTCTTTTTCAGACAGGCATGTGAAAAAGACTAGGGGGCTTTAGTCACTATGATTCAGCAGCATTGGTCAACAGACCCAACTCAACTGTGAAGAGCTTCTTCCCTCAGGAAACCCTCCTAACGCCTCAGCAGACACAAGATTCCCCCATCTGACTCCTACAGCAGCCTGTCTTTCAACATGGGGTGATGATGGAGTCACTTTCCTCAGCACTCTGTGACCTTCTCAAGTCGAGGGACCTTCTTCAAGTCTTCTCGGCATACCCAGTACTTAACAGGGGCATGGGTATCCATGCATTCTTGGACCACACAGAACATATTAATCTAGTGCCTGCACTGAGCCAGGCACTGCAGTAACTCTGAGTCTACAGCTGTAAACAAAACAGATAGGAGCCTTCCCCGGAGGGAGTTCATAATTCTCGAGGAAGTCAGAATATAAGTAGATGATAAATAGGTACATGATAGATAGATAAAAAGGGATTGGATGGATGACTTGGATGGATGGATGGGTGGATTGCATGGATGGATTAGATTGAATGAATAGATGGATTGGATGGATGTATTGGACAGATATATTGGATATATGGAAGGATTGGATGGATGGATTGGATGGATAGATAGATAAATCAATAAATCAATAAATGGCAGGTACCAGCTAGCTGACACTATAATACATACTATGAAGAAACAGAAGATGGGGGCTCTAAGAAGAGATATAGTGAGTATAAGAATAATGTAGCAGTTAGGAGCAAGGATCCAGCTCTACCTCTTACTAGCTGTGTGAACACAGGCAAGTTTTTTTTTTAACCACGGTGCCTCAGTTTCTTCATAAGTTAAGTTAGGATTAGTTTATTTCTCTGGTGATGCTTAAAGCATGCAGGCACTAGCAAGTGTTGGTTGTTATTTTTATTGTTAAGATATGTGGGTATTGAGGACACGGGGAGGGGGAAGGGTAAGCTGGGACAAAGTGAGAGAGTGACATGGACATATATACACTACCAAATGTAAAACTGATAGCTAGTGGGAAGCAGCCGCATGGCACAGGGAGATCAGCTCGGTGCTTTGTGACCACCTAGAGGGGTGGGATAGGGAGGGTGGGAGGGAGGGAGACACAAGAGGGAAGAGATATGGGAACATATGTATATGTATAACTGATTCACTTTGTTGTAAAGCAGAAACAAACACACCGTTGTAAAGCAATTATACTCCAATAAAGATGTAAAAAAAAAAAAAAAAAAGATATGTGGGTATGGGTGGGTGTGGTGTCAGGGAAGATCCTTCCGGGGAATGACTCCTGAGACTTTAAGCATGGGCAAGAAATGGCCAGAAAAGCATGGGGAGTGGGGAAGGGGGAAGAGCTGGAATGAAGGCTCCAGGGTGGTAAATGGCCTGGAACCAAAGGCCAGGAGACCTAGCGTGTGAGAACAGAGGAGAGATAACCCAGAACACCTGGGGAGTCAGCTGGTCTGCTCCCACAGGGCCTTGCCAGTCACCTCCATTGGCTTAAGTGTGCTGGGAAGCAAGGGAGTGACCCGTTTTACTTTTTAGTTCCTCTGGCTGCTCAGTGGGAAAGAGGGAGGCTGGGAAGGCCTCAGGAAGGGATGGAGAGGTGGTATGGAGGCAGAGCTGATGCTATTGCCTGTGAAGCCTTGTAAGAATGAGGAAACTACAGTGCACACACGTACAAACACACACACAACTTCTTGTCCATGGGCAGACACAGATTGGGTACCAGCGAATAATATGCGGTGACTGGACACAAATTGGTTTTAGTCTGTTCCAGGACCCCTTTTCAGGAGCCTTTATCAAAGAAACAATTATTTATGACACTTGTTAAAGATGGTAAAGCAGACCATTCAGGACCATCCTGATTGGTACAGGGATGACGGTGATAGTTGTGCAGTGGAAGAAAGAGAATAGGCTCAATTCTAGATACAGCATGGCCAGGTGGGAATTTATAGCCAAGGAACAAGGTAAGGGTTGGTAGATGGAAAATTACAGGGGAAACATTAGGGGTAGGAGAGGATTCTGGCTAAGCCTATCTAGAAGGAATCTTGTTGAAGACAGGTTGAAGTGATCAGACATCACCTGGAGGATGATGGAGGAACCTGATCAGATTTTGAGGGGGATCAGATATCAAGAGTAGGGGTTTCTTGCTACATTGACTTAGCAGAGCTCTAGCTAAAATTGGATTTTACAAGGAAGGGCCCAGATGGGCCTAAGAGAAGTTTCAGGATCCTGAATCAAGTTTGGTCAAGCAAAAGAACTTTGTCACCTTGTACACATATGCATACAATAGTCCTGTTCAAATAAGTGTGTGGCAGAGAAGCTGAATGACATTTCCTTCATAGGACAGATGAATGAATGAGTCTGAGGCTGGGTTTGCAGGAAGATGGTGTCCAGGAGGGAAAGGGTGATTCTTCTGTTCTCACTGGAGTTGAACAGAATGGAATATGCATTCTTAGGCTTCAAAGCATAGGAGAATGTTGACTTTGCAGCTTTTTTAGGAACGCGAGCCGTGAGATGAGAGAATGGCAGACAGCAGTGGGAGAGGTAGAGCCTTGAGAAAGTAGTTCAGATACCAGGGTCACTCTTCTCAAACATTTGAAGGCCTGCTACTGGGAAACAAATGTCAGCTGGTGTAGCAAGGCTTTGATGAGGAGATGAAGGGCCAATGGACAAAACCAACAAACACGTGAAAATATATTCAACATCCTTAGTCATTAAGGAAGCCCAAATCAAAACCACAAGGAGCTATTACTTCACACCCATTAGGATGGCTAGAATTAAAAAGATGAACAACAGCTAGTGTAGGAGATGATGTGGAGTAATTGGAACCCTCATGCCTTGATGGTGGGAATATGAAGCGGAGTGATGAAAAAGTTCTGGAATTAGATACTGGGGATGGTTGCACAACTTTGACTTTGTCAATGTACTAAAAATTAATGAATGATACACTTGAAAAGGGTAAGTTTTATGGTGTGTAAATTATGTCAATAAAGCTGTCATTAATTAATTTTTTAAAAAATTTATTTTATATTGGAGTAGAGTTGATTTACAATGTTGTGTTAGTTTCAGTTGTACAGCAACGTGATTCAGTTATACATATACATATATCTTTTCTTTTTCAGATTCTTTTCCCATATAGGTTATTATAGAGTATTGAGTAGAAAAAAATACAGAAAAAAATATGGGGAAAAGACTAGTCTGCACTTAGAAAAGAGAGCCAAAAGCGCTTTAAATATATTATCTAAACTAGAGGATATTCTGGGTAGAAGGCAACATGGAGCCACTTATTTTCCAGGCCATGCCATTTGCTGTCCCACCGGTAGAACAGGGAATTGACTCCCACTGGGTTGACACACCGTTGGTATGTGTTTTGCTGGGTTAAACAGGTCCTGGTGAGGCTTGGGGACAGGACAACTAGAATGAAGACTCCATTGGACAAGTCATGTTCTCAGTTCTTGAGGGTCTAAGCTTGACCTCCAGGACAAATACGTCTCTATACCATGACCATTGGGCCCTCATCTAAAGAATGAGGAAGAAAAAGGACACTTGAGTTGGAGCTAACTGATGTTGAGCCTTTAAAGCATTTGGGGGTGCTGAGGATGTCAGCCCTCAGTCATCGTGGCCTCTGAGTCAGGCAAATGACATGATCAAAATGACCCTTAATCTCTCCGTAATTAATTGAGGATCTATAAAAATAGCGCAATTGGCATAGTGTCGTAAATTAGCATACTAATACGGTGACCCTCACTAGGTAAGCAGCATGGATTTACATGTGGGTGTCGTGCTGGGACCCATGGCTGAAAGGCAGATCTGGTGCAGGAGGTATCCGAGCTGCATTATCCCATGGTCGCGCTGCTTTCTTCCAAGACAAGGATTAGTGCTAATAATTTCTCCCCAGGGAATCACTATCTAAATCCAGGTTTTCTGCAGAGTCTGTAAATACAGCTAGAGTCCTATTGGGGAGCAGAGAGGAGAGGCACAAGGAAGTAGGTCAATCCGAGTGCTTTTGTGCACTAACAATGATGGAGAGCATCGAAGTTGCCGTGTCGCTTAAGCAGTTGTTCTGTTTGTATTGACCAAGTAAGCTAGAAATCCAGGAGGGAGGTGATTTAAAGTATTAGAAGCCAGCGAGACTTCTGGAGCCAAAAAAAAAAATTGTGCTTTCACATAGAGTTGGGTGATTCTGAGTAATGGAAGGAACCTTCTGTACATTTCTCAGCTTGCTTTGTTGTAACTGGACCTGAGAGCTCTCTCCAAGCTTTGTGGCAGCATGTTTGGCCGTCACCTACTTTGAGAAATGGATATTCACAAATGGTCGTGTTTTAAACGCATCCTCTGATCCAGCTTATTACAAGGACATGTTATTTATGGAAGGGGTCCTGTTTGTAAAACCTCAGGTAAAACTGCATGGTAGAAAGGAAACATCGTAGGCTGTGGCAAGGAGACTTGGACTCTAGACCCAGACTGGCAACCGACTTTCTGTGCAGACTGAGGCCAGTGACTTCACCTTCTTTACACACGGCGCCATATTTAAAATGAGGAAGAGGCTTCTAGGACCCCTTCTACATTAATAATATGAAGTATCTCAAAAGTCATGTCTGAATACCTTGGGGAGGGATGATGTAAAGACGATTTGCAAATCTACTAATAAATAAAGGCTTGCTGAGGAAAAGGAATGGACGTTTAGTCTGTGCCTAAAGTGCCCGGCTCTCTGTCATGTGCTTTTTCATGGAATCCTCAAAACTACCGTGATTTTGGCTGTCGTTTCCATCTTTGCAGCTAAGTCAGTTGGAGCTCACAGAGTTTGCAACTTAGCTAAGTTTTTTGGCATCTAGCAAGTAGCAAATGTGGGTCCTTATTCTAAAAAGTTAATGGTAGTAGGTAACATGCGTCAAAACTTCTTTTATGTGTTTGTTACTGTTATTATTAATTCATTGAATCTTTTCAACAACATCGTGAGATAGGAAGTTTGGTAATTTTACAGATGAGCAAAGTGTTGCTCAGAGTAGGTCAATGGCTTTTTCAAGGTCAATGGGTTAATAAAAAGTTATGAAGAAATATTGCTTTCTGATTGCAAGAGTGGATGGATGGATGGATGGATGGATGGATGAAACAATGAGGAAATTAACTAGACAAGTCTCTGATGAGGCTTGGACAGATAAACTACCCAAAACCCATGGTGGCCAACAACCACTGAGGGGTGATATGGTCATGTGCCTCTTCTGTTTCAAAGTCTTAAATGATTCCACATTGTCTGGGAATAAAAAAAAAAACTAATAAAAATATTCTTCTAAATGGTATATAATAATACTACTACCATTTATTGTTCATGTAGTATATGTTACAAAGAATTAAGTATTTTCTGCACAAATTGTCTCATTTAATTCTCACAGCTGCACTGTAGGGTAGTATTATTTATTTTTTGATTTCACAGTAAAGAAACTAAAGGTCATAGAAGCTAACTAATTTAGGCATACACCTGGGAATGGGTGGCCACATAATTTGTCATCCTAACTGGGATCATTCTGATAGTGAGAGGGAGGTGTGCTGATAATTTTGGGGGTAGAGCAGGCATAAACAGGGCTCTTGCACACCTACTGGAGGTATTGTCTTTGTAACTTGGCAGTGGAAAACCTGGGGTGTAAAAGCTTTCTCATCCGAGTCCATGTTTCTAACTTCTACCCTCCCAGCCTTGCTAAGTCTTCTTTCCACCACGCACTCCAGGCTGGGCAGCTCTCACCAGTTCCCACAGGGCTGCTTTCATGCCGCCATGCTTGATGTGAACCATTGCATTCTACGCTGACTTGAACTGCTCATGAGATTCTCCTCCTTTGCATATTCCTCTGCCTGGTATACCCTCCTCCTCTTCTTTGACAAACTCCCTTTCAGTCTTCAAAACTCCTTCTGTCTGCACTTACCCTGGGAAGACTTCTGTCAATATTGACTTCCCTCTCTCCAATCCCATAATCTTTCTTTGCTGTTCATATCTCTTTTTCCTTCTTTCCCACTCAGTTATGATGTTTCAAGGGCAGACACTCATTGTTGTAACTCCAGGGTCCAGCATGGAACTCACCACTGAATGGGACTAATAATTTTTAAGAAAGGAGGGAAAATGGGAGGAAAAGAAGAAGTATGAATACTTGTGGTTCTAATGGAAATTGAAGGTGGATCATTCATTCATTCATTCACCCATTCAATCAACGTTTATTGAGCACCTATCATATTCTAGGTGCTGGAATTTCACTGGTGGATAAAACAGACAGCTAGTTGTTCTGGAGGTACGTGTTTCCTAAAAGGGGACAGACAATACATAAATAAACAAATATCAGTCATGAGACTTATGTACCATAAAGGTGTGGCTAAGCATCCTGCAGAAATAGAGAAATCAAGAGAATACATTTTAGATGTAAGAACACTTGCCCTTGACCTGATAGCCTGAATTTTATAGGTGACATCGTGTCACATCCTCAAGGAGAACTTCCCAGTGGAGTTCAACTCTCTTTTTGTAAGATCATTTTGAGGAAGGTAAGATGGGTATTGTACCCAATTTGCAGATTCAAAGACAGGAAAGGAGAGCAATGAAGAGATGGTTCCTAGGTGGTAGAGATTGTGCAAAGGGAGGTGGGGTGTGAACCCAGATCTTCTGCTACCACGATTTTCCTAGAAACTCTGATTACTTGGAACAGACTCTACCTGAAAAGTGATTAATGATATCATTAAAAAAATCTAATTTATAGTATTAGAATATACTGATATATAAATGTATTAGTTTTCTGTGGCTGCTGTAACAAATGACCATAGACTTGCTGACTCAAAACAACAGAAAGTGATTCTCTCACAGTTTTGGAAGTCAGAGGTCTGAAATCAGTACCACTGAGCTGAAATGCTCCTTCTGGAAGTTCTGGGAACAATCCCTTCCTTACCTCTTCCAGCTTCTCGTGGCTGCCAGTGTTACTTGGCTTGTGGTCACATCACTCCAACCTTCAAGACCAGCATCTTCAAATCTCCTGCTCTGCCTTCACACTGCCTTCTCCTCTATGTGTGTACTTAAATCTCCTTCTGCCTCCTTCTTATAAGGACACTTTTGATTGCATTTAAGTCCTTTTCAGGTAATCCAGAATAATCTTCCCATATCAAGATCCTTAGTTGAATCACGTCTGCAAAGACCCCCCTCTTTTTTGTCATACAAAGTAACATATTTACTGGTTCCAGAGATTAGGACATGGACTTATTCTGAGGGACCATTTTTCAGCCCACCACAAAAACTAACTCCTAATTATACTATACTAAGACTTGGTAGGTGATAAAGATATTAAGCCACAGTTTATTCAATGCTTATACCACCTGGGAGACACCACCTACGATGGCTACAGGCTCTGAAATGGAAGGGAGAGTTTTCAAATCTAGCCTTCTTAAGCTCTGGACTCAGACTTTCTGCACCCCTTTCCATTGAAGCAATTTTTTTAAAACAGTAGTTTTATTTTTATTGTTTCCCCTTTTTTCCTGGACCAAAGTCTCTCTTGAGTAAAGCATCCCCGTTTGCAAAATAAGAAACTTTCCCTCTGGCTACGTGTTCTTGGGATGGAAAGCTGTATTTTTCATTTTGCCCAAGTTTGGGCTCTGTAATAGCAAACTCTGTGTTCTGTTTGTGCAAATTATCCCTCCTGACAGTGATGGGGAAGTACTCTTCTTCCAAGAGAGTTAATAGATCCAGTAGCAGGGACGGCATCTCTTTGCCACTTTCCCCAGGAGCAATAGGACTGATTATTTTATTAGCCCAATGAAGTGCTGGCAAAGGGGGGATCCTTCTCAGTTCTCTTCACCTGGGATTTTCTGGTTCCTGGAGCCTATGTGTGTCCAGTCTTCAGCCAATTTACATAAAGTTCAGCTGAAGGGGTGTGGGGACCCAATCTCTCAGTGTCAGGGGGTTCCAACCTGCTTCAGGCTAATTCCATTGCTATCCTCATTCCAATCAATGTATTTTGTCAAACGTGTAGTCAAAGTCAGGTTGCCTTCTTCTGTGAATGATGAGTGCTAAATAACATTAATAGTTAAAAGATGCTAATGTTCTCCCAAACGGTCAGGTTTCTGTCTCTTTCTCTTTTTGCTGTCATTTTCATCTTACTGATAATGTGTGAAAGGCGAAGTCTTTCCCCACCCCAGCTCAAACTTAATACAGTGCCAGCGAGCTATTTGTCCCAGCTCCCCAGAGACATCTGAAATTGATTTCAGAGGCTGAACACTCAAATTAGATATTTAAAGCAACGAAGATGAATTTGAAGATAAATCTACCCTGTTGAGGGTCAGAGGACAACCGATGAAGCATTTTTTTTTTTTTTTTTTATTCTTAGCCCATAATGTGGATTCTTATTCAGCATGTCATTTTCTGGAATCAATATGCAAATTAAAGAAACGTAGCATTGAGTACCTACCTGTAAGGACTGTGTATCGTCAAGTGTCTAGCTAGGTTTGCCTTGAAGCCAGAGTATGTATTTGGCAAGTTGAGTTTGGAACACTGAGGTCTGATGGATTCATGTTGCTTCTAGAACTCCAGTTTCACCCAACTTGTACTGAATTTAATTTCATACTAGCAATGTTATTTCACTTGCTTATGAGTCACAAACAATTGATTTTGTGCAAGTTTGGGAATCTTACAGGGTGTGATACAGCAAGATGTCCTCTTTTAAACTATTTTTTTTTAATCAGAAAGTATGTTTACAGATTTGTTCATTAGAGACAAAAAAATTCGGAAATAAATGTTCACAAGAATACATCATGGACCAGAGGCAGAGTCTGGATATGAAATACAATGCAGTCAAGGAAAATAAAACGTGGGGCTCTCTTCATGTATTCCCAGAATTTCCTTTGACTTTATTTCATTTTATTCTAGTCTATATATTAAACATGTGCATGGTCATAGCTTCTTTCTGGAGAACTGCCTTGTCCTAGATATTTTACTCTTTTTGATGTGAAAATAATTGTAAATTGCAATATTGGTCTGAGAGGTTGGAAAGAAATGCTTTAGTTTTCCAGTAGAACAAGGCAGTCCTTAAAGATGTAACACCAACTTTCTGCTGAGAGAAAGACTTTTATTTTTCAAAGCAGAAATATGGGATTATGGGGAGAGAGGATTAGAATTTTGCCTTGACCTTTCTCCTCCTGAATGAGACCAGTGGAATTAACTTAACCTTCTGAGATGTATGATTTGTTTACTGCTCCTTAAAGCCTACCAGCTTAAATTCTGCAATTAATTATGGGGAGACTGAAAGTTTAGGTGGGTGATGAGAACATGAGATACCCCCAATCAGATTCAGGTTAACTCAACTGTGAATGTCAACTAGAGGAAGTGGATACAGAATGCTATTGTAAATTGTGCTACATAAAGGTAATTCCTGAAGTTTTTAGAGTGGAATTGCAGAGAATTTTGGAGGCAAACAGTCAATGGTTTGATTCTAGGTTCTTTCACATCCTGAGTGGCTTTAGGCTGACAAATTGTCTACGTTATTAGTAAAGATAAGCTAGGCTATGCTTCAGTAACAAATAAGTCCAAAATCCCGGAGGCTTAATAGATTTGTTGCTTGTCATACAATATGTCTATTGGGGGTATGCCCCACATCATCACTGAGGAAACAGGCTCACAAGGGGCTCCCCCATTTGGAGCCACATGGTCAGAGGCATGGCTTCCCTAGTTGCCATAAAAGAGAAAAGAAATGAAAAATTGCGTGCCATTTCCTCCCTGCCTGGGCCTGGATATGATGCAAGTCACTTTTGCTCACAGTCCATAGGTCTAACTACAAAGGGGTTGGAAGATGTAGCAGAACTGATAGAATGCTTGAGGCATGTCACTGTCTCTATGCCTCAGTCTCCCCATTATGCAAAAAGAAGATAACAATACCTACCACAAAAGGTCACTCTGAAAATTAGTGATAAAAATGTTAAAGCGATTTTTCCTTTGAAGATGGCGTAAGAGTAAGACGCAGAGATCACCTTCCTCCCCACAGATGCATCAGAAATACATCTACACATGGAACTGCTCCTATAGAACACCCACTGAACGCTGGCAGAAGACCTCAGACCTTCCAAAAGGCAAGAAACTCCCCACGTACCTGG
>NC_041224.1:175618172-175619082 GCF_002837175.3 Physeter macrocephalus
GAGAGATTCCCGCACAGAGGATCGGTGCCAACTGGCACTCACCAGCCCGAGAGGCTTGTCTGCTCACCCGCCGGGATGGGCGGGGGCTGGGAGCTGAGGGTCGGGCTTCAGTCGGATCCCAGGGAGAGGACTGGGGTTGGTGGCGTGAACACAGCCTGAAGGGGTTAGTGCGCCACGGCTGGCCGGGAGGGAGTCCGGGAAAGTGTCTGGAGCTGCCGAAGAGGCAAGAGACTTTTTCTTCCCTCTTTGTTTCCTGGGGCGCGAGGAGAGGGGATTCAGAGCTCTGCCTAAAGGAGCTCCAGAGACAGGCACGAGCCGCGGCTATCAGTGCAGACACCAGAGATGGGCATGAGACGCTAAGGCCGCTGCTGCCGTCCCGAGAGGCCTGTGTGCGAGCCCAGGTCACTCTCCACACCTCCCCTCCCAGGAGCCTGTGCAGCCCGCCACCGCCAGGGTCCCGGGATCCAGGGACATCTTCCCCGGGAGAACGCAAGGCGCGCCTCGGGCTGGTGCAACATCACGCAGGCCTCTGCCGCCGCAGGCTCGCCCTGCATCCGTACCCCTCCCTCCCTCCCCAGCCTGAGTGAGCCAGAGCCCCCGGAACTGCTCCTTTAACCCCATCCTGTCTGAGCGAAGAGCAGACGCCCTCAGGCGACCTACACACAGAGGCGGGGCCAAATCCAGAGCTGAGCCCCAGGAGCTGTGCGAGCAAAGAGGAGAGGGGGAGGTCTCTCCCAGCAGCCGCAGAAGCAGCGCATTAAATCTCCACAATCAACTTGAAGTGCCCTGCATCTGTGGAAAACCTGAATAGACAGCGAATCATCCCAAGTTGAGGAGGCGGACTTTGGGAGCAAGATATACTATTATTTTCCCCTTTTTTTCTTTTTGTGAGTGTGTATGTGTGTGCTGC
>NC_041224.1:175619703-175620661 GCF_002837175.3 Physeter macrocephalus
CTTTCCTTTCTATTTTTTCTCCCTTTTATTCTGAGCCATGAGGGTTAAAGGCTCCTGGCGCTCCAGCCAGGTGTCAGGGCTGTCTCTGAGGTGGGAGAACCAACTTCAGGACACTGGTCCACAAGAGACCTCCCAGCTCCACGTAATATCAAACGGCGAAAATCTCCCAGAGATCTCCATCTCAACACCAAGACCCAGCTTCACTCAACCACTAGCAAGCTACAGTGCTGTACACCCTATGCCCAACAACTACCAAGACAGGACTACAGCCCCACCATTAGCAGAGAGGCTGCCTAAAATCATAATAAGGCTACAGACACCCCAAAACACACCACCAGACGTGGACCTGCTCAACAGAAAGAAAAGATCCAGCCTCATCCACCAGAACACAGGCACTAGTCCACTCAACCAGGAAACCTACACAACTCACTGAACCAAACTTAGCCACTGGAGACAGACACCAAAAACAACAGGAACTACGAACCTGCAGCCTGCAAAAAGGAGACCCCAAACACAGTAAGATAAGCAAAATGAAAAGACAGAAAAACACAGCACATGAAGGAGCAAGGTAAAAACCCACCAGACCTAACAAATGAAGAGGAAATAGGCAGTCTACCTGAAAAAGAATTCAGAATAATGATAGTAAAGATGATCCAAAATCTTGGAAATAGAATAGACAAAATGCAAGAAACATTTAACAAGGACCTAGAAGAAATAAAGAGGAAGCAAGCAATGATGAGCAACACAATAAATGAAATTAAAAATACTCTACATAGGATCAATAGCAGAATAACTGAGGCAGAAGAACGGATAAGTGACCTGGAAGATAAAATAGTGGAAATAACTACTGCAGAGCAGAATAAAGAAAAAAGAATGAAAAGAACTGAGGACAGCCTCAGAGACCTCTGGGACAACAATAAACGCACCAACATTTGAATTATAGGGGTCCCAGAAGAAG
>NC_041224.1:175623984-175645502 GCF_002837175.3 Physeter macrocephalus
AGGGAGATGCAAGAGGGAAGAGATATGGGAACATATGTATATGTATAACTGATTCACTTTGTTGTAAAGCAGAAACTAACACACCATTGTAAAACAATATACTCCAATAAAGATGTTAAAATATATATATATGTATATATATATATATATATATATAAATGTTAAAGCATCTACTAGGTGCCTAGTAAAATTGAGTTATTAATATTGCAACAAAAGACAACTCCAGTGTGGTTCTACTTGTAGAAGTACCTCAATGAATTTGGTTCTTACAGAAACATTAGATGATGAAGACAAGTCTTATTTCATCAAATTCTTTCGAAGTTATCAAGACCTTTCTAGGTATCAGGCACTGTGCTTAGAGCTGCAGACTATACAAAGGGAATTAAGATTCAGCTGCCAAAAAACAGGAACTATTGTTAGTCCAGGAAGTGTAAAAATAAGACAAGTGCCCACATAACAGATTATGAAAACAATTAAAGTATATGGAATGTTGCTCAACATCATTAGCTATTAGGGAAAGCCCAATCAAAACTATGAGATAATACTTCACACTCACTAGGATGGCTATAATAAATAACAAAATTACATATATATGTATGTGTGTATATATATACACACACACATACACAGAAAATAACAAATATTGATAAGAATAAGGGGGTATTGAATCATGTACTCACTACTGGTGAGAATTTAACATAGAGTTACCATATGACCAAGTAATTCCATTCTAAGACATACATACCCAAGAGAATAGAAAATACATGTCCACACAAAAACTTGTTTATGAATGTTCATAATAGTGTTATTCATAATAGTCAAAACATGGAAACAACCCAAACGTTCATCAGCTGATGACTGGATAAACACAATGTGCATAAATGCAATATCTGTACCATGGGATATAATTTGGCTGGAAAACGATGACGTTCTAGTACATGCTACAGCAAGGGTGAAACTTGAAAACATCATGCTAAGTGAAAGAAAGAAAGTAAATTTGTGGTTGCCAGCGACTGAGGGGATAGGAGTGACTGTCAGTGGGTATGGCGTTAATTTCTGGGGTGATGAAAATGTTCTGGAATCAGATGGTGGTGATGGTTGCATAACTTATGAACATATTAAAACTATTGACTTGTATAATTTAAAAGGGTGAATTTTATGGTATGTGAATTATATCTCAATAAAAATTATATAAGAAAAAATAAGAATTTAAAGAAGGGGGGGTTGTCTGGTTTGGAGAATCTGGTAAGTCTTCATCTGAGGTCAGCCTAAAAGGATAGCAATGATTTTGCAGAGGAACATGAAAGGTATGCAAGAGAAAAGTAAAGTATATGAACACAACTGAGAAAACACCTTTTAGTGGTTGTTTGCTTGTTTGGTCCTCCCAATTATCTGCCTCAGATGCATAAGGAGAGGACCTTAGGAACCATATTTGAATTTCATGATTTCTTATCCATGGTCATAGATGACTGGGCCAAAGTAGCCCCATGACTTGAGCTGGGAAAGTTAGATTCTCTCTGTCAAGTTTCTGTTCATAAGACCTGAGATTTCCAGATACTGAGAGGTAGAACCTGAGTCCCAGTGATGGCAGAGAGCTAGATGGAAAGTGGTCTTCAACACACACTCAGGTTGGCTGTCCTGAGTCTCCTCTTTTGAGTCCCAGTTGCTCAGCATTTCTATGGATCCCATAGAGTCCTCTCCAATAAATTCCTATGTTTTGCTTGGGCAAGTTTAAGCTTGCTTCTGCTACTTCAACCAGAAAAAGACCAAACAGTGTGTTCAGCAAACAGTAAAAAAATCAGTCTGACCACAGCTTACAAGGAGATGAATGTGGAAAAGTCAGCTGGGACCTTCTTCTACAGCCTTCTTGGAAGCCAGGCTGAAGAGTAAACATTTAATCAGGGGAGTCCTTTAAGGCTTTATGACAATGAGATGTCTTATAGACACCATTTAGGAAAACTGATCTGGCACCAATGAGTTAGAATATACAGATTCTCCTCAGTATTGTTTCTCCCTTTCAGTGACCATGTATAGACAGAAGAAGTTCAGTTATGTAGGTTGAATTATAAATCAGAAAACAGCGATTGATTTCCATATTAGAACATTTCTGGTTTAACTCATTGTGGAGTTTTAAGTCCAACCTCATCAGTATGTATCCCATGTATCCCTTCCTATGTTCAAAGCACCATGCTGACTATTTACAATAGCAAAGCATGAAAACGACATTGACAGATGAATTAACAGATGTCCATCAACAGATGAACAGATAAAGAAGACAGGATAAATATATATATGTGTATATGTATATATATATATATATATATATATATATATATATATACACACAATGGAATATTACTCAACCATAAAAAAGAATGAAGTATTGCCATTTGAAGCAACATGGATGGACCTAGAGATTATCATACTAAGTGAAGTAAGTCAGACAGAGAAAGACAAATATTATATGATATCACTTACACGTGGCATCTAAAAAATAATACAAATGAATCTATTTACAAAACAGAAACACACTCATAGACATAGAAAACAAACTTATGGTTACCAAAAGGGAAAGGGGGGGATAAATTAGGAGTCTGGAATTAACAGATACACATTACTTTATATAAAATAAATAAGAAACCAGGATCTACTGTATAACACAGGAATAATATTCAATATCTTGTAATAACCTATAATGGACAATAATCTGAGATATATATATATATATACACACATTCAGTTATATACATATATAACTGGATATAAATATCACTTTGTTATACACCTGAAACTAACACAAAATTGTAAATCAACTATAATTCAATTAAAAAAAAAAACAGTGCTGAAATACAACAGTGATTGTGATTGGGTCTGTGCCTCCAAGGAGCTCTCAGATAAGAGTTTACACGTGCCCTAGACCATCACTAATATTGTGGAGCGTCCATTACAGGAATGTCTCCATGGTAGAAGACATGGCATTATACAGTGTTCAGTTATTATGCTTGTGATCTCAATTCACTGAGTTCTTATCCTTAAGCAGGATGGTTGGCCTATGTGAAGAGGAGGGGACTCTTCCTTGGATCCTCAGCTTTCTGGAGTTCGCACAACTCTTGTTGGAGACACAAAGGCCTGAGTACCCTGTGACTTGATATGTTAATGGAAATTAAGAAAGGAACTAAATTTGTTAAACAGCTTAGTTATAGAAGAGAACTTAGCAATTAGTCTAAATATCCATTCAAAGTAAATATGTGTGACCTCCAAGGTTTAAATTCAGACTTTTTTCTCGTATTTTCTTCCTTCTGTCTTTCTTCTTTTTTGCTTTCCTTCTAAATAAAGTAAGATGAGTTCCTCCTGCTTTTATCATGTGAGTAGAGTTGAGATACTCTTGGCCTTAAAGCCATGGCAGACATTTTTCAGCAGAAATATCTCTTTGTCTAATGTGCTTCTTCACTCTGTATGGAATAAATTCAAAATGAAATGTTGTGTTAATACCATGACTTCTTTCTGTGGGCTTTGGGAAAAGCAGAGTGGTGCAGCTAAATGCACGTTTCAACTCCTGAAGCAAAATACATGGTATGTAAAACTCCACCCAAAATCTCTCCACATTTACTCATTCAGAAGTTTTCCAGATAAACTCTTGGAAGGTTCTCACATGTATCGGCTCAGAAGCCACACAAGCGGAGAGAGTGGAGTATGAAGGGCAAGTGGTGTGACAACCACCAGAAGACTTCCCCAGGTCTGGAGTTTGTGCCAGGCTGTACACACACTACACTGTGCCTGGGTGTGTTAGCTGTCAAAGTTTGCTTCCTCTCAAAGCAGTCTCTGAGACATGGATTAGGTACAAGTATTTATTTGGGAAATGGCCCAGGAAATACACTGTGGGTGTGAGAACAAGAGGCAAGAAAAGAAGAGCTCCAGTAAAAAGTGTGTTAGTGGTCAGATTATCACTGCAGGCAACTGGGATGCACAGCTCTCAGGAGCTTCTGAGAGGCACACTGCAGGTGCTTCAAAAATGTTTTCTGGAATTTTGAAGGCATTACGTTATATTATCATTATGGAAAATGATAGAACTTGTAGAACGTAAAATATCTGTGCTGGCATAAAAAGAAACAGTACTATGTGCTTTTTAGTTTTCGTCCATGGCTTCTACCCGTGAGTAATTTTTAACCCATTCGCTGATCACTGAAGGCAGTGGTTCTCAATAGTAAATTTAAGTAAGCTGGTTTTTCAAAGAATATACAAAGGGACCGCTTATTTTAAGACAGCTGTGTCCCAGATATAGAAAACAAATTTATGATTACCAAAGGGATAGGGAGACGAGGGATAAATTAGGAGTTTGGGATTAACAGATACACGCTGCTATATATAAAATAGATAACCAACAAGGACCTACTGTATAGCACAGGGAAGTATACTCAGTATTTCGTAATAATCTATAAGGGAAAAGAATCTGAAGAAGGATACACACACACACACACACATAACTGAATCACTTTGCTGTACACCTGAAACTAACAAAATATTGTAAATCAACTATATTTCCATTAAAAAAAAAGATAAGTGTATCCAAGACATTGGGAATCAGTTATTAATTGAAATACTCAAAGAAGAGATCAGAGGAAGCATATAATAGAGCACAGCTCACACCAAGAGAATGGAACATCTAATGTGAGTATTCAGCTGTTTGTTATTTCTGCTTTCCGTCACTACCCTGGAGAATGATCTTTTCCCAACACATGTCTGATCTTGCCATCTCTCACTTAACCATCTGCAGCAACTCCATCCCACCCATGAGAAGGGACTCAGACACCTTGTCCAGGCCATCAGGGCTCGGGCTCCAGCTCATGATTCTGGTTCCACCTCCTCTCTCCTCTACACACCCACAACTTCACTTACACCACTCCTAATTACCTAAGCTTATCCTAGTGTTTTAGCCTGAGTTTATACTTACTGTTCCCTCTCCAAGAAATATTTCTGCCTCTTACCTGTGCTTATTCTCGCTATAGGTCTTCCTCAGCTTACGATGGGGTTACTTCCTGATACCCATTGTAAGTTGGAAAGGTCACAGGTGAAAATGCATTTAATACATCTAACTTACCGAACATCATCATAACTTAGACTAACCCTCCTTCAACGTACTTGGAACGTATTGAATATCTTATGTAATTTGTTGAATATTGTACTAAAAATGAAAAACAATGATTGTATGGGTAGAGAATGGGTGTAAGAATACGGGTCGTTTACCTTTGTGATTGTGTGGCTGACTGGGAGCTGTGGCATGCTGTTACTGCCCAGCATCAGGAGAGAGTCATCCTACCACATACTGCTAGCCCAGGAAAGTATCAAAATTCAAAATTCAAAGTACAATTCCTACTGAATGCATATCACTTTCATTCCACTGTTAAGTCAAAAAATGGTAAGTTGAACCACTATCTGTATATACTTTGTTTACACTTGCGTTTTAGTATTGCCCCAATTGCAAAACCTAGTTTATTTAGATTGTTATACCTACTGGACTATACAGACTATGTTTTTTTAATTCATTTTTGCCCCTTGAGCCTATCACCATGTATAGTATATATTAGTAGGTAGGTGCTCAGAGAACTTCTATAGGAAGAAAAAATGAATGAATGGATGGATAGATGGATGGATGGATGGATAGATAGATGGGTTGATAATGTTATCCCTCAGATCTATAGTCACAGATTAAAAGTGCAGGCACAAATTAAAAGTTCATTAAGTGTGTCTTTGTGGTTTTCATTCAGGAAACTGTGTTTGTATTTAGTCCCAAAAGACAAGGAGGAAGATATCTTGCCCCAACTGAAGAGTTTCTGAAATATGTGTCTCTCAACCTGTCCTTACTATATCTTCTAGACCTGTACTCACTAATATGGCAGCCGCTATCAACAAGTGGCTATTGAGAATTTGAAATGTAGCTACTTGGATTGAGAACATGAATTTTATTTGATTGTAATTAATTTTAATTTTTATTTAAAGAAATACTTTATTTAGTTAATGGAAAACTTTATGCTTGAAACAACTTGGATATGGAAATCAACTTTTCCAACTGTAAATTTTATTAAATCTAAATACAGATAAGGTATTTTTGATAAAAATTTAGCACCTGAAAGTATAAAATACATGCTGAATTTCAAAGACTCAGAGCTAAAAAAAATTAAAAAATATCTTGTTGATAACTTATATGTTACTTACAAGTTGCAAAGCTCACATTTTGGATGTACTGACTTGAGTAGAAAATATATATGACTAAAATTAATTTCACAGGTTTTATTTTATTCATTTTAATATGGCTACTAGGAAATTTTGAATTGTTTATGTGGTTTGCATTCTATTTCTGCTGCACAGGGCAACTCTAGATCAGCACACGGCAGATGCTGGATTTTACCTATTCCCACCTGGATAGTATTGATCAGCCTCAGTTTGAACTTCCCTCATGAAAATTCTTTTCAGTGAACCAAGATAAACAAAAAAAAAGCACTAGCGTTAGATATCCATAACTAAAATACTTAAAAAACATATTTTGTTGGCTAATTATTTATTGACTTTCAGCTCAAAAAACAGCTACTAAGCTCTTCTCTGAAATGCTGGGGCTGGGACCTTACAAACCCCATTTCCTGAACTCTCTGGTCGTTTGGCTGCTGGTAAGCTTTGGCCAATAGGAGGTTGGAAGGTGGGAGGGAGGAAGATGGAACTTTCTCTCTGTCTTCCTGTTCCTGTCAACCTCATCCCCAAAGCAGTAGTTTTTCCCAGCCTCAAGATATTTTCAGCACTCCCAGAAACAATCCCCAGTGCCTGCTCTAGGACACCAGTACAACAGAACACCAGTCAATCCACAGAAGTCTGAACACCAGCTCTTTCTTATTTTATTCTGAGCCTTGAGGTGGCAACTACTCCTATAGTTTTTATTGCAGAGTTATCTCAGCTTTTGCTTTGTGCTCTTTCATTTTTCAATACTTGTATAATTACTTAAATCCCCTCTTGAAATTTATAACGTTGTTCTATTTTCCTGATGAGAACTTGAATAGTAGACATGCATTTGTAAATGCACACTTAAAAATAACTTAAACATCAAAGGATAAATCATAGTAACAACCTGAAAATAATTAGGATGAAATTATAATGAACATACAATAATCAAAATTTGTGAGGTGCAGCTAAATCTAGATTTAAAGGGAAAATTAATAGCCTTAATCCCCTTTATTAGATAAAAGAAAAGAAAAATCAGTGACCTAAGGGAAAAATGAAGAAATTTTTTAAAAAACATAAAAACAAACCTTGAAAAAAAGAAAAATGGTAACAAAAAGTAGGAGAAGAAATAAATTAATAAAATTAAACAAACAATAGAGAAAAATGAACACAATCAAAACCAAACTCTTTACAAATAATATAGTTATATCTGGTGACATAGATCAAACAAAGAGAGAAAAGCTAAAAAAAAAAAAAAGTATTTGTAATATAAAGGAACACAACCACGGGTAGAGAAGAGATAGACATTATAAGAGGAAACTATGAATAACTTAATGTAATAAATTTGAAAAACATATAAATGGGAAAATAGTTGGAAATATTAAATTTGTAAAACATGCTTTATGAACATAGACAACCCAAATAGAAATAAAGTAATTGAATGGCCAATTAATCATTACCTAAAAGAAGATAAGGAACTGTATTTTACATGGAAGTGCATGTCAGGGAAAATTTAATTTTTTCTTTCTCCTATTTGATAAACAGAAGAGAAAAAGTGAGAGAATGTTCCAAACTTTACTTTGTGAGTCTGGAATAACCCTGTCACCAAACTAAAGACAGACACTATGAGAAAAGAAAATTATGGCAATTTCACTTGTGAATAAATATAATTTCTGAGTATAAGTGAAATAATCTGAAATAAAATACTACAAAATGAATTAAACAATGTGCAAAATAATCAATTTGCGATTAACCCAGAAACATAAGGGTAAGTTTTAATTAAAAGACAAATTAATATAGTTTACCATATTAACAGAATAAAGGAGTAAAACTATGTCGACAATGATGCAGAGCTACTGATGAAATTCAAAAAATATAATTAAAAAAAACTCTTAGCAAAGTGAATCAGCTATACATACACTTATATCCCCATATATCCTCCCTCTTGCATCTCCCTCCCACCCTCCCATAAAGCAGAAACTAACACACCATTGTAAAGAAATTATACTCCAATAAAGATGTTAAAAATAAATAAAAATAAATAAATAAATTTTAAAAATAAAATTTAAAAAAACCCTTAGCAAACTAGAAATTAATTCTGTTAACTTTCAAAGACCAAGAGCATACTCACTAGTAACACATTTGTATTCCATTAGTAGTTAAATGAAAGACTAGTGGCTCCCATGTCACTGCTCAGTCCAGCACTGTGCTGGACTAACTAGAACAGAAAGTAAGACAAATCAATAAAAGCACAAGGATTGTAAGGGAAGAGACTAAATCAGCATTATTAACAAAATTAATAAGATGATTTTAGCAAGTTGGCTGGATACATGTCTGATTTATTCAATGAATTATATTTCTATAAAGAGGCATGATTACAAAAGTTTCTAATACCATTTATAATAGCAACACAAAATGCAAAGCATCATATAATAAATCTAACTAAAATCTTCAGTTCTATAGGAACTATGACTTTAACAATCTTAACTATGACTACATGTGTGTGCATGTATGTGTGCGTACCATGCTCATGTTGCAATGAGGCAATGATGTTAAGATGTCAAGTCTACCCAATTCAACCTATGAATTCAATTCTATTTTGATCAAAATCTCAATGGGAATTTTACAGAGCTTGACAACTCATTCTAAAATTTCCTAAGTCAAGTTCATTTTCTACCGTACCCAAGACATATTCATCTTACTTTTTCTACACTTACCTTCCTTCATCTCTTCAGAACTATATGCTCCTTAGACAGTGCTCTCTCTTAACCAAATAGGTCTCTCTTTATCAGATTTTCCCTCCAGTGAGGCTCGATGAAGATCTTCTTGGTCATCCACATTAATGACAATATTCTGAGTGTGTAAGTCCTCATAAGAGGGACCCTTGGTGGCCCATGCTTCCCAGTTGTGCCCACCTGCCAGGCCAGCAGCTGCAGCAGCAGTTGCTGCATGATAGAGCAAAGGGCAAGATCTATGTGGTGGGACTTAACACTCTCACATGTGAATATTTACTATAAAGTTATACTAACAATGAAAGGGTGTTAACGGGCACAGGGAGTAAATAAAGACCAATGGAACAGAACAGAAAATCCGGAACCTGACCCATGTATATATGGAAACTTGATATATGGTATAGGTGGCAATAAAGGTTAGCAAGTGTTTTATTTCAGAAAATGCCAGCTGCCCTATCAGATAAATCCTACAATATTTTCACACAATAGAAATTCATTTCTAACATCGTGAGAAGCCCTGATTGGCAGGTGCCTCTTCTAGAAGCTGTAATTCAATGACCTGTATTTTCAATCTTGTGATGCCAGCATCTTCCACTTATGGTGTCCCTGTCCACCTCAATCAAGCAACACAAGCTAGCGAAGAAACAAACATGGAGTACCACTTGCAGGAGTCTTTTTGTGAGTCTGGCTTGGAGGTGTGCACATCACGTCCATCCATAGTCTATTGGCTAGAACTCAGCCCTACTGAACCATCAAACTTCAAGGGTGGTGAGCAGGGGAAAGAAGTCCAGCTTGCTAGAAGGAGGAAGAGAAACCAAGTTTGATGAATAGGATATTAGTCCCTGCCACAGATTGGAAATAATGGCCTATTTGATGAATGGCCCAAGATAATAGGTTTTGCTTTGAGAATAAGAGAAAATGAGAGTTCTACTTAAGACCATTCACAAAAGTGCATTCTAAATGTGTGAAAGACCTAACTGTAAAAGCAAAACCTCAGAAGACAATGAAAGACAACATCTTTATGGTCTTAAGCAAGAGGTATTCATTTCATTTTCTTTTAAATACAGGACACATAAATCTCAAATCAAAATGTAAAGGCATAACCAAATTTTACTAAATTTACTAATGACACCATAAAAAATTGAAAATGTAGAGCAATAAATATGACCAAGAAGACATGAATATTCAGAACAAGAATACCTATAAAACAACAAGAAAAATAGAAGTAATCATAGAGAAAAACTTGACAAAGATATGAATAAGCAATTCAGCAAGGAGGAAATCTGGGGTGTTGAAGACATCAAAAGATGTACATCATCACTATAAATCGGGGGGACAAAATACGGCGAGAATGTCAATTTTTAAAAACAAATTGATAATACTCAGAATTGACAAGAATCTATAAGTGGGACCTCTTAGACACAGCTGGGGGAGTATAAATTGGTACACATACTCTGAAAAATAAATGTCAATATTTAGTTAGGTGGAAGATATTTATGTTCTATAACTCAGCAATTCCATTTCTAGCTACATACTCTATAGCAACTCTCACCATATGAGGGACACGTGCAAGAATTTTCACTGGCTTTATTTTTAACAAAATAAGAGAGAAACAATCTAAATATCTATCAACAGGAGAGTCTATTAAAATTCTGTTCAAACACTAGACAGCAGTTACAATAAATGAAGTGGAGATAGATGTAACAACAGGATAAAAATCTCAAAATTGCTGTGTTTAGGGGAAAAAAAAGATTTTCTGGATGTTGTGTATTATATGAGGCAAACGATATAAAATTGAATATGAAGCAAAATAGTATATACTGTGATTATGGATGAAAGGAAAAATGTACAATTCATGTGAGAAGGGTAAGGAATAAATGTAATATGGTAACTGGTTGACTTTAAGAAGAGAAGAGGAAGATATGTTTGGGAAAGGAGTGAACAAGAGGCCTTAACTGTATTGATAAAGATGAATTTATTTACAAGTCGAGAAATAGAGACTACTATGAATCAATAGATGAATGTACAGATGGTTGGGGACAGTGCTGTTCTTTATATTATTTGCCATCCTTTGCTATATGCTAAATATATTTTATAATTTAAAAAGATTCAGAAATAACAGTCTTTGATCTTATCTCTTTCCAGGCATCACCACTTCTCCATAAAAAGCCTATGAAAAACCATTTCCCTAATTCTAATTTCCATTTCCTCTGCCTCAAATAATGACTCTTGACCATCCCGTAGAGAGGGGCACACTCATGAATAGACAATGGCCATCTCACTCCACCTCTCTGAGCCTCAGTTTCCTCATTGCAAATGGGAAACCACCTGTGTGAAGCTGTGGTCGAGGAGAAGGGACGAAATTTACAGAGAGCTCTGGCGTCAATCCACAGCCCCCGCTATGATGATTGTTTATATTTTTCTGGGTATAGATGGGACTCTGCCAGGGACCCACAGAGAAGCTTGGTCTGGCCCATGGAGAGAGGGTGACCCCTAGTCCAGGGTCTCCATCTGAAACACCTGGGAAGCACCGTGGGGAGACAATGCCCAGACCCCACGCTGGGCCAACTGAATTGAGACCATCCAGGGTACAGCCTGTGCGCTAGGAGTTTTGAATATCTTCAGGTGAGCCCGAAGCACTGTAGAGGCTGAGAATATTGGCTGCCTTTAAAGCAAGAGTAAGAGCTGCCATCTCAAAGAAGATGGACATTCCGGGCAGAGGAACCAGCTTGAGGGAAGGCCTGACAGTGAGAAACCTCCTGTTTTGCTGGGTGCTGGAAGCTGGCCGGTGCTGCCGAGGATCCAACAGGAGGGGACAACTCTCTGGGCCAGAGAAGAGGAGGGGCTCTCCGTGCAGAGCGGGAGGGGGGTGTCTCCTGAGGGCAGGGGTACCCGCCTAGCTAGTGGGGTGCCCACTGGACACTTAGTGTCTAAGAGACAGCAAATCTGACACGGCCAAGCAGCAGACAGATCGAAGACGGAGACCTAAGTGGTGTTTACAGGCAAGGAAGGCGCGGCTCCGGCAGCCCCATTTGGCCTGCTTTGATCCTTAATCCCAGCCTCAGGTGGGTGCCCCCTGAGCCAGACAGCACTAATCAGGGCGACAGGAGTAATACAATGAACACAAGTGGAACAGGGTCAGGAAGACAGAGAGAACAAGAGAGAAGAGGGAAAAAAAAAAGAGTCTTCACGGGATAAAATTACCAGCCAAGACAGAAGGCTAAGGGGCAGAGGAGTCCGCCCTGGCCACCCCCAGTCTCCGCCCGGGCTGGGCCAGCAGAGGCTCCCCGCCTGTGACGGGAGCCTGGGGAGAGGGGCCGCCCCACTCCCTACAGTGAGGCGAGGGATAGGGTCGCGGAGACAGGGGCTTTCTGAATGCAAAGGAAGAATCTGGAATCAATGAACAGGGCAAGGGAAAGAGACCCCTGGCCACCTTGGGTCACTGAAAACTCCATCCCTTCTTCCCTGTGGTGTGCCAAACGAAAACTAAACAAGACACAGCCAAAGGTTGGCACTGGCGTTTAAAGTTGAACGCGTGCTTTAAAAAATGTATCTCAGCAATAATTAAATGAATAAATTATTTTTTCCAAAAAAAAAAAAAAAGAGAGAGAGAGAGAGAAAGGAAACAAAAAAAAAAAATGATGGCCCTGAGATTTATGCTGCCACTCATGCTTGGATACCGATCACTTATCTGGATAATTAAGCAGTATCAGCAAGCAACCAGATCCCCGAAACTTGATATTAATCCTTCCCTCTTAATGGTAACACAGAGCTGCCGCAGTAGAACTCAGCCGAGACCTGCTAATCCCCCTTTCCCCGCGTTCCGGCATCAGCACACAGCATTGCTTTCCCAGAGAGGTTCGAGGCGTGCTATCAGCAGCTTAAACCTCATTTCGGCTTTGAATCAAAGTATATTAGGGAAGTCTGAAAGAGTCAAGATGACTGCAGATTTCGTAAGGAGGGAATAATTCAAACTGCTTTGCCAGTGGGCAAGGGGCAAGGCGACTGGCTTTCACAGTCGTCTCTCTGAGGTTTGTGTTTAAACCAAAGGCAGCCAACAACTGCCTCTCTCCAAAGTGAAGGCATCTGGGATTTTGCAGTCTGGGTGCCATCCTGGCCCCCCCTCCACCTCTGGTATCAGACCTACCGACACATCGTGGGCATCTTAGGGGTGAATCTCCACGGGTGTCCACGTCAAGTCTTGGGGTCTGTGTCTGCCCACTTCTGCCTTCTTTCTGACTATTGGCTTTGTTCTGAATTTCATCTCTCTCCTTCCTCTTTGGATGACACCTTCACTTCTGGTTCCTTGGCTCCTAACTCTGGGGTCTTCCTGTAGGATTCCGGCAGGGCTCTTTTATTTTTTTTTAACTTTTTCTTTTATATTGGAGTACAGTTGATGAATAATGCTGTGCTAGCCTCAGGTGTACAGCAAAGTGATGCAGCCACACACATGCATGCATCCATTCTTTCTCAAACTCCCGTCCCATCTAGGTTGCCACATAATACTGAGCAGAGTTTCCCATGCTGAGGCTCTTTGGAATTTCAAGAAACACAGACACGCTCAGGCTGATTCAGTCAATAAAGTTCTTCTTCTAGCACACGGGGTTTCAAGGAAAAGAGAACGCAGAAGGAACCCGCACACAGGCAGACCCACGAGGCTTTGGAGTGCTTTGTGTAGCTCCCGCTCAGCACCAGCCTCCCAGTTGCCCTGGTGACTGGACATCCTAGGGCATCATTGCTCCTTTCACTCGAGGCTCCACCGTCCTCTTACCTCAGTCACCCTCTGTTGCTATCTCTGTTGCTCTCACCTCCACCAACTGATTTTCTCTTGAAATACATAACAAATCCTCCACAAAAGGGGCTCTTATTGGTTAAGTCAGACTCTACCTGAGGTGAGGGGCACCCAATCTGCAGGCATCTCATGGGGTCACCTTATAGCTGGCCAGCCCATGGGTGGGAGCCTCCAGGACAGATTCATTTCCACGGGCCACTCAGTTTGGCCACGGGGATCGAGACCACAGTGGACTGGGTAAGGAAGCTCAAGCCAGCGGAATGACTTGGGAGAAGGCTGTAAGGCTCAGAGCACCCGGAACTCATTTCCAAGTGCATTTAGAATCAGCCTCCAGCTCCCATTGCTTCAGATTATTGCAGCGACTGCACCAGTATCAGGGCCTGCTTCCTGGGATGTGTCCTTGTATGCAGGCTGGCACTCCAGGTCACTCTTTCAGAGAGGACAGTGCCCACATTGGGAGGAATGGAATAGGCCACTTACGGCGTCCAGAGCAAGGATGCATAAGGCCAGTGCAACCCAGCCCTGAACTCCAGTCCATGTGGAAAGTCCCTGTAGAAGAGCCTTCGGGGCCTAGGGAGTCACAAAAGAGGCTAGAAGGGATTCACAAGCTCTTTATACCCAGGAGGACATGGTTGGAACATGAGGGACGATGCCAAAGTCAGAATTCCAGGACCAACTCCAGAAGCAGAAGGCAGGGGGTACCATGGAGTTGGTTTTGGTGCAAACTGTGAATGCTGCTGAGCTTTCTCTGGCACCGGTGCTGGTCGTGCATCCAATAAAGGGTCAACTGGTCTAAGGCTCACTCAGTCTGGCTCCATCAGAGGAGAATGATGAATTAGGAGGTTCCATTGGGCCAAAACACCAGGGCAATGGGATCAGTGACAAATGAGAAGGAAATTCAGTGGCTGTGAGTAGAGAGGACACACCTGTTCAGTAGATGTGTTAGCAGGGCAGCAGTAAGTGGGCCCCTGGGAGGGGGTCCCTGACAGGCAGGTGTCCCACAGATGAGTGACTCCCAGTGCTGGGTGCTCTGTGTCCCACATCTCTCCTGCACAGACCCCTTCTCTCTATGTGCCTCAGGCCTTTTTAAAACGATCTTCCCTAGAAAATGCAGTTTTGAAAATTGAGCCAAAATTCCCATAACATCAAGTTGACCATTTCAAAAGGAGGGAGTTAGTGCCATGATAGTTGCACAATCTTGTGAATGACATCTTGCTGGTTGGCCTGCCATTCACTTCCAGAATCTGGAGCTGCTCCTTATCTCTTGCCTGTCCCCCTTCTTAAATTTGTAAGTATCACTTTCCCCAAGGGACCTTCCTTGACACCATGCTTAGCACCCTGGTGGGAGCAAGAACTGTCACTCATTTGGGGGGATTTCCAGTACCTCACGCAGGTGTTCAGTAAGCCCTCAGGGGATGGCTGCATGGCAGAAAGGCAGTCTGTTCTCTCCATAAGTGGCAGAACTAGACAACTCCCTTGTACCAAGGTGTGGTCCCTCCCTGGAAATGCCTGTATAGTTCAATTACTTGGGACTTCGCCAGGTGCCTCCAGCTGGGTAGGTCTGTTCTCCATGTAGCAGATGGTACACAGTGGACAAACCAGGGTGTGCTGGATCCCCTGTCCAGAAGTAGTGTCCATGATCTGGTCTCTGAGAGGGCGGAGAGGAGAGGGCATCTCGGGGTACAACTGAGGGAAGGGTGATCCAGGCTTGAAGAAAAAGGAAAGCCAGGGGTGAGAGGCAGGGATGGTCACGTGCACGTTTTTTGCCCATGTGAGTCTTTGCAAGGGGAATTGCCACCCCCTTATCCTAATTATGTTCCTGACAACCTGGCATTGGAAAGGCCAACCAAAGAAATGGAGCCTCATCCTTCAAGCAGGTGAAACTATGAGCCTGGGGGAGATTCGGAGCCACACAAAGAAACTGGCTTGTGCAGGAAGTACAAAGACGCCTTAGAGTTACAGCCTTCCAGACTAGCAAGGTCCTCAGGCAGAGGCTTTAACCTGAACTCCAAGGACCCAGGGTGGCTTCTGGAAGTTTGACAAGCTTGCTGGAACTGTGTATAATATCACCTGTGTGATCCCAGTTGGTTTAGGAATCACTTGCTGTTTACCTTCTCAAACTCTTAGCTAGAGCTTGAAATCCCCCACAAGAAAAGACAGGTTCTTCACTTGTCTATCTTTTACCATCACCTTGGCAAAGATAAGTAAGTGAAATAAAAGAAGGAAGGAAGGGAGGAAGGAAGGAAGGAAGGAGGGAAGGAAGGAAGGAAGGAAGGAAGGAAGGAATGAAGAGAGAAAGTTAAAAAAGAGAGAAAAATATCTAGCCACACCTGGGTTTTTAAGCTAGGAAAATATGAAATCTAAAATAAGATGGTCAGCATAGAGTGGACCTTGAATGCTTAGATTACTAACAAATTTCAACTTATTTAAGACTTCCCAACGTTTTTACTGTGAGCAAATCTCTTAAGCAGAAATGCAGAACACAGGATCTGAAAAAATTCAAATATATATAGATACTCACTAAGAAATGTTAATAAATTGCTGGAACTGATGACTTAAAATGATGCCTATTCTGTAGACGAGATTTTGAACGGCAGCCAGAATGACCTTTTTGAAGAACCTGTTTGACCGTGTCCGAGCCACTTGAAGCACCCAAGTACCTTTGGACTCATTGTTCTTTGGGAAAGACGGCCATCTTTGAGGGGCCCGCAGAGTGTTTTCCTTCTCATACACATCCCTCCCCCTTGTGACTCAGCTTTCATCCAACCTATTGGTGATGTCTATTTCTACCCAACTCAAACCGTCTACACCTCTGCCTGAACTCCCTTCTTTACACTCAGTAGATCCTCCTTGGCCCTCAGCTCCCAGTTTAGAACTTTCTTCTCCAGGATGCCTTCCACGGCCCCTCTTCACCAGGACCAGGTAGCGGTGGTATCATTCTGGGAACTCACTGGATTGCTCCTATTAGTAGAGTAGGACCCTGCATCATTTGGGGTTTAGAGATACAGGATGCAAAAAGGCTTGGGACCATTCCGGAATGCAAAACAGATCGATCAGCCTGGGTCAGCCCCACCGGCCTCTTCTTCAGATCGTCCCTATAAGACTCATGGCCCTTTTGTCTTCTTTACTTCCCACTTCACCTGCAGGATGGGCCATCAGCCACCTCCAAGATGAGGCAGCTTTGGGAGGTCAGTTTCCTTAGTGCGACCAATCCATGCAGTGTGGGAGCTGGGGCCCGGCTCCATCCCTTTATTTATAAAATAACGACGAGCTCAATTCTCAGTGACAAAGAGGAGGGTGATGGGGGGGAGGGGACACATGTATTGACAACCAAGAGCGTTGCTACATTTACCTTTTCACTTTTTATTTGTACAAAAACGGTAAAATGTTTTTACAGGCTCAGCCAATGGTGCTACGGAAACTGAATTAGAGCAACCTTAATTAATATGTCAGAGTATAAGAAATGATGAAAATATGTATAATTAAATTCTTGCACTAAAACAGGATTTGAAAATGCGACGGAAATAGCAGCATGGCGTTTTTCTTTTTCTCTTTCTCCCCCTCCCTCCCCGACCCCCTCCCTCTCCATTTCCTCCAGAAAAAAAAATAATAATAATAATAAAAAAGACTTGTTGAGGCTGTGGCTGCTGCCACCTGTGTCGACCTCGAAGATGATTGGGTTGCTGGTGGGGACATCCCGGTCACCCACAAAATTAGACATAAATAGTGGAGATTAAACATTCTCCCCCAATGAAGTGAGAGAGTGGCATGGACATATATACGCTACCAAATGTAAAATAGATAGCTCGTGGGAAGCAGTCGCCTAGCACAGGGAGATCAGCTCAGTGCTTTGTGACCACCTAGAGGGGTGGGATAGGGAGCGGGGGAGGGAGACGCAAGAAGGAGGGGATATATGTATACATAGAGCTGATTCACTTTGTTACACAGTAGAAACTAACACACCATTGCAAAGCAAGTACACTCCAATAAAGATGTTAACAAAAAATTCTTTCCCAATCAGGTGCTGGCTGCCTTACTTTCATACGAAGAGGCCGCAGGCTGTGTGCATGACAGCTGGACAGGGTGGCTCTCACACAGCAGTAAGGCTGCTAGACACAGGTGCTTGGAAAAGCCAATTTTGGGAATAAATGCACAATTCTACTCTGGGACAATACTGAGAGTTGTTCTTTTCTTTATTTACTTTGGCTCCCAAGGTGGCACAGAGGTGGCCCCAGGCACGACCCTGCAGGTTGAGGAGGCCATGAACCCGGATTTGACCAAAACGCATGGGGCCCCATTCATCCAACCTGAAGTGTGACTGCATCCCTCGGGCCCCGATCTCCCTGCATCCAGAAAGTCCGGAGGACAGAACTGCCTGTTTGTCCTCAAGAGGGAGAAACTTGGGGGCTTCCCTGGTGGCGCAGTGGTTGAGAGCCCGCCTGCCGATGCAGGGGACACGGGTTCGTGCCCCGGTCCGGGAAGATCCCACATGCCGCGGAGCGGCTGGGCCCGTGAGCCACGGCCGCTGAGCCTGCGCGTCCGGAGCCTGTGCTCCGCAACGGGAGAGGCCACAGCAGTGAGAGGCCCGTGTACCGCCAAAAAAAAAAAAAAAAAAAAAAAGAGGGAGAAACTTGGGGCTTCCGCAGACCAACAAGGGACTCAGACACTGAGGCTCAGGCATCTTGTCCTTTGGGGAAAGAAAGGGAAAAATCCATTTCTGGTCCCTGGAGATGGTGCATAAAGAGGCCGATTATTCTGGTTTGTCTGAGGAGGCAGTTGGGCCATTTGGGAGATTTCTTTCTGGGGGTTTCTGCCTGCTTTACCCCCACGGATGGCAATCCCCCCACACTGCCCTCCAGGGATGCAAAAGGGAGGCCTTTCTCAAAGGGGTGGAGCTTCTTATTGGGAACAAGATGCCCCTTTTCTGGGGAAACGAGGTAGGTTGTTCATAAACACCAGGTGAACAAGACCAGTGTCTTTGTGAGCCAAGATCGACTCAGTAAATGTGGAACTAGGATGTTCTGGGGCATCTGGTCCGTTACAGGATTTGGAGACAGATCAAGGGCCAAACCTTGGTCCTGTCACCCACTCTGTGTGACCCTAGGCAAGTTGCTCACCTTACGACTCACTTCTCTCACCTGTAAATCGAGGAGGCTATTACTTGCCTCCAAGCGTTGTAGTGGAAATTAAATAAAATAATGGATGTAAAGACCTGTGGTAGCTATGGAGATGGGCTGCCCAGATGGTCCTGCCAGGAAGGGGTCAGCAAGCAGCTCCCAGCTCTCAGACCCTCAAGCCTTTCCAGAGACAGCCCACAGCTGGTGACTGAGGTTGGTGGCGGTGGAGAGGTACCTGGGCCTGGCCGTCTGCCAGATGGGGGCACCCTGGCCCCTGAGTGTTCCTGCCAGAACGGGGCTGACCATGGCTTCGCTAGGCCCCCATCATGGTACAACTCCTCTACCTGCTCTCCTGTTTCCTCTCCCTTCCTTCCGAGGTATTGATCCTTCTATAAACATCTTGCTTTCAAACTCTATGTCAGCATCTGCTTCTTAAAAACTCAACCTGGGGCTTCCCTGGTGGCGCAGCGGTTGAGAGTCCGCCTGCCGATGCAGGGGACGCGGGTTCGTGCCCCGGTCCGGGAAGATCTCACGTGCCGCGGAGGGGCTGGGCCCGTGAGCCATGGCCGCTGAGCCTGCGCGTCCGGAGCCTGTGCTCCGCAACGGGAGAGGCCACAACATTGAGAGGCCCGCGTACCACACACACACACAAAAAACGAAAAAACTGAACCTGGACAATATCTTCGCTCTACTCGTAGCTCGGAGTGAGGGCACCAAATGAGGGCTTAAACGATGCCCTAACAGGGCTCCTGGAGAAGCCACACAGGAGGGGGTTAAATCTAAGAAAACTGATGCCTTATCAGTGGTCCTTTGCTGTCCCCTCCCTGAAGAAACACCAGATTCCTGAGGAAGGGCCCTGGCCTGCTGGGAGCCTATGTGGGTGCGGGGGGAGAATGAAAGAAAAAGAGAAAGAGAGTTAGAGAGAAATTGTCTGTTCAGCAGTCCTGGATTCAGGAATGAGAGAATTCTGGTCCCTGGAGCAGTGTTCTCAGTGGGGCAAAGACTTTCTCTCTTCACAGTCCAAGGCCAGCTACCCTGGTGGTCAACTCACTGAGGAACATTCCGATGATTAATCTGGATTCCTGAGTCCTTTGCTCGTAGGAAGAAAGGGCACACAAATAAACCTACTCTGAGTGCTGGGAGTAAATATTCTTAATTCTGACTCAATACATTGTCATGGCTCCGATGCCAGCTCCATCATTTGCAAATGGAGTCATCTGATCTGTGTGCTTACTATTTCTGAGCCTCAGTTTCCAGACTTCTCTTAAGGAACAAATGAGTGAAGCAAACGTGGAAAATGCTCAGCACGTTCTAGGCACTGAGTGGAAGGACAGGACATCCCCCTTCGTCCTGCAAAGAGCCTGGCCTGGGTGAGGAGACCTCTAAGTTACCTAAAGGGGCTGCCAATTTTCTTCTGCCTGCTGTGCAGCTTTGGACCATCCAGTTGGCCTCTCTGAATTTGAGACATCTTATATCTAAAATTTGTGTCAGATGGTCTGTGAGTCCTAGTTACTTCTTCCTCCTCTGAGCTTCTTTACCAACTGCAAGTGCCGTTCATTCACTGAGGACTTGGTACTTCCAGTTCCCTGCATTCTCCAGGACAACAACACACAGTAGTCATTCAAAAAATACTTGAGTGCATTCAACAATGTGTGGGACATATCTTTCCAGCACTGGAAGAACTTTATTTTTTTCTGAGTACCTGTGGGCTTTTTGAGTGAGAAAGACAAAGTGAATGGATATGTTTGTTAAAAGTGGCATGCCCCATTTCTTTCAATTCAACACAAATCAACTCAGCCAACACAGCTTGAGTGCATCTCATGCTATGTTCCAGAAATTGTGTGTTCTCTAACCTTGCTTGAAGTGTTCTCAGGATCTCCAACCTTGTCATGTCAAGAGTGCTTTCTGCAGAAACCAGTGCTCCCCCCACCCCAGAACTTTCTGTGTTGCTTGGCCCTATCACTGCTCAGAGCCACTGCCTCACCTTCCTTCTTCTCTGGCCATTCGGTCCTCACCACTTTCCCATAACCTTTTACCTGTTTCCCCACTGCTCATATGCAAAGCAGGCACTGTCTTCTGTTCATTTACCAAGGCAGTGCTAATGAAAGGTGAACCACTAATGGCTAACCACTTTTATAGAAATACTAGGGAGGTACCAAGAGGATTTCAACCCAGGGAAGGACCACTCAAAGTTTGATATCACACAGTATATCAGAGACCACTTCATAGAGTAAATTGACCATTCCCAGCATGGTTAGTTGCCTCTGGGATACTTCTCCTTAGCCCCTGTCACCTCCACGGGGCTGGTGCCCATCCCATGTTCCTATCAGGGACCTCCTCCTCTCTCAATGGTCTCCCCCCGTCATGGTCCAGGGAGGTCCTGGAAACTATCGCTAATCGGTTCTACACTCTCAGAGGAAAGCATCGATTCACTTCATACTATGGACAAAGAATGTCTCCTGCCATGTCAGTAAACAAAGGATGTTGCGGCCATTGAGACAGCAGCCACTACAGCCTCCCGGACTATGCACCCTGAGGGGAATTAGGATGATAAAAAACAGCACAGTGGCCCTAGATAGTTAAGGTACACATCAAAGGAATGATTTCAATGAGCCTGGACTCTTGCATCTTCCCATATACAGAAAAGTGCTAAATTGATTAACGAGATGT
>NC_041224.1:175646565-175698591 GCF_002837175.3 Physeter macrocephalus
TTTACAATGGTGTGTTAGTTTCTGCTTTACAACGAAGTGAATCAGCTATACGTATACATATGTTCCCATATCTCCTCCCTCTTGCGTCTCCCTCCCTCCCACCCTCCCTATCCCACCCCTCTAGGTGGTCACAAAGCACCGGGCTGATCTCCCTGTGCTAGGCGGCTGCTTCCCACTAGCTCACACACCTGGTCTCAGGACTTAATGAAGCTCATGTTCTTTACGTCTCATCGCAGAAAGAATTCAGTGAGAGACAAAGTGATAGGTAAGAAATGCATTTATTTAGAGAGATTTACATTCCATAGACAGAATGCCCCGAAATTTGGGGTGGTTAGATTTGATGGGCTGACTAATTTCATACCTTCTTCTCTGGCCATTCGGTCCTCACCACTTTCCCATAACCTTTTACCTGTTTCCCCACTGCTCATATGCAAAGCAGGCACTGTCTTCTGTTCATTTACCAAGGCAGTGCTAATGAAAGGTGAACCACTAATGGCTAACCACTTTTATAGAAATACTAGGGAGGTACCAAGAGGATTTCAACCCAGGGAAGGACCACTCAAAGTTTGATATCACACAGTATATCAGAGACCACTTCATAGAGTAAATTGACCATTCCCAGCATGGTTAGTTGCCTCTGGGATACTTCTCCTTAGCCCCTGTCACCTCCACGGGGCTGGTGCCCATCCCATGTTCCTATCAGGGACCTCCTCCTCTCTCAATGGTCTCCCCCCGTCATGGTCCAGGGAGGTCCTGGAAACTATCGCTAATCGGTTCTACACTCTCAGAGGAAAGCATCGATTCACTTCATACTATGGACAAAGAATGTCTCCTGCCATGTCAGTAAACAAAGGATGTTGCGGCCATTGAGACAGCAGCCACTACAGCCTCCCGGACTATGCACCCTGAGGGGAATTAGGATGATAAAAAACAGCACAGTGGCCCTAGATAGTTAAGGTACACATCAAAGGAATGATTTCAATGAGCCTGGACTCTTGCATCTTCCCATATACAGAAAAGTGCTAAATTGATTAACGAGATGTCTATAATTTCTTTAATTAGCAGTAATCTTTTAATGTTCCAATTACCTGGTTTTTGTTGCAAAACCCCCTATATATAATCCTCCCCTCTAACCTCTTCAGAACCATCCCTTAGAGCCATCTGAGGGCTGACTCCCAGGCTTAAGTCCTCAGAAAGTTCACCAAAAAAACCATAATTCTCAACTTTTAGGTTGTGCATTTATTTTTCAGTTGACAATACTTATACGCTTATATGTGGCAGAAGAGAAGGATAGGAGAATAGAAGGAAGGAAGGAAGGGAGGAAGAGGGGAAGTTAATAATTTTATTATCCAGAGAATTTTCTCCTTATTGTCTCAAATCAATCCTTTAAAACTAGGCTTTCAGCCGTTATAACCAACAAGCCTATTAAAGTAATTTCTCAAACATAAAAGCAGTCCTTTTCTGAAGATTGATTTTGCCTACTCCCACCTATCCCCACCTCACAGTTGGGATAGAGACAGGTCTAAAGATATCTTTCAAAATAGCCTTTTCTTTGCCCTCACAACCCAAACACATGCACACAGATATGGATATAAGCACCCTGAGAACTCACAATATATTCCAAGCTTTTCTAAGAGCTCTCCATGTAAGAATTCACTGAAACACATGACAGCACAAGGAAGATTCTATTACCCCAATGTGACAGATGACAAGACTCACCTAAGAGACTTAAGTGATTTACCTAAGCTGGTAAGTGGCTATCTGGGACCTGAGTCCAGGTAAACTGGCTCTAGGGTCTCTGCCTGAGAGCCAGTCCTCACGTGACATGTGTGCAAAAAGATACAGTCCCGCCATTTGCTCTTGGACCTCCCCAGTGCTAAAGAAAAAGTCCTTTCTGAGCTTACATCACACAGACCCTGCTGACACCACTGACACTTGATGGGAGTGGTGGCCACAAACTCAGACTGGGACTTGAACCCACTGTTTTGTTTTTTTGTTTCTTTTTTAACATCTTTATAGGAGTATAATTGCTTTACAATGGTGTGTTAGTTTCTGCTTTACAACGAAGTGAATCAGCTATACGTATACATATGTTCCCATATCTCCTCCCTCTTGCGTCTCCCTCCCTCCCACCCTCCCTATCCCACCCCTCTAGGTGGTCACAAAGCACCGGGCTGATCTCCCTGTGCTAGGCGGCTGCTTCCCACTAGCTCACACACCTGGTCTCAGGACTTAATGAAGCTCATGTTCTTTACGTCTCATCGCAGAAAGAATTCAGTGAGAGACAAAGTGATAGGTAAGAAATGCATTTATTTAGAGAGATTTACATTCCATAGACAGAATGCCCCGAAATTTGGGGTGGTTAGATTTGATGGGCTGACTAATTTCATAGGCTAATGAGTGGGAGGAGTATTCCAACTATTTGGGGGAAGGGGCGGGGATTTCCAGGAATTGGGCCACCACCCACTTTTTGGCCTTTTATGGTCAGCCTTGCAATTGTCATGGCACCTGTGGGTGTGTCATTTAGCTAATGTATTACAGTGAGCATACAATGGCTCAATGTCTACTGGAACTCGAATCTTCCATCATCTTGGACCTAGTTGGTTCTAACCAGTTTATGTCCTATCCTCGAAGGCTATGTCATTCTTTTAGAGGTTGTGTCCTGCCCCCTTCCCTCCTGTTTCAGAAGCAGACCAGGAAGTACTTTTGCTCATGACTTTGAAGAGCTGCCCAGGATTTGCCAGGAATGCACCCTCCATCTCTCTGCCCCTGATCCCCACCCATGACAGAGCTGGGAGAATCACTGCCCGGTTGTTTCTGCGGGACGCTCTGGAACTCACTCCTGTCCTAGGTCAGCCCATCCAAGAGTCAGGTCTCTGCACAAACTTGCTTTGAGTGGGTTTGACCGCCACTCCTCTGTACTGACACTGCCGCCAAGCACCAGCCCTCTCTCAGGGGCCATGTGATAAACCACACCCTAAAAACGAGGCTCTAGTCACTACAGGCAGATTTTGGGGGACATTGTTGAAGAGCCTCAGAAACACTTTCTAGATCCTCTTTTCGGAAAGAACAAGACTTCTCTGGAGGAAATGATTTGTTTTGTTTTACGGATGCAGAGACTCATGTAAATAATCCTGTTTCTCCAATTTCGGGTAAACCCAAGACCATGTGTGAGTTCCAAGAAGGACTCGGGGCCTCATTTTGGGCACTCAGTTCATCCCAGAGGAAGATCTTTCTCCCTCAATATTTCCCAATTTTCCCAAATTCTTTACTTATATCTATTTGGCTGTTTCAGGCATATTTTTGCCAGCTTTCTCAAGTGCTTTGGGGGTGAGGTGGGATACATATAAATAATAAAATTAAATTGCAGATAATTGTTGATGGCTTTTGAAGTTTCAAGGATGAGATTTGATGGTTCAGCTGGGTTGGGCTGGCCTGCTCTTGTCCAAGGCCAAGAAGCAAGTTTTTTTGTTTGTTTGTTTTGTTTTACTGTGAGCAGGAAAGGAGGTAGGTGAATTTGCAATGGACTAAAGAACCTATCCTATTAAGCTTCCCTCCAAGTGGCTGGAAGACTCCCCTAGTTTTCAAAGTAGCCAAAGGGCTGCCCCAGAAGGCTGGTTGATCAAACCTTGTTAATAGGCTTGGGAAGTGCTGGGCCCCAGGCTGTCCTCAGGCAGAGAAGTTTGCCTGTCTGGGCTCAGAGGTGGGAATCTGGCCCAGCTGCTGGTGGACAGGTGTTCATGCCTCAGCCCTGTACCCTGGCTCCCATGGGAGCTGCTCAGGGAAAAGGGATCAGATGTTCTCATGGGTGTCCCCTTGGACCCATGAAACCTAAGCTTTGGGGCGAGGGAGTAGGGCTCAGGCTTCATCAACAGCTACCCTTCCAGCTGGGTCCTGTGTAATGCCCACGCTGTGTGTGTGCTAGGGAAGGGGAGGGGGTTACAGGCCAAAGCAAACTGCACAGCAATGGTGGCATCTTTTTTTTTTGTATTTGTTTACCATCTGTATCCCCTGCCAGACAGTATACCATAGAGTCCATATGCTCTATGAGGGGATAACATTTGTCTGTCCAGTTCACCAGTATATCCCAAGTGCCTAGAATAGTATTTGGCTTATAATAGATGCTCAATAAATATCTGTGAAAGGAAGGAAGAATGGAAAGAGGGAGGAAGGGAGGGAAGGAAGGAAGGCAGGAAAGGAAGGGGGGATTTTGAAGTTCCCAGTATGCAGCTGGACTGAATTCACCTGAGTGAATATAGGAATGTATACAAATAACACCAGTATACATTAGGATGTAAAATATGCCTGATAGAGGTGCAAAGAATATTCTAGGTGAGCTAAAGGAGATAGAGCTGGGATTAAGTCCAAACAGAGCCAGAGAAGATTTCTCAGAGGTGGTGACTTTTTTATTGTGCCTTGAAAGATGGAGGGTGATCATTTATGTTTTTCTTGAAATATTTTCCTAATTATAAGCAAAATACTTTCTCATTAGACAAAAATTGGAAAATGCAGACAAGTATAAAATAATTAAGATCTCTCATAAATGCATCACCTAGTTGAAAACACTATGAGCATTACAGTGTATGTTTTAGTCCAGGCTTGTTTTTTTTTTCTGCATTTTTTTCATAACTGAAGCCATCATCTATGTATTGTGTATATTTTAATTAATACCATATAATATGAATTTTCAATATTTAAAACTCTTGGAAAGTATTTTAAATAATTATATCTAGACCATCACAAGGATATTTCATAATTTACTTGACCATTTAAAAATCACTTTCTATTTATATCGGCAAAATTGTTATTCTTATGGTTAATGAGTTGGGAGATATCTTTCTAAAGAATTATTCACATTTGGACTATTTCCTTAGAATGACAAATGAAAATGGAATTAGTCAATGGAATATACACTTTTAGGCTTGGATGTAAATGAAGGCAAGGAAGGGCAGGAAGAATTTCGTACACTTGGAAACGATCTCCAGAGCCACGCTCCTTTCTGAATCTTGAGTTGAAAGGTGAGATGTGGTACTGGCCACGGTGGCAATGATTATGGAGAGGGGGGTGACGGTTTGAAAATGATGATGGTGGTTGTCATGGTGAGGATGGGGTAATGGTGGTAGAGGTTGCAGTGATGATAATGGTGGAGGTGATGGTGGGGAGTAGGGGAACAGTGGTGGTGGATGTGGTAGTGATGGTGGTGCATGTGATGACTTGATAGAGGTGGTGAAAATGGTAGTGATGATTTTGGCATTGGTGGAGGCTGATGGTGGTGATGTACATTTTCTCATTGGAAATGTGACAGTAAATAGGGCTAAGGGAGAGCTTTCTCTCGTTGACTTCTCACCAACCTGCCCAATTCAGTTGAGTTAAGAACATTCTGTCAGTAATAGCCAGTGTCGAAATGGAAGGAGCCCCCTGTTTGCCTGGGATTACAAAAATAATTAAGAAAAACAAGGTTTCTGGACAATGCCACAAACGGTAGTCTGTGTATAGACCCAGACTCTACCTTAACACATGAGGTTGGCCTCAGTCTTGCTTGTGGCAATGTGCTTGTAAAATCGCATGTTTTATGGAGAAAATATTTTGATTAACTTATAATCTGGTGAGTTCAACAATTATGTATTAATCATGTTTTGTAGTCCCCCCCCCACACACACATAATCTCCAAGGACACATAATCTCCAAAATCATGGATTCCCCTCTTTCCTATTCCACATATTTCTCTATATAAGGGATCAGCAAACTATGGCCTGTGAACCAAATCCAGCCCACTGCCTATTATTTGTGTGGCCCACAAGCAAAGAATGATTTTTATATCTTTTAAGGGATAATTTCAAAAAAGAAGCAAAAGAACAGTAATATTTTGTGACACATGAAAATGATATGAAATTGAAATGTTAGTGTCCATAAATAAAGTTTTTTGGAACACAGCCATGTTCATTCAAGGAAGCATTGTCTCTGGGTGCTTTTACGCTACAGTGAGAGAGTCGAGTATTTGTGACAGAGACCATATGGCCTGAAAAGCCTGAAGTATTTACTACCTGGCCCTTTACATAGAAAGTTTGGCAACCTCTGCACTAGAACATGCCCAGGTAAACAGGATGCCTCTGGGGACCCAGGCATGGATTTATGTTGTAAAACAACAAGAGCCTGGGCCCTGGAGTTTGCTATGACACACACTGCTTATGTCACTTCAACCTCTGACCTGGGGAAATAGTATTTGCATCATAAATGGGACCAGCAGCATTTAAAAATTATTATTACTGAAACAGAGCAGGACCCTATTGTTCTTCACCCCATGGCCTCAGCCTGCCTTTTGTCTGTGGAGAAACTTTAGCCAAAGACTACGTTTAATCAGAGAGATGAGAAAATGCAGAAATAAAGGAAAACAGTCAAACAAGACCAAATAATAGTAGTTTAGTCATTACACAAAGTCAAGGATCTTTAGTTCCTCCTCAAGGGCTACAGATCATATTCTGAGCCATATCCCGTCAGCTGTCTTGTAGATACTGAAGCCCCCACCAGGTGGAAGAAGTTAACTACATGATGACCAGAATGTAGCCATGACATTAGCTGCTAAAATTCTGAGAACTGGCCTCAAAGAAATGGGAACAAACTGACCCTGGAACTGAAGATTAACTGTACTGAAAACAATCAAGATGATACTGATCAGACCACCACACGACCAATTTCAAGATGAATGTCAGAGCTGACCGGGCTGTTTCTGCATGGAGCCCCCTCCCGCCGCCTATACACCCCTGAAACTCTCTTTTGAAAGCGCTTTCCCACTGATTGGTAGTGGGGAACTTGGCCTTTGGACATGAGTGTGCCCCCCCCCACTTCCGCACCTCTCCCACCTCCCTCCTGTCCCATTGCTGGTCTCTGGAAAGCCAACTTTCCTTTCCACCAATCTTGCCTCTCAAGCATTGGCTTTAGAGCAGTAAGCAGCCAGATCTGGCTTTTGGTAGTGTTACTGTGAAAATGTGGGGCGTAAGGTCCTATCTAATCGAGTTGAATTGAAACTTTTGCTTTGAGCTTCCTGGTAGCTTGATCAAAAAAGGACAAGATGGAGAGAAGGACTGGGAGTTTGGGATTAGCTGTTGGAAACTATTATGTATAGGATGGATAAACAACAAGGTCGTACTGTAGAGCACAGAGAACTATATTCAGTGTCCTGTGATAAACCAGAATGGAAAAGAATATAAAAAAAAGAATGTCTCTATGTGTATAACTGAGTCACTTTGCTGTATGTACAGCAGAGATTGCCACAACATTGTAAATCAGCTGCACTTCAATAAATTTTTTTTTAAAAGGACAAGATATTTATGTTTCTCATGGTCCAAAAATAGTAAAGTTTATATGCGAAACAGACTATTGCCTGGCCTAAACATCCTAAGGGGAACAATTCTCCCATGAGATTTTGTGAAGGGGCATATGTACAGGGCCCTCAACAATACCTCCTGCTTTCTGCAGCAGTGCCTGTGCTCAGGAAAAGCTGAGGTCAAAAAGTCAAAGGCCAGGGCTTCCCGGGTGGCGCAGCGGTTGAGAGTCCGCCTGCCGAGGCGGGGAACGCGGGTTCGCGCCCCGGTCCGGGAGGATCCCACGTGCCGCGGAGCGGCTGGGCCCGGGAGCCGTGGCCGCCGAGCCTGCGCGTCCGGAGCCTGTGCTCCGCGGCGGGAGAGGCCACGACGGTGAGAGGCCCGCGTACCGCAAAAAAAAAAAAAAAAAAAAAAGTCAAAGGCCATTTGATAAAAGCAATTCTGAGTTGGGCAAAAATGGTGAGGACCAAGTACCAACGGCTCAAAGGATAAACCCCTCAAGAGACAGATTGTCTATGAGTCTTCTGAAAACGCCTTTATTACTATCAACTCTCTTCGATGCTTTTTTTTTTAAAAAAAACCAGAGTTCTCCCTCCTCTTTTCCATCATCGGGCCCAAGAAGCGTCATTGTTTTCCTGTGGGACTGAAGGGTGGGCTGCAAAGAGGAGAAACCCAACATGCCCATCCTTGAGCATTTAACCCAACACACAGGCTGCCCCTCACTAAAGCAAATAAGTCATAACGTGTTTCCAATTAGTTTGCACTCCTACTATAGCTGCTGTCCTGAATAATTAGGCAAACAATTCACGTTCTGCCAGGAGCTGATCTGAAGTGTTATCCCTGGCGTAATGATCTGTCTGCAGTTCAGTTTCCTTGCTCCTTTTGCAGGTCAGCCTGGCTGCAGGAGGACACCCAGAGAGCATTAATGAGCTCTCACTGAAGATGTTAAAAAGCTTCTATTGATCTGTTTGTCCAAGAAGGAGATAGTTAAGCCTCTCTGCTGAGGGCAAGAGAGACAGCGAACCCTATCGCAGAGCCTTTCAGCAGGCCTCAGGGCTCCTGTCTTCCCCATCCTCCTCCCAGCAGGACTCCATCCGGAGGTCAGATGTTCAAACTCACCATGTTGTTTTATTCTCTGCTCTCCATGCCCTTCTCCCGGTATCTGAGGGGTGTGTGTGTGTGTGTGTGAGAGAGAGAGAGAGAGAGAGAGAAAGAGAGAGCTGAAGAAAGAAGGAAGGTAGCTCATTGAATGAGTACAAATCCATAAGCCTATAATAATGTAAATGAATGAACAAATGAACGAGTACACTGGCAAGAAGAGGAAGCTCTTTCTTACCACAGGGTACCAACTAATACACGCAGAAGGAAATAAGGAATTAGCCGATCACCATTCGGCAAGTATCATAGTAAAACTAATCTAGGCACCGAAGTATGATGAGAAGCAGGATACCTAACTTCCATGTATCTTATCAGAGGATCCTTCTCAATTAGAAGGAACAAAGAGCACCTTCGCAGTGCAGAAACCTGGCGGATGCACTCAACCAAGTGGCCAAAGGTAACATCAAGAGTAATGGGACTGAATGCCGTCACTTACCTCCCAGTAGATGCGTCCAGCAGGACATGGTATTGCTTCTGTGGCATTCCTGCCCAAAATGCATTACTTGAATCTAATCACCAGGAAACAGCAGACAAACTCAGATTAAAGGACGTTCTGCGCAATATCTGGCCCACGTTCCTCACCAATGGCAAGTTCATGAAAGGTAAAGGAAGACTGTGAGATGGTTCAGATAAGGAAGACCAAAGAGGCAGGGCAACAAAATCAAGTGTGGATCCTGGTTTTGATCCTGGACCAGAAAATTAATTTTGCTATAAAGAACAGTATTGAGATAATTGGCAAAATTTGAATAAGATCTGTGGATTAGATTGTAGTGCTATGCTGGTGTTAGTTTCGTGATTTTGATCACTGTTCTATGGTGATGTAAGAGAGTATCTTTATTTTTAGC
Organism: Physeter macrocephalus; assembly: GCF_002837175.3. Lineage (NCBI taxonomy): Eukaryota > Metazoa > Chordata > Mammalia > Artiodactyla > Physeteridae > Physeter > Physeter macrocephalus. Next base: position 175,655,891 of record NC_041224.1, read on the forward strand.
AAACACACACTGAAGTATTTATGGGTAAAGGAGATCATGTCTGCAATTCACTCTCAAATGACTCAGGGAAACAAATAATAACGAGTGTGTGTGTATATACAAATCTATGCTTACAGATCTATCATCAATCTATCTATCTATCTATCTATCTATCATCTATCTGTCCATCTATCCACCTATCCATCAATCTATAGAGACTGTAATAAATATTAACTTAGGGAATCTGAGTAAAGAGCATACAGAAATTCTTTTCTTTCAACTTTTTTTCAAATCCAAATGTATTTTTTAATATTAAAAAATGGAAATGATAAAAGGAAGAAGGGAAAGAGGAAGGAAGAAAGGAGAGAGGAAGAAAGGAAGGAGTAAAGAAGGGAGCAACAACCTGGTTTCCTCTCCAGTAATTCCCCATAAAGGGCACTGGGCTTGGTGAGAAGCACTTCAGCAGAAACCAGACCAGTAAGGACCCCGTGGCCTGAGCTACACTGTGCCTGGCAATAGCCTTGAGCTGGAAGTTCGGAGACTAGGAATCTGGCCCCAACCCTGCTATCGAGAAACAGGGTGGCCCAGAGTGAGCCCCTAACCTTCTCTGGGTTTAGGGTTTCCATGTCCTATCTACAGTAGGGCTGGACTGTAGCAGTGAAATCTCCATGGAGTCACAGGCTTTCTTTTGCATCAGAATAACTCAAGGGGCAGGGTAGACCCTTCCTGCACCAGCTCACCATGCTAACTGAAAGAAAAAGAGGAAGGCAGCACTGGGGTGGGGAGGGCATTATAAACCCAAAGCCAAAACACCTGGACTTTGCATCCTGACTCCAGCAGGTATCAGTTGTACAATTTTGGAAAACTGTCACTTCTCCAAGTCTCAGTGTCTGTATCTCTGGAAGGAAGGTACCAATGCTGGGCTGCACACATACACTGCGTGGTCATTCACTGAACGACACCTGAACTGGAAGACCCTGAGCAGGGGGATGGGAAAGGGGGCTCCAGGGAGATAAGACAAATGAAAACAGGTTAGAGTTGGTGCAGGTTTTGGAGTCAGACAGGTGTGGGTTTGGATCCCTAGATCTGTTATTTGCTAGTTACTTCACTCATTGAGCCTCGATTTCCTTGCCTGGAAAGTGGAAACACTATGATCTGTCTGGATAGTTGGGGGTTTCAAGAGAGTGACAGATGCCAATGCTCTGGAATAACAAGCACTTGGGCAAGATTGGCTTCCTCACCTCCCACTCCCACCCCACTTTCCTCCTACCCCTTCAAAACAAGAGGTCATCACATTACTGTATTGGCTGGTCGATGTTGGAACAATACCATCTTTGTCCCCTGGTCTTACCTAAGCATCGGATCAGATGCTATTGAAGGGACATCCCGCCCCCTTCCATCTGCCAGCTGAGAATATTTCATGTTAAACTGCTGATTTTTCTCTCTCAGAATAAAGGCAACCTCCCCGTCCCAATCTCGGCATGCTCAGGGTAGATTTGAGAGGCACCCAGCTAATGGGTGAAGGGTGTAGGAGCAGGTGAGCCCGGAGGCTCTGAGAACACACCTTTTGTCTCCTGAGAGGTCAACCAGCCGCGGCCCTAATTAAGAGCTTATATCAGAGATCCATCTACCCAACTTCACGATGGCTCTTCATCGGAAAATATGTTCCTTTGTCTCTCCCTGCCTGAGTACACAGACCTGTCAAAAGGTCACTGTTAAGGAGCGTGGGACCTGGGGAACCTCAGGAGGGGTGGGAGGGATGCGGGCAGCTTCACTGGTAGGACCAAGGGCTAACAAATTAACAAAAATAATAATAATAAATACAGAAAACCTAACACCAAGAGCATGCACATTTGGACTAAACAATAGTTTGGAACCTTTGGAGGGGCAGTTCCTATCAAATAATGATGCGTTATTGATATGGAAATTTTTATATTAACAAATGTGTGCTGGAAATGCTGTGATTTATTTTTTTTTCCCTTGGAGGGAAAAAAGTAGCTTGCGTGTGGCATCAATAATGATATGCTAATGACCTGCTTCCAAATTTAGATTTAAAAAAATTTTAATTGGCAAATCTCAGATGGCGCTGAGAAGATGGCATTCTTGGTGGTGACCCAGTTTTAAGGTCCAAATGTAAGGTTTAGTACATTTAAATTCTGGGCCCCAATATAGGATCTTTATTACTAGGATATGGACTTGTTTAGGGGGTGGTGGCTTAATTATGCTATTGGATCTGGGTATATCTCAGATTTAGAGCATCCTAGTTAGATAACATCCAGCAAATGTTGACTGGGCCCTCCACTTCCCCTTTTCAGCGCACGCACGCACGCACACACAGAAAGCATAAAAGAGTCCAGGTAAACAGTCAAAAATATATTTTAAATAAAGGGTCAGCTTCCCTTATTAAAAAAAAGGTGAATTGCTTTTGTTATAATTTCTAAAATAACTTCTGAACCTGTATTTGTTTTCTTTATAACCTGGAATAAAAGACATTTTCTCATATGAGAGAGGGGATGTTATTGATCCAATAAATTACCAGCGAGGCAAAAATATCCCGAGAAGACTAAATTGGGATTTAAAAATAACAAAAAAAAAAAAAAAAGAAAAAAAAATTGGATAATAATGAATAACCCCACAGTCTTCCTCAGATTCATTCCTGTTTCCTTTTTGATCTTTCTCATCCCTTCTCTTTCTCATTCTTTCTTTTATTCTCTCTCCCTGCATTCTTTCCACTTCTATTACATTCTCCCATAATCAATCTCTCATTCTCTCCATATTTTCTTTCTCCTTCCCTCTCCCTCCCCCTTCCCATCTCCTTTCCCCTCTCCCATTATTTCTTTGCACTTTCTACCAAAGCATCAGTATAGTGATACCCTGGGTAACCAGAATTCAGCAGAGGCCAGGTGGGGCTAAATCTCAGCACTTCTGATTAATCCATACAAACCATTCATCAAAGGGAAACCTCTTCTTTGGTTCTAGACGGTATTTTGACCACGCCAAGGGTCAGAGTTTTTTTTACTGGGAAGAAGAGTCCAGTGAAGAAGCCTAGACTTTCTGATGTGTCTCTCGGGGATACTGGCTTTGGACTCCTGTCCCAGGGTGCAGACCCATGTGTCAGGGAATAGAGTCCAAAGGTAGCTTCAGGGAGCCTCCTCTGGCCAAGGCTATTTTAATAGGGATGTTAGCTAACACCACAAAAATTCTGGTGATTGTCTCATTCCCATAAAAGTTTGGAGTTGGGAAAAAAAAGTCAGTGGTCAAAAGTTCCAGTACTTAGAATTACACTAAATGAGACAGTGGCAATGTGTCTAAGGCACCATGTAATAAACAACAGCTAATGTTCAAGTGCTTTGTTAAGCATTTTAATCTAAACGCTGAAGAGCCTTCTGTTTTCTAGATTCTGGAGTAGATAATTGTCTAAAGGCACCTTACAAGCCAGTGGCCTTGCAGGAAATTGGTCTTGCTCAAAATGTCCACTGAGACATGTGGTTCACCCCAAAAAGTCCTTGATATTTGCTCCCGTCCAAAATTTCCATGGAGACATTTGGTCCATGCCGAAAAGGTCCTTTAAAATTTAATCCTTCCTGTCTGAGACATTTGGTCCATTCCAAAATGTCCTTGAAATTTGGTCCTGTCCAAAACATCTATTGAGATATTTGGCCGATGCCAAAAAGGTCCTTAAAATTTGGTCATGTCTGAGACATTTGGTCCATGCCAAAAAAGTCCTTGCAATTTGGTTCTGTCTGAAACATCCATTTGATCATGATTCCTTAAATAAAACAAGCGTTTAACTTTGTTTACGTGTTATTTACATTATTTTTATTGTAATTCATGAAAAATTTTGAAGTTCACATTTATTCTTGTCCTTCTTTGTACTGAAGTTTGGCAGGGTTACTCTTAAATCAATGAACAGTTGCTCTCAAGTATATATTGACCTGATTATTAGCTTTATAGTTGTTATATCTGTTAGTATTAGTTATACAAAGTTGATTATATTGGTATCCTTGTGAAGTTGGTGTCTGTATTTGAGTGTGACCACAAAGAACCTGAGTGATAACTTGTTCATTGCTTTGCCTTCTCTTTTTAATACTTTAATAAATCACAAAATTAAAGGATGATGTACATCAGCTGTTGTAATTTACTATGCCAGCTTTCACTGTGGCGTCCATCCCGTGATCGCCATTTAATACTGATGTATAAACATTTCAAGTTTCCGGTGGAATCCTGAAGCTTTTGGTCTTTTTCTGCCCCTGACACACATTCCATGGACATACGCTCTTTCAACGTAATCCATAAGGTCACCTACATTTTCTTCTGCATACTCTACAAGGTACTCAAAAGTTTCATTTATATCTTCCAAACACACAGATCAAAGTCCAAACAACATGGATGCACACCTATGAGTGTTACTGTCTGTTGTCATATATTCGGTGTTAGACCCAAAGATAACAATGATTGTGAAAAGTGAAACAAGCATCCTTTCACTTGCATATTTGGTAGGAGTAGTTGAATCACATTCATATGTGCAATCTGGAAATCCATTATGCACGATGAAGGGTTAATGTCAAGATCTTTTTCCAGTGCAAATGCAAGTACTTTCTCACACGCATATACATATATATATATATATATGCATAGACATACATACATACATATATATGTATATGTCTTCTTGCCTTTTCATTGTTAGGACATAAATCTGGCATAGTATAATCCAGTACTACACCAGGCACAATAAAAACTGAGTGAACTATCAGTGATGTAGGTGTCATCACTGTGTCATGGAACACTGTCACTTAAATATCGAATATTGTCGTAAGTTGTGTAAACAAGAATTCTTTTATCACCTTGAGCACCAGAATCATGTATAAGGAATTGTTCTCCACATCGGGTCACCTTATACTCCTCTGAAATTTCAATTCCATGCAATGAAGTTGGGTCTGGAGGTCGATGTCTGTTTTGAATTCTATTTACTTGTCTCTTTAATGAGTTTCTCTCTGGGAGTATTAACGGGACCTCTTCATCCTGAATATCATAGAGAGCTTTTGGAAGTCCCTGCAATGGTGTTGCATTCAGTTCTTCTGCATGACCTTCGCACCTGAAGTTTTCCTTCCTTCCCCTTCTAAACCAACATCGGGCTCATGTTTTCTGTCCCATCTGGAATGATTTTAATGTTTCCCAAATCCTGACTAGTTATACATCAGGCATTGCAGATTCTCCTTTCTTCACAGAACAAGTACCTTTTATTCCTGTTTCAGTTAGAGAAATGGAAATAGTAACAAAAATATTCTAAAGTAGCCTTGACTTTTCTTTGTGTGAGTATACTATTTCTGCCGTATTACACTGACTATTTTCAAATAAAGATATCATATTGCCAAGGGACAGAAGAAGAGGGTTTTCTTGGTTTGTTTTTTTGTTTTTTTGTTTTGTAGCTATCTGACCAATTGTAGGGGAAACTTCACTAATGTCTTATGGATTTGACATTCAGTTTGGTCAGGCTGGATCAGCCAGTAGGTAGGCACCAGACAAGGGCTTGGTGGTCCACACTGATTGGCAAGTATGTGTGGGAATCATGAGTACTAAACCCTCTCCAAATAGCAGCAGATGCTTCTCGCAGTCTTACCACAGTTGTGCCTCTACAGGGCGTTGATTCAAGGGAAACATCACTCATTCACCCTGGGCAATGGGGTAGTCGTAGTGGCTTAATTAGATGCCCGGCATCTCCCTCATGGTGGCTATTTAACCTGTCCACTCTGCGGTAGGAGAGCCACACCTGTTCTCACTCCTCTGAATAATTAAGATGCTCTGTAAGCTGTTTACATCAACATGTGCACCAGGCATTTTACATAGCAGCTTGATCAAGCTCCTCCTTTCAAACTCCACCCTTATTGAATGACCCAGCCACATCCACCTAAATGACCAGTGATGTATTAATGCACCAGGCATCATGAGATCCCCCTCAACTCGTCACCTTCTGTGCATTTCTCTAACTGCAGGCGTTTCCTCAGTTGGCATAGTTAATATAAATCCTGTTCTTCTGCAAGCTCCAAACCCCAACCTGTCTATCTAACCCCATGTGCCTAGGCTACCAAGGCAAGAAGTGTTCCTATTAACAATACAGCCACAACACAATAATTGGACTAATAAAATGTGCTAGTATTTTTATATATTAACTCTGGAAACCAAAAGTATAAATAAATGTTATGGGCCATATGAACCCAGGAATATATTCTATGTATAGAAATTTTTAATACGACCAAATATGAAGGACCATGTGGCATGGTCCAGATATGCTCATGGGCAATTTTGATAGGACAGAATTTCAAGGACTTTTTGGTGTGAACCAAATGTCTCAATGGTCATTTTGGACAGAACCAAATGTCTGATAATTGGTGAGTGGTGAATTTGGGACACGGCACTTATTTGGCTAATTCCTCAGGCAGAACGGGAAAGCTAAACTATACAATTTTATCTCATCTGAGCCGCAGAAATACCTTCCAGTTGTATGGGTTGCTAGTCCCATTTTATAGAGGAAAAACTGAGGCTCAGAGAAGTGACAGTGACTTTCCCAAGGTCATATGGCTAAAGCTGGTAGAGGAAGGGCAAAAACACAGTCTGTGTATGCCCCAAACTATTCTTTCTCTATTATCTTCCAGCTGTCTGTCCTGAAGCATTGGGTCCGAAACTTGTCTCTCTCCAGCCCCAGCACTTCTGGGGCAGCTGACCAGTTCTTCAGGTTTGTACCTTTTCTGGAAACTTGCCATCATCCTTATGCGGCTAGCTACATCCCCTTCTCACCTCGTTTATTCCTATCTACCCTTCTAACCTCAGCTTAGAAAATTCCTCCTCCAGGAAGCCTGCCTTGACTCTCAAAAGCCACATTTAGTACCCTTGCTCTGCCTCCCATGATATCTGACATCTGGTATCTCGCCACCACCAAACGTGAGAATGTAATAACACTGTAGTTCCGTGTCATCTTTTGACCTGCCTGTCTTCCTCATTTGGAATGTGAGCAATTTGAAGTCAGGGATCTTGTTCTCTTAATAAGTTTTGATCGACGAAAGTCAGACACTATTGTTCTAGACATGGAAGCAGACACTGGACTCAGTCTCTGCTTCTATAGAGTTCACATTTTCGGGGCTGAGAGGGTAAATAGATTGAGATCCCACGTTGTTGAATCTCCAGGCACAATTCCTGGCACATTATAGGGGTTCAATAGATGCTCTTTGGATGGATGGATCAATAAATAAAATAACATGAATAAATTGATTAGCTTCTATAAAACAAAGTAATGTCTTACCTCTGTATATAAACTACATGGGGACTCTTAGCCCTACTTACTGATGAGGAAACTCAGCCGGGGATGAGAATGTGCAGGGAGGAAGCAGGCAGAGAAGCCAAGACCAGAAGCTGAGCCCTGAGCCAGAGGCTCTGCATTGATACCTACCCCTCACCTCTCTTCCAAGCAGCCTCTCCAGTTTGGCTTCCGGAGCTCTGTCAGTGACCAAAGGGTCTTATTATTTACATTACAACCCTGTGTCCTTGTTAAGTGCTTTCTGGTGATTTACTGGTGTATTGATGAAGCAAACAAGGAAAATGACAAGGTACTTTATTCCTTAATTCATTTTAATGTCTGGGTCTTGGTTTTCTGGTGTCTGCTCCAAGAATCCATTTGTCTGTCTTCATGCACCAAACGTTGGAGAGATGATGTACCCCCTGTCCAGGGGGCTGAGGATTGAGAGGAGAGGAGGGTGGGGCACTGGACATGTAGATCAGTGGTTCCTGGAGCAGGGGAACCAGGGAAAGGAAGGAGGGAGGAGGTGATGGCATCAGCTGGCTAAGTGGTAACAACACAGGAGGAGTAGCTCCCCTGCCACTATGCAAGACAAGAAGTAATTGCAGAGAGAGGGCAAACAACCTGAGCTGAGAGTCACGTAGGGTGTACACTTTCCTTTCACACAGCTTAATATTCAGGGAGGCATCAGGTGCACAGTAAAGAACTCGACTTTCAGCATCCCAGACTCTAGTTCACATGTCACTGATTCCTGACCCTGCAATTGTGGGCATGTCATTGAATTTGTCTGTGCCTGGCATTCCCCATGCTTACAAATGGGAAAAAAACAAAACCAACCAACAAACAAAAACCTACCTCAAAAGGTCACCGTGGTATTAATTGACTAACTCTGTGTCAATGCCCAGTGATCCTCCTTACCAACAAATGAAAAAATGCATTCTTCATCTCCACTCTCCATATTTTACTCCCACGGGCCCTAATATTGCCACCAAATTTGAGACCTGTGATATCAGGCATCAAGTAGCTATTCGGAACTTGAATGTGGTTAGTCCGAATTGAAATGTGCCATGTGCATAAAATTCACACGGGCGTTTGAAGATTTAGTTCAAGTAAAATAATATAAACTATCTCATCCATATATTTTATATTGATTACATGTTGAAATCATAATACTGTGGATATAGTAGGTTAAAGAAAGAAGTATTATGCCTTAGGATATGAAACTCTAACTTCTGCTGCTTACTTCCAAACTTAAACTCTGGCAGCCTGTGGCGTTAACTTCATTTATGTACTGGATTTCTGTTCCATGTGAATATTGATCTTGCTTTTGATTAACGCCATGTACTCTTTACTTTTCTCTTTTATTAATCTATGTATCCTGCTTTCGGTTTTGAGGTGGTACGGGTAAACTCAGCTACAAAGGGTGAATTCACCCTAACATTTTCCCCTGAAGTCACCATGCCCTTTACTGTGGCACCAAAGCTCTTGGACCCAGGGAGAAACTATGCCTTTTGGTGAATAATATATGGAGACAGCCTGGATGAATATTAACTGTGAAAGGTGTGCATTATTCATTTATGGTTCAAGGTGACAGGGTTAAGCCTGATAGCATCCTTTTAGTAGTATTAGGCTGCGATAAGGCACCTGGCACTGCTGCCCTGTTATCTGACATCCCAGGAGCTCAATGCAAGCACTCAGGGTCCAAGCAGAGGCTCCAGCAAGGACATGAGTACTTCAATAAAATACATTTGAACATTTACAATCAGCGACAGCCTGGGCAATTTTTGCTCTGACTGTCTCACTCACACGCCCTTTGTTTTTCTTATTGCTGAAGGATAATGAAGGGTTTAATGAATATCTGTTATGTGAATGGATATTTGAACAAATAAGTAAATAAATAAAATGGATAGATGAATAAAAGAATTGGTGAATAAATGAATGAGCAAATGAACCAACTAACTTGTGGATAATTTGATGGATGGATGGATGAATGGGTCAATGAATGGGTGAGTGAAGTATTGAATGCATACATTTTTCTATGACTGGATGGATAACTTAAAGAATAACTGGTTGGTTAGTAGGATAGAAGGATGATGGATGAAGGAATATATGAATGAATAAATGAGTGAATGGATGAATAGATGAATGGATGGATGGACAGACAGATGGATGGGTGGATGGATGGATGGATGGATGGATGGACAGACAGACGGATTGTTGGATGGATGGATGAATGGATGGATGGAAAAATGATGGATGGTTGGATGAATGGATAGACGGCTAGGTGAGTTCAGTATAATGTTTTAAGTGAGGCCTTTTCTGGTATTTTTACCTAATATATCTACTCTTCCCACTGAACATTCCTTTCACCCTCTGCTTTACTTTTTCCTCTTAGTAATTACTACTATCAAATATGTAATATAATTTACTTACTTATTTTGTTAATTGTCTTCTCCACTACAACATGAACTTCAGGACGACAGAGAATGTTCTCTATTTTATGTACAACTACACCCCAAGAGCCTTCAATAATGACACTGCAAGGGACAATAGAGGTCCAAAGGGAGACTCACTCTACTGAGTAGATTGTCCTTAAAGCCACTAGAGTACAGGGTGATGCATGCCATAAGAGAGTGGCAGGGGCTATGAGACACCTGTCCCCATCTGTCTGGGATGTTGAGGAGGATTTCTGAAGGAAAGGGCATCTCAGCCAACATTTCAAGGGCTGATGAGAAGGCAAGAGGTGTATTGCAGGCAGAAGCTCTGATGTGTACAGAAATCCAGGGATTGAAATGGAGGCCAAGTTTAAAGAGGAGACTGGAAAGATGGCAGAAATCAAGTAAAAGGGTCCTGTGTTTGGACAGAAATCACATCATAAAAGGTCCTACACTTCATGTTAGAGTTTGGATTCTATCTTATTTGCAAGGTTTCTAGGCAGTAGAGTGATGGACCCAGATATTATATATCCAGGTCCAAAGAGAGTCCAACACATGGCCTTTGTAGCCTGTACTGTAATATCCACAAAGTCACATCAAAGGGGTTCAGGGCACCACATTTTTCAATGGGGAGTCGATCTTGATGTCTGTTCTCAGTATGTCTTCAGTTAACTACTCACATGCTAAGATATAATAAAAAAATAAATATTTGGTCTTAGTCCTCAGTTCCTGGCCCAGAGTTCCTAAAACAATTGGAATTTCCTAAGTGATAGGAGTATTTCTGTTACTGTTAAGATGCCCTCACTATCATACCTGAGTTTATCCTAATGAGGTGACTTAGAGTGGGGGTCCCTAGATGGCCTTAGGATGGGACTGGTCATCAGGAAGACCAAGTGACTGGATGACTGTAACTTGCAGCCCTAATGACTTCCAACCTCTGGGAATAGAATGGGAGAGAGCTGGAGACTGAGCTCTGTAAACCCTTGAATTATGAGATGCAGAAAGCTTCCAGGTTGGTGAACACATGGAGGTGCTGGGAGGAGGTACGACTGGAAAGGGCATGGAAGCTTCCATGCTGCACCTCACCTCCCATACCTTGCTCTATGTATCTCTGACCTCAGGTTGTTCGTGAGTTTTATCCTTTGTAATAAACTGGTAAACATAAGTAAAGTGCCTTCCTGAGTTCTATGAGCCATTCTAGCTGAGAATGGGAGTTGTGGGAGCTATCATTTACAGCCAGTCAGTCAGAAGTACAGAAGCATGGTGTCTGTAGTGGGGAGAGTATTGTGGGACTGAACACTTAAACCTGTGGGGTCTGAGGTTAACTCTGGGTAGTTAGTGTCAAAACTGAATTGAATTGTTTGACACCCAGTTGGTATCTAGAGAATTGGAAAACTGATTATCGGTTTTCAGAAAATATTATAGACATGCATACGTAACTGTTGCTTGTACAGTGTCCTAAAGGTGTGATAAGACAAGCAAGTATATGTGTTTTTGAGACTTCATGTTATACAATTTTTAATTTCTTACCCAAGGAATGATGACTATCTAGGGCCAGGTGGTTGATAATAATTATTAAAATAATATTTCCTAGTCTGGCTTTGTGGTTTCTCAAAGAGTACCTATTTATCTCAGGAGGCACTGTCTGAACTGCTTCCTAAATAAGTTTGAAAATTATTTTAAATGTATTTTTAATGTTAAAGATTACCTGACCTGACTAGCTGAATAAGGAATAGGAAGCAGGTGAGAACAAATTTTCTTACTAAGGTTTAAATTGCTTTCCTTAACTTGCTCTATGATAAGGTATCTATCAGCCAACTGAAGTTGCCTCATTTCTTCACCTGTACTATTTAGTGTCTTTTATTTAACAGTCATGCTTCTCTTACTGTGCATGAGGAAGTTTCCAGGATTGTGGTAGTACTGTATCAATGGTCCGAATTAGTCACCTCTACCTGTATCTGTACCTTTGCCATGTGACTCACCCGTGCCTGTTTACTGCGGGTGGGAGGACTTTCCCATCCCTTGACTTTGGATTTGGCCATTTGGTTTTCTTGTCCAATGGGTTGCTAGCAGATGTGATATAAGCAGAAAAACTTGTTTTCTTGCATCTCTACCACTGTCTTGAGAAAACATGCCTGGGCTTGTTTGATGGTTCCAGAAGGAGGATGAGAGAGCCATGGAAGAGTCACCACATGCTGAACTTAGCCTAGAGCAGTAAACATATAGCTGACCACAGACACAAGGATGCATCCTGTCCAAACCAGCCAAATCCAGGCTAGATCAGCCTCCCCCCAGACGATGGACAGGCTCATTAACTAAATAAATGCTTCTTGTTGCATCCTGCTGAGAGTTTTGCGGCTGTTTGTTACACAACATTTTTTCAACATCAGCTAACTGATGCAAAGATAAGTCATAAAATCCTACAAGTGCCAAAATTCCACAGTTTATGCTTGATGGCCTAGTGTGACAATATTCTGAGACTATTTTTATTTCAAATGGATCTGCTTGCTGTTTTACAGAAGTAGATTGCTAACGATAAATTTACATTGCTAGAAGAAATTCAGTGACGTAATTGTTCGAAGGGGGTTGGAAAACGGTGAAATTACCAATATCTCAAATCCCTCTCAGGCTTGAATGTCCACTTCAACAAATGAGCTGTGTCACTGTGTTTCTGTTTCAATGACTATGCGTTAACCCACCCCACCCAACTCCACCCCAACGCACACACTCTGAATTGACCCTGGAGTTTTCAGAAAAGGAGTCATTTCTTATTTCACTTCTTCCCTCCAAGTAGAGAAAGACATTTCCAGGTAGGGCCTAAGAGGTTAGATTGTCAAGATCTTGACCCAGTCTTCTACGAAGGGCTCCCAACCACATAGTCTAGGTTGATGTCTTCAGAGATGTGTCAGGCTTAATATAATACAGTAAAGTTACACTATATTTATATGCGATGAACATAATTTAGAGCTTATTGAAAGGCATCTCTGTGTTGATGATGTTCAGTGGTCCATCATTTATCATGTGGATCAAGAGGCAAGACAGGTGCTCCTCATTGGTTGACCCCAAAATCGTTCCCAACCTCCTTTTTAACACATTCCACTGTAAAAGTTTACAAAGGTAAACTTTCACTTTTATGGATTTCCCTGAAGCCAAGCAGGGTGTTATGGGTTTAACCCTATCCTCAGAAAGATCTGTTGAAATTATAACCCCCAGTACTTCAGGATATGACCTTATTTGGAAATAAAATTGTTAAAGATGTAGTTAATTAAGATGAGGTCATACTTGACTAGGGTGTGCCCTAATCCAATAAGATCCACGTCCTTATCAGAAGAGAGAGATTTGAACACATAGGCATACATGGAGAAGACAATGTGAAGACACAGAAGGAAGATGGCCGAGTTAGGATGCTGGCAGAGATTGGAGTGTTGTTATCACAAGTCAAGGAATGCCTGGAGCCACCAAAGGCTAGAAGAAGGAAGGAAGGAAGCCTCTATTCTCCTCTAGAGCTTCAGAGGGAATGCAGTCCTGCTGATACTTGGATTTTGGCCTCCAGAACTGTGAAACCATAAATTTCTGTTGTTTTAAGCCACCCAGTTTGCAGTAGTTTGTTACAGTAGCTGTAGAGAACCAATATAGATTGGCACACAAAGGTTCAGGTCAATGACAAGAAGTAGAAGCCTGCTAGGAACTTCTGAGAAAGGTTCTGGTTTTCTAATAAAAGGGACAAATGTGGCTGCTCCAAACCAGTTCCCCCTCTTTCCACTTTGAATACAGACATGATGATTTGGTCTAAGAGAGCAATCTTATAACCAAGCAACAGTAGTTGACATACTTGGAATGGAATAGCAGAAAGGTACAAAGAGCCTGATTTTTAAATGGTATTGTTAAGCTGTTATTATTCTAGCCCTTCACTTCCTACATGTAGAATTTTAAGGTGAAAACAACAACTTCCTAATTGTTTAATTGAATAATTATTGGATTTTCTGTTATTGTAATCCGTGGAATCCTTTACAGTAGAATTCAGCTTGCTCTCTCTTTTTGGTATATGCCAGAGGGATCTGAATATCTCGTTGATTACTAACCCCTAAAACTTTTAAAAAATTGTTTAAATAGACAGTGGGTTAACTGATTTATTCATTCAACAGATACTTATTGTGCCAGTCCAATGTTCTAAGTGTTTGGGGCCTATCAGGAAATGAAATGGACAAAGATCCCTCTCCCTGTAAGACTTAGGGTCCATCTACTCCTTCCCCTCTGTGTACTTCATAGATCTTTCATTGGAGTGAATCTGGCATGTTGAGCGTTCTCCCTCACGTATTTCTCAGTGTCCATACCAAGACCACCATCAAGTTCCTCCAACAGAGCCTGCCCCAGGGAATATCGTCGACACCTTCATCAATCACAGCTTAAAAATCAGACAAGAGGTAGAAAACACAAAAGCTTTGCATTTGCAATCACGGGGGTGGCTATCCTGATATCAGCCTGAAAAAAGAAACTATGTGGAATCACATGACCAGCTTTCCCTTCTCCATCCCCTTCTGCTCTGGGCAAAAGAAGGCAAAGGACTGTTACTGCAGAGGAAGGCTTAGAAAACATCAAGTTCATCTTCACTATCGTAGCATTTCAACAAATTTTTTTGGCCTTTAAATATGACTTTGGGAGTCCTTCTAAATCTTGCCTCCTTGTCTTTCTTGGGCGACAATGTCTCCTTATCCCACTGTATTATTTTTTCTTCTTTTTCTCACAGCCTGCTGTGGATCTTAAAATATTTTTAGGATTGCTGGCAGGTGTTCAAAGTTTGGATGTGTGTTAGGCAGACAGTCGTATTTATTGGTGCCTTTTCTGACTTGGAAAATAAAAAAGGTCTACATCTAAATTTAGTGAGGAGAAAATATCCTAAGTTGGGTCCTTTCCTGAAAGAGAGAGAGAGGGGGAAAAAAATTCTCATCTTTTAATATTATAAATATGTCTTCTCGGATGAGAATTGTTAGTGTCATTTAAAAGAAGTAAGATTCAAGTTGCAGTAAAGGCAAAACTTTTGAAATAAGGAAGAAAAAAGAGTAGAATCTATAAATGGTTTCATTCAAAGGGCTGTTTTTAATGTTGCTGTGGTGACAGATTAAGAAGGAGAAACTTGAACCAGACCTTTGACCAGTTGTGGGGTCAGGGGTTGCCTCTGTCTGTGTTCGGACTCCTTTGACAACTTCCTGTCTAATTTGACTATTATTTGCGCGTCTGGGCACTGTCTGACCCCAGAGTCTGGAAAAATGAGAAAGGCAGCCTGCCTTCTGATGCCATATGGACTGCAGTGAGGGAGGGCACGTTTAATCACATTTGGGTGAGAAACACTGTTTGATCCCAGGTTAGAGGAAGAAGCTTGCACGGGCTTGCCAACAGACTGCAGGAGGAAGGGTCAGATGACATGCATGGCCGTGATTTAGGACACATGGCCCCTGCCAGACGCTGGTATGGCTGCAACTACATTTTAAATTTGGAAGCAGATCAATTATGAAAGAAGGAAAGAGAGGTGCTGGTGGCATTTCAAATTGCAAGTGGACTTCTGCCATGAAAGTCCAGAAAGACTAAATTTTCAAAATCCAAATAAATGCATTCTAACATAGACTCAGATCATAAGAAAATGGGCCCTTTGGGCAGAGATAAAGGATTTTTTAAAAAATCGTAGGTCTAGGAGAAGATTGTGTCATAGAGAGTAATAATAATACACCAGTTTCATAATTTTCCATGGGGGTTTTCATTGCAGAAGATTTATATCTATAAATCATATATATATATATAATCATATGTATATACAATTTACTTACTAAAAATATCATAAATGTATTTCTCAATTTGGGGGACTCAAAAAATTTATATAATAGTAAACCTGAGTTTCTGAACAGCATGAAATAATTTGCGTGGCCATACAAAGTTCTTATAGCAATGGTAAACCTTTGACTGTATAACCTGTAGGGTCTTCTCATGTTAAATGAATATAGTCACAGATCTGAGGGGCACTGGGTTTTGGTAAGAAAGTTCCTGGGACCAATGACCTCACTTGTTACAAAGGATCAAGTGCCATCATCTGGTTGACACCCAACACAGCCTCCTGAAATGGCTGGTAATGGAGGAGAATCAAGAGTGGGTCTCAGAAGACACTCGTTCATCTTTGGATCCACAGAGAGGGAGTCTGATCAGTGGTCAGTAACCATGGCTGAGGGTTGGAGACGAGAACCAAAGCATCAGTTCAACAAACATAGTGCAAGGCAAGATGAGCAAAATACAACCGGACCTACGAGTCTGTAAGGGATTAGGGAGCAAAGCAGGACCAGCTCAGGGCATGGTTGAGAGGCGGGGGTCTTTTTGGAGAGTAGATTGTAAGGGCCTGAGATGGGTCTGGAAGGATGGGTAGACTTAGGGAAGAGAGAAGAAGGGAAGATAAAGAACAGAGGGGCCACTCTGCATTCAGAGCTAGATCACAGCTTTTCAGATATCACAGCATTTGACCCTTTCCATTTTATAGACAAGGAAACTGAGTGAGGACAAAGTTCAGTAAGTGTGCTCTAAGTTACCTAGCTAGGTGAAAGCAGACCTGCGTTCAGTCCCAAGTGACGTGATACCCCAAGCGTCAGACCCTAAGCTCACACCAAAAGCAAGGACCCCAAGTCCCATGCTTTTTCTGGTTCAAGTTCAGAAAGAGAAATAATCTAATATCTAAAATGTTTTAAGATTCTCAGGCTTTAGATATGCAAGCATGTTTTAGGTTTTAGTGAGTTCATAGGAAGATGAAGGGTCATAATCAGGGGGGTTTTTGTCTTAAATTCCCTCTGACAAAAGTTAGGCTCTTGGCAAAAAAGACTTCTTTTCCTCTTCTAAGAACCATATTACAAAACACTTTGGTTAATACATTGGAGCTACTCTATTAAAATATATCTTCTGGCTACTGATTTTTTTTTTTTTTTTTTTTAGGCAGGAGGGACATTTATGATGAAATATGTCTCATAGAAAGGGACTCCGTTTATCTAGCATCTACTATGTATTAGAGACTGTTCAATTGTTCATAAATGCATTTGATCTCACGACCAAAACTGAAGATGCATATCAGTCACCCTGCTTTAGATCAGAAGAAACCGAGGCTCCCAGAATGGTGAGCCAGGTGGCTGCAAGCTGCAGTCCCCACCCAAACCTGTCTCCTTCGTGTTCCTCCCACTGTACCCTGCTGGGCCCCAAATGGCACCCACTCCTGGAACAGCCTTTAAAGAAAGCAGTCTTATTTCCTACATGAGGTTGCCTGCATTTTTAATAATTTTTGCTGGAGTTTTAAAAATTTAATATTCTGGCATCATAGATGAGAATTAAAGAGAGGTAGCCACAGAAAGAGAGCTGGGGTGCTGAGATCCATGTTGCAGACCATGTCTGGACCTGAACCATGTCGGTTCTTCCTTCTGGGCCTCAATTACTTCATCCAAAAGGGATGCAGCGTGTACAGGGGACCAAATCCTCTCTAAGGATTCTTCCACTGCAGGGAGATCATGTCTTGCCCTTTCTTTCTTTCTTGGCTTCCTCAAGAGCATTAGACCATTACAGGGTGGCGTGGCAGGGGACATCACTGCTCACTTTTCCAAAGGCTCGAGCCACTTTCTCCTTTCTTATGGTTAGGGACACTGAACCCAGGGTTCATGCCCTGGTTTGTTTTGTCCATGGGGGAGGTACTGGGATCTGGCTTGGTTTTAAGACTCACCTTGCCCCTCGGGCTCTGTGTCCCATCTTAAGGCATGCCGTGGGGAATGTCAAGCCCTTATTAAATATCAGGAGCCCTCCATCTGCCTCCGTCTTTCCTCTGAGATGACTGCCAGACAGCCAAGGTCAAGGCCACACAGGAGGAGCGGAGAGGGAGGGCTGGAGGTTGCCTGTCTACAGAAAGCAAGACACAAAAGCGCTGCTATTCCAAATATTTCTCTGCACCCTGTGAGGATCAAGCTCCGTACACCCACCACACACACTCCCAAAGCCATGTTTCTATGTGTTGTTTTTTTCCCATTCACTTCATCATGTGGTCACAGTCAGCTGAGAAGTGAGGACCCACGCTGGAGTCAGAAGAGGCAGATGAAGGGGAGAGATTTTCCCTGGCCAGCGTCCGCATCCCGTGGGGCCAGGGATGTTTGGCTCAGCTCTAAGCCTTACCCTGGGACTTGAGATCGGGCTTTCACGTTATTTGAACCAAATGCTGATTGATCCAGAGACAGAGGTGTGTGCATATAACTTCAGAGAAAATTATTACTCTAAAGGAGAATGATAATGAAGCATTAGGGCAGAAGGGAAGGTTTCCCACGCCCCTGGCTTTTCAACTCCTAGCTGGTGGCCCTGGAAAAGCTACGTCACCTCTCTCTGCTGTGGGCAATAATAAAAACTACTGCTGTGGGTTTTGGTGAGGACTGAATGAATGAATACCTAAGAACAGGGCGTGGTCCATGGTGAATGCACAACAAACATTGACTCTCACCCTCATCATCATCATTAGTAGGGGATTATATCATTGCCCTGAGCCTATGTGTCCCAAATTGTAAAATCTGGATGGAAAAAAAAAATAAGTTTCTACTTGTCTTGCAGGTCAGGGCTCCTAGTTTGGGGTTCACAAAGAGGTTCTGCAACAGCAACCCATAATCAGAGGAAAAAAAGAGCAGAAATTAGAAGGTGACAAATAAGAAGGCGCACCTTGCTTTTTGTCACTTGAAAGTCCTCATTTCAAGACTGTTCCCTTGGCTCCAGGAGCTCTTGTGTCATTATCTCCTGTTAAAAGGATTCAAATGACATTATTTGCATGGAAACTCGCATACCAAGGATGCCGCCTATGCCACAAAGTTGCATTACAACGAAGGGGCTGATGGCTGTGTCGCACGGACTTGACATTCTTTATGCCTTCAAACTGCAAGTCAAGGCTGGCAGTTCTTAACTGCTCAAGTCCCCTGAAAATATGTCACTTCTAATATGGAAGGCCTATTTTAGGGTGCCAACTCGAGGCTCATCAAATGATGCTGACGTCTAGTGGCACTGTAAGCCAGGCAAAGATTGCTAAACCAAGGTGGACGTACAGAGCCTGCTCTGAGTCAGCAAGGCAAGATAGGTTAATCAGCTACAACCTTTCCCCAACCAACACCATCATGACTTGATGACAGTCTCTTCAACGTCTTTCAAAAGCGGTTTCACTTGGAAATGTCTGCAGAAAAAAAAAAATAGGGATGGCTCTGTTGATTGAAAGAGGGTGGCAAAGATGGGGGTTAGCTGCAGACCCCAAATGACCTCCTATTGGATGGAACCAGATCTGAAGCCTGGTCCAGAAGACTGGATGCTCCTCTGCTGCGTAAAGCAAAATGCGGGGTGGTCCAGGAAAAGCACATTTTGGGAGTATGGAATAGGACAGAAGAAGGGACGTGGGAGGTATGATTGCATGTGCTAGGCACAGAGTGGGGTAGAAAACACCTCTGTCCAGAGACCCAGAAGTACAGTTATGATGAGAGATTTCAGTGGAAGAGGGAAGAAACAAGAAAGGTGTTTTGCCATTGTGAGACAGGACAGGAGAGCTGGGGCCACGGACTTGTCAGATCTTCTCATGTGGGCTAATGCTGGGGACGAGTCACTCTAAATCCTCAAGTCTACCAGGCAGGCTAGGCACAAGCAACAAAGAAAAGAGGGAGTTCCACATTGGTGAAATTATTCAGAATTTTACGATAAGAAAATTAAGAAAGAGCTGGCAGTAACTCATAGCAATAACAGCTGCAGCAACGCCGACAAGAATGATAGTGATTATAATGAAATAAGTACAGTTGATGTTATGGATACTCACCTCTTTCACATCACACTTTGCTTTCTGGCCTGAGCTGCTGCCTTTGGACCTTCACCTCTGGGGTGTCTCTCACCTCCGCCTCCTGGACCTTGTGAACTGAATGTATTAAACCTGGAGTCTCTGGCAGAGGCTAGGAGTGGCAGCCGTCTCTCTGCCTGGGGCAGCCTTAACCCGCCTGAGCTGACCCCCCCAGCTGACCTCAGGAAACAGCCCTGAGACCACAGCTCTTATCTTTGGCTGATGTGACAAGAGTGTCCACCAGATTTTGCCCATCCTGACTAGGGGATTGGAGAATGTGTGCTCCCACCATGCTTAGCTTGTGCTTCTGAGATAGCGGCTACCACCCACCGTCCTAGACAAGGGGATATCTGTCCACGCCTCAGGACCCAGAGCAGCTTCAGTGAACGAGTCCCACCTCATCCCCACTGTGCTAGCACTGGGATCGTACATCATCGTAAGGACCAGAGCAGCCACCTATGTGGTGCTTCACTGTGAGCCTGGCCCTGAGATCGGTGCTATTTTCATCCCCATTTTACAGTCAGGGAAATGGAAGCATCAAAAGAGACCCAGCAAAGTGCCTCAAATCACTGTGAAGAAGAGATAAGGCTGGGATTGGAAGTGTCTAGCCCTGAGCCATGCTCTAACCATTGCACTTACTGCCTCTCTTGGAAGGCGATCAGCAACTGGCCTTTTAATTGAATGAGGCATGGATGATCATGTCTTTCAGAGAAGAGTGACAAAGAAACCCTTTAGCAGGACATGTTTACCTGGTTCCCAGTGAATTTAAGAATTCTCATTTTCTTGCACACCAACTCCCTAACCTTTTGCAAACAGCACACTCTGTGACACTATGTCATACGAGGGTGCAAAAATCAAATGTTATAATTAAAATTTTCTCTGGGGGGTTTCCTGCCAGAGATAAGTCCCCTTGATGATCAAGAGACAAAGCATAAAAGTAGGGGGTTGGTGAAAGCTCCCTTAGCTCTTTTTATTTAATATTATTGATACCATTGAAATATAATTGAAACATCCTTCAAAGCAAGCTACACCAGCCACCCTTCAGCTTTGATATGGCTTTTTAATCAGGAGACATTGTTGCCTCACAATGAATATGGAAAGCATTTAAATTATTTTGTAGATGGAGTGCATTGCTTCTGACCTCAGTTGAAAGACCACATTAAAAGGAACTAAAAAGAATTCACTCTGGGTCCTCTGGGCTCCAAAGCACTGAGGGTATGTGGAACATGGTAAGGGCTGGATTCACCTGGAGGAAAGGATTAAGCACCACGTTATTTGGAACTTGAGAGGTCAGCTTTGCCTCGGGGGGTAGAGAGTGGTTTCTCAGGGCACCAGGGATGCTAAGGAGATCTTGGGCTTCGTCTTTGAGTAGTTGACCTAATTGCTTTCTTCTGGGCACGTCTTAGCTCAGTGTTTCCCACGTTGCAGTCAGTGGACCGCTGGTCCAGGGCATGCTTCTCCTTCACCTAATGCTCCTCTGTCCCCTGGGTTTGGGAGACATTCCACACTGTGAGTCACCAAGAGGGAATGTGAGTCACCTTCCCTCTTGGTGACTCACAATAAACACAAATGTATCAAAGGCTCTGGAGAGTCACCCAGAAAAGAAATCTCTGTAAAATTTTAAAAACTTAAAAAAAAATTCTGCAAGGTCTTTGCAGTCTGCAGCACATAATTTGGGATGAGCTGCCTGACTCAGAAAGGGAAAGAGAGTAAGGGGTCAGGGGTGGTCTGGAGTGACATCTCGGTTAGCCCTTGAACCTGTCTGCCCCGGGGAGGGCTGCCCCCTCCCAATCCTATTTCCTCCAAGCTCATCCAATTACACAAATGACCAGGAATAAATCAAATGTAATTAGCTGAGAATTTTTTTTTTTTGATAACAAAACATGGATGATCTGATCTTATTAAAACGGGAGTTGGGAGGGTTTAAGACATAGAAATAAATAAGTATAATACAAAGGAGGATGAAGTCAATACCCGAGGGGGTGAAAGCTTCTCTAGATGGAGAAACTAGTGAAGGCAGGAGGGGGATCCATCAAGGAGGTTTCTGGAGGGAGAGGCGGGATGTAAAGTCCACCTTGAAGGAGGAATACAATGTTTGTGTGCTTCCTATCAATAATATCAATAAAAAGTCAATAATACTCTTCTCCAATTAAAAAAAGTAACAGCATCTCATTGTAAAAAAAATTAGAAATTGTAAAGGAGAAAGGAGAAAAGTATCACCCACAACTCTAGCACTGAAAGATAATTGTGAAAACATTATTTCATATTTTTATGCATTCTTTATACAAGACACAACTGTCTTTGCAACACAGATTATATATATATATTTATATATACGTGTATTATATATAATAGAAAGTCTGTGACTTTGTAACATCATTTTCTTTTTTTCAAATTATTGGCTTATAATGGCAAAAGAAGCATATATTCCTTCCAGTCATTGTTTCCAATCATTTTCTAATATTTTTCAAGTTGATAGATCATGATTTGACTAAGCAATAATCTCTTATTGGATGATTCTTTTTTCTAATTTTTATGTTTTTAATATTTTCTATAACTCTGCTAAAACATTTTTGTGCACACCAATTTTTTTATATATCAAGCTATACTCAAGGTAAATGGAGGTCCTCGATGTCTTCATTAGCTTATTAGGGTATAGAGATACACATCAAGTATAGCATTGATTTGGCATCTTGATATGCAAAGTGTTTGTCACGCTCATGGAGATACTCGTTGAATTTCCACCTTTGTACCGCAAAGATCTTCATTCAAATCCAGACAGACAGATATAAGTCAGCACTGTTTGGGGGGAAGAGGGTCAGATTTAACTCCAAAACGAGAATCATAACTATGAAATTTGAATCTCTTAGTTGAAAAATCGTATTTCAGATATGAGACTGGAAAGTTTGGAAGAGGGATACAGGTGGAAGAAAGTGTACTCCCTTGCTAGCCAAACTACTGAAGTCCTTCGAACTGAAGGGGAAGAAAGAGAGAGAGAGAGAGAGAGAGAGAGAGAGAGAGAGAGAGAGCATGTTTGTTGGAGCAAGGACTCTGCACCTTGTCTTCTGGGTCCCTAGCCCTGGTTCCAGACGAAGATCACAGAAACCCTACATTGAATCTGGGAGATCCAAGACTTCGGAGGAACTGTGCATCACCCATCTCTTCTGGAATTCTCATTAACAGCAGACCTGTTTTATTGCTATCCCAGCACATCAAGGGGTGAGGACAGTAGGGAAAATGTGGACAAGGCAGCATTCCCACTCCCCACAATTCACCTGTGAAAGTCCCCGGAGAATAGAAGAGTCATCCGGAACCCATAACAATGGCACAGAGAGTTGAGGAAGGGCCCAAGGTCTGAGCTGATCTAGCGATTGAGTGTGGATGGTGCAGAGTGAAACGTGGATGGGGAGGCTGGGGGCTGAAGACTCCTATGTGCAAGCAATGGCGGAAGGTGTGAACAGGGTGACCAGACCTGAGAGTCACGGCAAGGTGAGAGATCAGAGCAGGACCAAGAGGCAGACACCCCTGCCCACAGCTGCTCTGAGCATATAGTAAGCCCCTGAGAATTTCAGACCTACACCAAGAAGGTAAAATCCTCAAAAAACAAAGTAATTACATGTAGACTGTACTTTCACAAAGTTAGTTCTAAAGGGACTTCAGATTTGTCTGAACCCTCTCATCTTTTTTTTTTTTTTTACGATTTTTTTTTGATGTGGACCATTTTTAAAGTCTTTATTGAATTTGTTACAATATTGCTTCTGTTTTATGTTTTGGTTTTGTGGCTGCGAGGCACGTGGGATCTTAGCTCCCTGACCAGGGATCAAACCTGCACCCTCTGCATTAGAAGGGGAAGTCTTAACCACTGGACTGCCAGGGAAGTCCCTGAACCCTCTCTTCTTGTTCACGAGGAGCCTGAGGCTCAGTTATTTGCCAACACTCACATGACAAGTAAGAGTGAGGACAGGAAATCGGATCTTTGAATAATCCCTGCCCTCTTGGTGGGGAAATCCACAGCAATTGGTTGACCACACTGGAGTCCAATTTTAGCAGTGTCTTAAGTGACTTATGACCACCAACGGGAGAATTAGGATGGAAGGCAAGGGAGGTCATGATAACACATGTGTTCAGGTAATGATGACACAGTGTGGTCCACAGGAAGGGGCTGAGGCTCCCAGCTCGTCCTAGTCAGTCACAAGGGACCAGACAGAGAAGGACACTTTGAAGCTCCCAGAGGCAGTAAAGCAGTGGACGTAAGAATTCCCAGTTTCTCTGGGCTTGTTTGTACTTAACATAAACCAATTGCATTCACTTCTTTTGCTCAGGGTGTTCAGTCATTGAATTTCAGGATGGCGTAGACACATACTAAGGATTTGTCATGCATCAGACCTTGGTTTCATTCCTGCCGTTTCCACTCTGTAGAGACATAAATCACTCAAGTCACTGTAAAAGGGTGGGGTAACGGTTACCACTCCAAACTGGGTATCGTGTGTGAAAGAGCAAGCCCAGTAAGAGCTCAATTCATGATCAGTGGCTGACACTTGTCACACCATGTCTCACTGACTCCTCTTGAGTCTTCCTATAAATGTTGTTATTCATTTTATAGACGAGGGAGGAAGGTTCACAAAGTTGGATAATTTGGAACAGGCCATGGAATGAATGTCCTGGCTGTTATGTATGTTTTTCCCCTGTGGGGACTATGGAAAATCAAAATTCCTCAGCTCTTAGGCCACAGCGATGGGTTCAAAGCGTGGTCATGGAACACAAGTCTAACCCATCACTGGTCCTTTTGATTTGGAGCAGAAAGAAGAGCTCTTCACTTTTGTGCTTGCCTACCTGGCATTGTCTATGGCTGGGTCTGGGCGACACAGAGTGGCTGGTCTGAGAGTTTGAAGGTGACATACAATGGAGTCAAGACACAGCAAGAAGGAAGGTCCAGATCACAGGTTTGTTTATCCCTGGGTTAAGCCCCACTCCTGTCCCTCTTGTGATTTGATTCATGACTGATAACTTCCCTCTTTCTGCTTTGGCTAATGCCAGTGGATTTTCTATCACCTTAAATCAAAAGAATGTTGGTGAATATAGGATTTGGACCCAGGTCCATCTAAAGCCAGAGGATTCCTACGTTCACTCCACTCCTGAAGAAGGAAGAAAGGAAGGAGGGAGGCAAACAAGGAGGAAACACTTTCTCCTTAACTTACCAATCATCAGATCAGAGCTCCCCAGGGTCTCTAAAGAGATGGCCTAGGTAAGCTTGAAATGTATGCTTGCATTTTCAAAAGAGCGCCCTTTCTAAATCACCTTATTTTGATGTAACTGCAAAAGGCAGTACTATTTTGGGTTCTTGCTATGATAAAACTGAAGCTGTAAGCTAGGGACTTTCATGAGAGATTGCACCGAAATGTCAACAGATGGCTTGCTAATCATGTTAAAAAATACTCATTTCTTTTCAAAAATGGCATTTCTCCCCCACCCAGTAAGTAGATCAGAAAGCAGTGTTTATGATATAAAACATATTAGTCACAATGCCGTTTAATTACCCTACTTAATCATCAAGGTCATAATGATAATTGTTTCTAAAAATTAACACCTCTTCCCTCAGCAAGGAAGCTTATCCAGAATTCATGGTCAGAAACACAGAACTGATGCATTTAAAAGGATGTGAGCATTAAAGAGAAACAAGAGTAACAACTATAGAGATTGTGTATGATCATTCACAAAGCATCTTGCAATCACAGTCTAAGGAATACCAAACTATGTGTTGGTCCCATTTTGCCCAACTTCCTATTTTTCCCCAGCAAAGAGGAAGGAATGGAGTCTTAACATCATTCAATCATGATTCATCATGGGAGCTACCGTATTTTCTTATAAAAACAAATGGGTATCTTTGTGAAACTGCCGGACCCACTCAAACATTGAAGACCACACCACAAGGAGATGGATTCTCTGCTCTTGTTTCTGAATTGCACTAATCTCTCTCCGTCTGATCTCAGACTCTCCTGCTTTATTTTATTGTTGATCCTTTTCTAGCTTGTTTTACATGGCTTCTGTTACCCCAATTCTAGTCTTTTTTAAAAATTTAAATTTAATTTTTATTTTATATTAGAGTATAGTTGATTTACAATGTCGTGTTAGTTTCAGGTGTACAGCAAAGTGATTCAGTTATACATATGCCTATATCCATTGTTTTTCAAATTCTTTTCCCACATAGGTCATGACAGAATACTGAGCAGAGCTCCCTGTGCTATACTGTAGGTCCTTGTTGATTATCTATTTTATATATAACAGTTGTGTATATGTTAACCCAATTCTATTCTTTTTAAAAAATATTTATTTATTTATCTTTGGCTGCGTCGGGTCTTCGTTGCTACGCGCAGGCTTTCTCTAGTTGCAGTGAGCGGGGTCTACTCTTGGTTGCGGTGAGTGGGCTTCTCACTTGCGGTGGCTTCTCTTGTTGTGGAGCATGGGCTTCAGTAGCTGTGGCACGCAGGCTCAGTAGTTGTGGCTCGCGGGCTCTAGAGCACAGCTCCGCGGCATGTGGGATCTTCCTGGACCAGGAATTGAACCCATGTACCCTGCATTGGCAGGTAGATTCTTAACCACTGTGCCACCAGGGAAGTCCCCCCAATTCTATTCTTAAATGTCATGCGTTCTTGGCTGTCTCACTATTCCTTTCCGAGAGTAGAATCTCCCCTTCCTGTTTCATCCTTTCAGGACCCAAATCCTGGAAGTAGTCTTCTCAGTCAGCATCCTTTAGCAGACCCCTCCCCACTTCCAGTACTCTTTGGAAGGATGCTTCAAATAACTGTATCAACCCAGCCACTTGGAGTTTTACCCATTAAGCTAGTTCACATATCATATGACTGAAGCTTACCTTTTTAAGCATCTCAAACAACTTTTACCTCTTTAGCTGTGAAGTTCTTCTAAAATGAATTACGTAGGCAGGAAAGGAAATGAGCTTCATGTTAATTCTTCTTGATGACTCCAGGTTATTATTTGGGATTCTGATGACTGTACTATCTGGGTGACTTCATCAGAGCCACCGAGAGGGAATAGGATCATTTGACCCTACATAAAAGGACTTGGTGTTTTCTGCGCTTTTCAATTCTTGTGTCATGCCATTAATTGCACTCTTGAGTGTCTCTGCCCCTTGATCTCAGGCTGCCATCTGTCACTTCTGACCACAGCTCTTCCCTCATCTACAATAGCCTCAGACATGCAGTGCTCACCTCCATTGACTTGGTGTCTGAAAGAAACCCGAGGGGTTTTGTTGTAGAGCTGCCACCTCCAGGAAGCCTCCTCTGTTCTCCTTTCTTCCCCTCTGAATGGTATAAGGGCTGGGAGCATTACGAATGCCTGAGTTCAAATTCCTGCCTTGTGACCAGCCGGGTGACCTTGGGTAACTTATTGTTCTTATGCCTCAGTTTTCTCTTCTGTAAAGTAGGAATGATCATTGTATCTAATGCATGAGGGTGTTCTGGAGATTAAATCAATTCATATTTGTAAGGCACTGAAAGCACTTTCTGGCACTACTATATAGTTACTAAATAACTAGGGTTAATTCTTTCTTTTTTAGTCCCTCACTGTATCATCTATACTTATGAAACATACAGATGTGAAAATAACAATAATGTTCTTAGGTTTATTTCATGAGTAGAGGAAGGAAAAGACGTGATGTGTGATTTATCTCTTTTAATGTTTTGGGTGCATGGTTGCTCATTTTCCTTTTTCTGAATTTTTCACCATTCTTTTAGTTAAATGGCAGCACCCACATCCTCTGCCATGTCCTGTAACATGGGCTGTGTACGCCTGACCACTCTGTCACAGATTATGAAACCAACCGTGATCATCTGAGTCAAGGCTAGCCCACATCCAGCTACCCCTCTGACCAGAGGCAGAGCTGGGTCATGAGGCCTAAGTCCATGTTATCTGGGGATCCTCTTTATGAAAAATCATATAAAGTTTATGTATGACAGCAAATATATATTTAGAATGAGAAAATACATTTCAACAAATTACAGATTTTTAAGAAATTGACAAATATTCAGAAGAACAAAATAATTTGTACTCATTTACTGCCTTAAACATCTCAAAAATTCTTTACCCCTGCATTTTTGGCCACTTGTACATATAAGTAAAATTTTAAAATATCCTTTTTTTCCAGAGAGATAAAAAAGATAATTCATGGGTGATTTTTTAAAATTATTGTTTGAAAAAGTTTCTTTCAACTTCACAACTCATTGGTAATATGTAGATTTTTAAATTTAAAAAAAAATTTATATAATTTTTAAAGATTACTTTCATTTACAGTTATCATAAAATATTGCTATTCATGTAGAGTTTTAAGATGTGGCCAAGCATAAAAAACATTGTTAGATATCTTATATGGATGAGATGTTAAGAACATATGTCTTGTTTTGACATAGAGACATAGATGAAGAGAACGAACGTATGGATTCCGGGGCGGTGGGGGAGAGAGGGGCATGGGATGAACTGGGAGATTGGGATTGACATATATATCCACTACTATGTATAAAATCGTAACTAATGAGAACCTACCGTATAGCACGGGGAACTCTACTCAGTGCTCTGTGGTGACCTAAATGGGAAGGAAAGCCAAAAACGAGGGGATATATGTATACGTATAGCTGATTCACTTTGCTGTGCAGCAGAAACTAACACAACATTGTAAAGCAACTATACTCCAATAAAAATGAAAAAAAAAGAGACCCGATACCTTGCAAAAAAAAAAAAAAAAGAATTTAACTGCTGTTTGTAGCTCTACCAGGGGCTTTTGCTTTACAAACCCAATTTCACTTAAAA
This sequence comes from Physeter macrocephalus, assembly GCF_002837175.3. Classification (NCBI taxonomy): domain Eukaryota; kingdom Metazoa; phylum Chordata; class Mammalia; order Artiodactyla; family Physeteridae; genus Physeter; species Physeter macrocephalus. The sequence continues at coordinate 175,684,278 of NC_041224.1, forward strand.
GAAGGATTATGTTTTTATACCTGAATACACTGCATAGTCTAGTATATTCGTGACAGGATAGGACTTCCATTTCTACCGGTATTACTGAGAACTCAATGCTCTCTTATAGAATTACACATCTGATACGTGGAAGAAATTTCCACAAGTAGCTTCTGTCCCTGTTATATCTCCTCCTTTATTCATCTACCTCCAGGGCTGAGCGCTGAGGACACATTCATATCCCCACAGGACCTCTAGCCTCACTCCTTCCTGTTACCATGGCAGGTAGGTTAGTACCACAAGTAGTAGACGGGTTCCTGAAGCCAGACCATTTACATCAGGAGAACAAGGAGAATTTAGCTTTTCTTGGAAGTAACTGTGAATGTACAAAATCCAAACTAAATGTATACTCAACTTTCCCTTCTCTAGGTCCCCAAAATGTTCTGGCTGCCCCAAGATTTCCTGGGACGAAGGCCAGTGTGAAGGAGCGAAAGTCAGAGCAGAAAGAGACAGCTGTCTTAACCAATGTGGATAAACTATCTTACTAGGGCAGATTTCTGAAGACACATGACCACAGGAACACATTCCTAGGGTTCCTCCTCAGACGAGGAGGGGGCCCAAGCAAGTGAAGATATACATCTTAAGCTTCATTAGCTTAAGATGTACATGTGCTTTGGCCAGAGACCTCAAGTCTCTGCAGATTGGCTGGAAAAGATGAGCTGAGTTAAGGAGCTCTCTTGCCAAGTGTTTTGGAAGTGGAATTCTGAGCCTGTTGCCAAAATGCTATAGGGATCTGAGCTAAAAGTCCTGGGTACTCAGACTAGGGAAATGATCAGGGCATTGTATGAGTTGAAAGAGCAAGATGCTAATCAAGAAGGAGCAGGGGGGAGGAGGGGAATTAGGTGTGCTGCTAAGATAGTCACTGTGGCCTTGAGCGAGAGGCCCAGGAAATGCATAGATTTCCCAGAACTGCTGTGATTACAGCCTTCTCTGAGGTGTGTTTCGGGGGCTTTTTCTGAATCCCCAGGCCAGCACTCTGTATCCCCATGATAAACCCCATTACTGGAGCCAGTCCGAGTAAGTGCTTCATCCCTTCAACTGAAGAGCTCGCTAAGGTATTTCTCTCTCCTGCCTTAGTGCAGTATCTGCTACCTACATTGACTTTTGCTTGAAAAAAAGGAAACTGTTCGGAAGGGCCCACGGTCATGAGGGCCTCAGGTATCAATTCTAGTTTCTCAGTAATCATTGTTTGTCCCTTTGTTGTCATATGGTCGTTCTGAATAGTCGAACTAATAAGAGTTATTCTTATAGGAAGCAAGAGTGTGGACAACGGGGTGTAATTTTAGGGGAAAATTGAAAGTTGATTCATGTCTACCCCAAGTCTGGGGTGGCTCCAAAAAGAAGTTGGTTCTTGGAAACCACAAACATAGGGACACATCTCCAGAAAGAAAAGGAAACTCTTCTCTCTCAAATGCCACGTCCTTTCTGATGTCTTCCTATTTCTTTCTGTTAGTGAGTATTTACCTTAAGCTTAGGATGTATCTGAGACTGTTCTAGTCATTTTAGAAGATACAAAAGAGAATATGACATAGAGTCTTGTTTTAATTCGTTGATAGCCTAGTAATTACCTTATATCCTTCCAAAACCATTGCCTGTTCAAGGCCCACCACCATTATGATGTTCATAAAGATATTTTCAGAAATTAACCACACTTAACAAAACCACAAAGCCTCTCTCTTGGAAAGTACCATCATCTTATCATTTTGTTCTTTTAAATGAAGACTCTTTGAAATAGACTTATTTGTATAACCCTACAAGAACTTCTCATGAATAAACATGCACATCAAAATATATATATTCTTGGGACCATATATATTTCAACTTGGATTCAGAAAATATGATCACTTATTTGACAACCAATTAGGTACTCCTTAGCACTGTTAGTTTTCATTCTTCGTATTTTTGCCCCAGTTTCCCAGTTGGACCAGAGTCTCCAAGGACAAGCATTATGTTTAAAATATTAGAGTGTTTCACACTTGTTTTTTCTACATGTCCTATAAATGGTTGTGAATTCATTTTGCAGTGTTTGGATTATGGGATCCCTCTCTTTATGGGATTACAGCCTTTGTAAAGATTTAATTATTACTTCTTGATTTTCTAATCCAGTCCATAACCTATATTTGATTACTGCAAAATCTCTCTGGAGAACAAGGAAATATTATTATTACTAAGACACGTGAGGGGGCTGCATCTTAGAGAAGTTGCAGAATCTACCAGCCACAAAAGAGGATGATGTGATGGAGAATTTTCCTGCCATTGGCTTTGTCCTCTTTCAGCCAGATCCTAGTATCTCTCAGAAATTCAGTCCCCCGATAGCTGATGATCACCAGGGCGTAGAGATGGAGGCAATGGATTGAATGGACAAATAAAAGGAAAATGGAGATGAGCAATCTCATGGTAACTATTGCTGGCCCGCTTTCTTCACCAGATCCTTGTAGATATTAACAAGTTCATATGTGGATGTCTGACTCTTCTCCAACCCACCCCTACTTTTATCTTTTTGTTAGATGTGTCCATAAGGATTGAGTGGTTAAATTTCAAATGCCTAGACAGGGGAGGGAACATACCATGTTACTTCTGCAGATGCAGAGTCCCTACCTAATGTGGATTCAATCCCATTCTTTTATTAATTCTCCTATGTGTATATTTATTTGGCTTGGTAGAGCAATTTCCTAAGGATGTAAAATCCATCCTCATGTCCCCTCACCTCCAGGGTAGAGCCCGCACTTCTTCCCATGGAGTTCAAGGCCACAGTACTGCCATTTTACTAGCCTCTCCATTGCTGCTGGACAACACTGTTGGTTTCAGTTGTGTGACACAAAACCCAGGTTCAGGGTCAGCCTGACCCTCATGAGATGGCTCTGACACTGATGATGACCACATTGGCTTATTGAAGATCGCTCTCTTGGCCAGTACCTGGCAGAGGCGGGCTCCCCATTGCCCACCTGATCCCCAGCTGAGATTCTTTCTCTTTCATGGGGAACTTGAGAGTGATACCATACATGTTGGAAAGTGCTGTGGGATCTGACGCCAGAGGTTTTGGACTGATTTGGGAAATAAATGAACTGCATCCTTTCAGCAATAAACTCCTAGTTTTTCCAACAAAGCCCAACAGATACTTCTGGGGTCAAGGGAAGTCCATGCTTCCTCATGCTCTGCCTGGAGTTACTTCTCAGGCAGAACTGTCCTTTACTGGAGTAGCTGGGCTCCTCTGTGTCAGCCATAAAAGTCTGGTCACTGACAATAGCCCAAAAGCCTATAGAGAAGGGAAAAGTTTCTTGTTCTCAGGACCGCCAAATGGTGGCCATAAATTAAAAAACCCCTCCATTGTTGAGTTTTTATGTTGGTGTTCTGTTAGCATGCAGGTATATCTACTAGACCTTCTGTCTTCTGTTATTTGTTTCTGGAATATTCTGAGGATTGCCAGAATCCCCAAGCCCATCAGCTACACCTTGGTTGCCCAAACAGTTTGTTGTCCATGTGTGACTGTCACATTGCCAAACTAACATGGGCCTGGTGGGGCTGTAGGTGGGTTTGGGAGTTTTCCCCATGCCTCAGAAAACTAACAGCCAAGTAATGATAGAGACAATGAATTCATCTTTCTCTTTTTTTTTTTTTTTTTTGCTGATATTGCTTTGATTTTAAATTAATGAAATAAACATACTTAAAAAAAAAATAAACCAAACTAAGCATTGCATGCAAGAGCCTCAGACTGTCAGCTTAAACCAATCTGAAAGTTATGCCTTTGAATGCAGACATTGGACATGAAAAAGACCTTGCGGGTCATAAAGCTCACCCCCTGCCAATATCAGAGGAGCCCTGGGCTGGTTTGGGGGGTGTGAGCGTCTCAAATTCCCTTCCATCCAAATCAAGGGAGGATTGGGCTGAGTTCTGCCTCTGGTTAGTCACGCCCTGTGGGGTGAGTCGCAGCTATTGCTGGAGCTCACAGCCGCCCTCCCCGGCACAGCCTTGATTCTCAACCTTCTCTGATCAAAGGAAATGGGACCATTACCCCCATCACTACCTGACCCCAGACTCTGGCCAAAACCTTGGGCATAGTCTTTGAGTCTTAAGGATGTGCCATGGGATGTGTAAACAACTCCAAGAGGTTCTAATCCAGGTCCCCCAGCTAGCCATGGGTTAGAGAGAATTGCCCCATCTCTGTTGTTAATTACATTTACCCCCGTGAGGGTCTGGTTGTGGCACAGCCATCCAAGTGTTTATCTCAGCTTCGACTGCACCTCCCTCCTGCCACCTCTTTGTGTCCAGGGTGAGACAAAGCCAGCATCTCCCTTCAAGATCACAATGCCTGCATTCCGGCCAGTTCTCATTCTTTGCTTATGTTGAGAAAACTGTGGGGAATTTCATCCTGATTTTCAAACAGCCTCGTCTCCCTGGAAGACACAGCTTGGTGTCTTTGTCCAGTGAATTACTGCAGCTTGACACACTTGGAGAAATATTTTTGTCATAACCCACTGCTTGCTGCACTGTCGATCCAATTATTTGGAACAAGCAATCTGTCATTCCATTGTTCCTTTCCAATAGTTTGACTTTGGTGGCAGTTGTAGAAAAGAAACAAGTACTTTCAATTTAAAAAAAGAGGTGAGGAGAGCAACCTAAAAGAATATCTTAAATATGTATCTCTGAGGTGTCTGAAGACCTGATCACATCAAAGGGCAAAGAGTGCTCCCCCAGATGACAAATATCCTGGAATAAGGAAACTCAATCACATGTTTTGGCCACTTTAGAAATAACACTCTACCTCCCAAACTCTCTGCCAATGCACATATCTCCCTGCTACCAAAAGCCACCAGCTTTCTGGAGCTGTTTATATGGGATGATCTGATTAGTTCTATTAATTAAAAGGGTTTTTGCTTTCTCTAGCCTTACTTGAAATCAGTCACCGTTATACTGCAAGCATTGTAAAGTATGAAATTCATTATGGGTATATACACCTACTTTTTCAGAACCACAAAAGAGAACTCCTGATTCAGGAACAGATCTTTCCTTTCTTAGTTGAGAATTTAATCATTTGAAAAAATATACAAAAGTATAAGAATTAAATATAATCTAATGACAACATTATCTTTGTAATATTGAAGGAGAACCCAACATTCGGAACAAAACAGGTATGAAACAAACAGTTATTTAAATTAGAACCAATATATGAAAAACTTGACATATCAATTTGTCAGAATTTGGAGTTGACCTCAAAGATGAATCCAGCAAGTGTTTTCCAACTTGAGCCTTGTGTTAATTGGCCAGGGCTGCCATGACAAAGTACCACAGACCAGGTAGCTTAAACAACTGAAATGCACTGGCTTAGCTCTGGAGGCTGGAAGTTCAAGATCAAGGTGTTGGCAGAGTTGGTTTCCTCTGAAGCCTCTCTCCTTGACTTGTAGGCCGCCTTCTCCCTGTGTCTTCACATCACCTTCCCTTTGTGTGTATATGTGTTTAAATCTCCTCTTCTTATAAGGATACCAGTCTTATTGGATTAGGGTCAACCCTAATGACTTCTTTTTAACTTAATTATCTCTTAAAAAGCCCTGTGTCCAAACACAGTCACCTTCTGAGGTTAGAACTTCAACATATGTATTTGGAGAGGGACATGATTCAGCCTCTATCAGGCCCTGCAAGCTACCACAGCCAGCTCTGCATCCGTAACCGCTGGCTTCCAGTTAGCACTGTTCTTCAGGAGGCGGCATGGGCCTCATCCTGAAACCCATGGTCTTCTCTAATCCACAGTTACATCCAGACCTGCTCACGTGGGTCCACTGGATTCTCCCTATTTTTGCATCTTTATATGTGGCTTCTCCTCGCCTTACAGATCCCATAATCATTTGCCCTCCAGCTTTTCTATCTTTGCTCCCCCCACGTAACACCCTTCTTCCAAATTCCCTCCCATCCCACAGGCCGTTCCCTTGTTCAGAGCCTGTAGCTCTTGATTTTCAGGCTTCGCTGAAGCTGAGGGATCTGAACTCATGTTACGGAGGAACTCTGTGTGCTCAATCAAAGGCGATTAGAATACTCTGCAAAATCATCCACTTTGCAGGTTTATTTTAATTGTGAAGAGCTAAACTAAATTCCACGCGTTAACATTTACACTGGCCTGGTGGATTTTGAATCTCCCGAAGTGAATATATATTTGAATGTGTATTATGGAAGTGAAAGGCATCAAAGCAATTATTCTAATGTAAAGCTAAATAACCAACATATATTAAAACTTCAGAGAAATGTTTCACCATGCTTTTTATTCTGAGGCAAATGAGGACCAAAAGCCACAGAGATAAATCATTAGACATCTGGGAACAGGCCCCAGTGCCTTCCAAAACTCTAGGTCTTTTGGACACATGTCTTTCAGAATGGATGCATAGGGTTCAAGTTATTTGAGGGAAATGCACCAAGTCCAACAAACAGGGAATCCTCAGAATGTGGGGAGCAGAAGGGACAGTTCATACAGATACGCTGTCATTCAGAAAGATCCCCGAACGGCCCTCGTGATAAATGCCGTGGTATGGCTAGTGAGAGCATCGACTGCGGGCTGCAGTGATTCAGAGAAAGAGAAGAACATCCCTGCCAGGGAGACTAAAAGGAATCATTGCAGGCATCAACAAACACATGAATGCCCAAATATTTGTGGAGTCACAGGGAAAAGTGGATGCCCCATTCAACTTCAAATCAACTTGGGTTCAAATTCCAGTTCTGAACCTGCTTTGGAAAGATCGTTAACTTCTTTTTGCCTCAATCATCTTGTTTGTGCAATGGGACTAATAAATCTGCTTGTCAGATAGCACGAAACTTAGAGATCATGCCTGCAATATGCCAGGCCCAGTTTTAAGCCCACAGTGGCCACTTTTTTAAAAAAGGCTCCTGTTAAGGTTTTAGTCCAGTGGAAAGTTTACAAAATGAGTAGGAGGAGATAAGATGGAGAGATAACTGCAAAAACGTAGAGGCAGACGTACAAAAGAAAAAGATCCTAGGGACTGACCATTATCTAGAACTCAGAGTATAAATCGTGCTTCTCTGTTACATATCTGACGAGCATGAATCCATTCAGTGGCAAATCTCCAGGATTCTTCAGCCAAGGACTGTAATCGTCAATGGATGTTTTGCATGAGAGGGAATTTTCCTGTTACACTTAATCTGAGACTGTTACTTCGAATCCTTGTAAAAAAGATTATATGACATATCTCATCTCCCTAACATACTAAGGCACAGGGGGGAAGGCAAGGCTTTTGCAGAGTGTTACTGGAAAAGCAAACTTTCCTAGATTTCAGGATTATGCAAAGACTCTTGCACAAGAAGGACTGGATGCAGGAGTTTAGATTGTGGTGGATACTGTTTATTTTTAAAGCCTTAACTGTGAAATGCTGTCAAAGATCGTGAAGGAGGACTCTAGGCACACTCCAGGGACCTGATCAAAGCAGGAGAACCCCCAGTGGAGAACGGTCCTGGATGCACGCTAAGGTGGGCTGCGGAAGAAAACGAGTGAATGACACAGCATCGGATCAAAGAGAGCTCGGTCCTGTACCCAGGACGCAGTGGAGAGCTGTCCTCAGTTCAGAGTGAGAAGAGATTTGCATTATCAGGCCACGATTTCATGTGGTTTGCACATAGAGACGGCTGGCTTAAATCTGTAAATGGAAACTGACTTCTTCTACTGTGTAGATTTAGGCTTCTTCAGCTAAGCCTCTCTCTTGTCACTATGAATCCTGAATTCAAGATTCCTGATACTTTTCACTAATGAAATGGAAAGAGATGTTAGGAAGAGGGCTAGCTATTTTATATACATGATTTCTTTATATTGTCATAATAATCCTGAGCTATGTTATTCCACCCATTTCGTGGAAACAGCAGGACAGAGACTAGAGAGAGGCAAAAGAAGGGCCCACCTGCACAATTTAAGGTGGCTTTCACTGTCAGGTGCCAATCCTACACTTGTACAGACCTTAGGGCAAGTGCTTCCTTAAATATGACACCCCAGATGCCTTGCTTGCCTAGCTTTTAGGAAACAGGTACAAGGAAGAGAGACCTGGCCACCATTACCAAGTTGGTTCTACTTAGGCCTTAAATTTCTCCCAGTTGAAACCAGCTGATATCTGTCGAGACCCTGGTGGCCCATGGTGCACTATCCTGGCGAGATGTCCCCCTATGGAAGGGGCCCTAAACCACCTGAACAAGATCTATTTCTGATCAGATGATTACATGTTACATAAAATCAAAGAAGAGCTATAGCAGTGTTCTGCACAAGCTCACATAGAATAAAAGGAATCGGGTCTGGTCTCCAGGGATACCTGGGAACATAGCCAAATGGAGGGAGATGTTTGGTGCCAGGTGCTTGACTTGCCCCAATCAGGAAGGCAAATGGACAAACAGAAAGAAACCCCTGTTGATCCACACAGTGGAATCCAGCAAGGCCGGGATAATGGAGGTGGCCGAGGGTGGAAAGGGTGGAACTGGACTCCAAACAATCCTCACCTGGAGCAAAACTGTCCTTACACCTCGGCGTGTGGAGCACACAGTGTGCAGGGTTGGATGGCTTCCCAGCCTGTTCCGAACCGGGGGCCAGCAACCTCCTCCCGAGAGGAGAGGCATGTGCTGTAACTGTTATCTGGGAGGGACATCTGTGATCTCAGCGCTCCAGGCACAGGCTCTGGCAGGACACCAAAGCCACCCAGACATTCAGCTCGTCCCTCCGTCTGCTGGGGGTGGTCTACAGCCCACAGGTCCAGCCATGGCCACCTGTGAGGCTGCATGTCAGGTGCAAGACAGCATTCCTAGAATAAGATGTCATTTGTCTATTTATGTTGGAGCCAGATGACAGAAGGTAAAAATACAAAAGCTAGGAGTGTTCCAAATGGAGGTCTCCTTGGTGTTCATGTAGCCTGGTGCCGCCTCTTCATCGTACAGAAGAATCCAAAGCCCAGGTAAACTAAATGACTTTTGCAAGTCCTGGAACAAGAGCAGGAAGCTCAGAAGCAAACAGGACCACCATACATGGTCACAGAACCCAAAGACCATGTCCTTTTAAACCCTGAGTTAAGTTTCAATCTTTTTTCATTCATTTAGAAAACCTGGATCAAGGACAATACACATATAGGAAGCCCAAAGACAAATAAATCTTGCTACCACATACATTCACTTTGTTTATTATTTGTTTGTTTCATTTTGCTTAGCCGGTCCACTTATGTGTCTAGAACCCTGACCCTGACACAGGGTTCAACTGGGTGTACCTCTTCCACGTATGTATGTACGTTTTTAATTTTATTGGAGTATAGTTGATTTACAACGTTGTGTTAGTTTCAGTTATACAGCAAAGTGATTCAGTTATACATATACATATATTCATTCTTTTCATGTATGTATTTATATCATAGCTAAACAGTTCCTCTGCAGAGGAATGATCTGAATGATCTGTTCAGAATGCAAGATGACCAGGTGGTAAGCAATCTGAGTTGCCCGGAGAAGAGAGGACACCTGTTTTTCAATAAGGTGACTGTAGGAAAGATGGAGCAATAAGATGATTCAGCATCTATTTAGGAGCTAGAGTTTATAGTATTTGCTGATGAACTGAATTTGTGGCAGATGGTGGAATATTTGAAAATGCTGGTAAAGTTTTCAAATTGTGAGGTTTTCAAAACATATAGCAGTCAAAGAAGAAACAAGTCAATGATATTACTTCTTGGGCTCAGCAAATCTCCCTGACTTTACTTAGACTTAACTTGCTGCTTGGATGACTCCAGTCTATGGTTTTTGTGGCACTAACTAAACTCTAGGCAAAATCTGAGAGGTTTTAAGGGCTCCCCTTATTTTCCACATCAATATTCTGAAGACTAAAATGAACTTTCTGGATACCTGGATATAAAGTCCTACATTCAGGAGGCATTTAATGGACCTGAGATGAAAAAAAAAAAAAAGAAAAAAGGATAAGAACACATGTTCTCATTTCGGCAAGTCAGACAGATAGGTCCACACTGGGACCATGTCCTGTGATCTGGCTGTGTGGAGGTGTGACCATGAGTCAGGAGGGAGAGGAGCAGGAAAAGTGTCTTGAGTTCTTAAAATAGCCTCATTTCCAAGAGGTCAAGGGAAAAAAGGCCATTTCTATTGGAGGTGTCATGGACTGATTGTATCTTCCCAAAACTACTATGTTGACCAAGGATGGGAGGTGATTAGGTCATGAGGGTAGGCCCCTCATGGATGGATGAGTGCCTTTATAAAAGGAACCCCAGAAAGCTTCCCTTGCCTTCTTTCTACTGTGTGAGGATATAAGGAGAAGATAGCATTGTTCAACCTGGAAGAGCTACCACCTGAACCTGGCCATGCTGACACCCTGACCTTGGACTTCCAGCCTGTGAGAAATAAATTTCTGTTGTTTACAAAGTGCTCAATCTGTGGTACTTTGCTATAGAAGCCAGACTGGACTAAGATAACAGGGAACAACACCAACAAAGGCAGAGAGGCAGGAGGGAAGAGGGGGGAATAGGGAGGGCAGCATTGGTGGATAGAGAAGGGTTTATAGGATTACAAGTAGGGGAGTAACATAATTAGGTTTCTGTTTATCGAAGAGACCTTTAGTTGGGGTGAAAAGAAAAGATCTGAGCGTTCAAGAGAAGATATGGTTAGGACTTATTATATTATTCCAGTAGAGAGTAGACAACAATTTGGTTAATGTAGTAGTGGTACCAATTTTTTTGAGAAGAAGTAACATATTCCCAGATTTGGTTGTCAATCCAAATTCATATATCCAAAACAATGTCTGATAGATATATAATAAGAGTCGCATATAATTTTAAATGTTCTAGTAGCCACATTGATATTGTCATACTGAGTGAGGTAAGTCAGACAGAGAAAGACAAATATCATATGATATCGCTTATATGTGGAATATGAATAAATGGTACAAATGAACTTATTTACAAAACAGAAATAGAGTTACAGACATAGAAAACAAACTTATGGTTACCAAGAGGGAAACGCGGGGGGAGGGATAAATTAGGAGATTAGGATTGACATATACACACTACTATATATAAAATAGGTAACTAATAAGGACCTACTGTATAGCACAGGGAACTCCACTCAATACTTTGTAATGACCTATATGGGAAAAGAATCTAAAAAAAGAGTGGATATATGTATATGTATAACTGACTCACTTTGCTGTACAGCAGAAACTAACACTACATTGTAAATCAACTATACTCCAATAAAAATTAATTAAAAAAAAAGAATAAAGGGCATTAGGAAAGTTCACAATTTCCCTTTCAAATAAATCTGTCACTATTTAAAAACAAAACAAAAAAGAAAACAAAAGAAACAAAAATGCTCTGGTAGCCACATTCAAAAAGAGTAAAAAACAAACAAAAAGGAATTGATTTTAATATTTTATTTATCTCTATCTATCCAAAATATCATCATTTTAACACATAAATCAACATAAAATATCGATGAGATATTTTACGTACCTTTTTTTCCCCACAAAATCTGGTGGTATTACACGCTCATAGCACATCTCAATTTGATCTACCTGCATTTCAAGTGAAGCACTTAACAGTGATATCCACTACTGGCTACTCTCATGTACAGGTTTGATCTAGAATCTTCTAGAATTCCCACTTGAAAACTGAGCCAGTGACCTCCTGTACAGATTCATCCCTGGTGTCCCACCACAAATACTGAACCTGGAGCCAGGAGACCCCAATTCCAGCCTCAGCACCTCTACAAAGTTGCAGTAAGGTCTGGAGGTAAAAAAATCAATGGCCTGGACTTGAGTTGTCCTTTGTCTACTTGAAAGGGCTGGAAGTAATGATGCCTTTTAGCTCTGAGGTCCAATGATTGAATAATTTTTCAGTGGTGGTGGTGGGGGAAATTCCAGGAGATGCTTCTGAAGGAATGCAACAGCCTACAGTTTCCATGTGTGGACATCTTTCTTCTGTGGAGCAGTTTCACCCCAAGCCCCATTCATGTCTGAAACGGGGAAGATGGATTGGCTGAGTCAGTCATTGGACAGAAACCCTGAGAGTGCATCTCCAGGTCCGTGGGACGTGGACAGGTGGTTCGGCTGCCAGGATTGTCCCATTAGTCAGGACTAAGCAGGATGAAGCCAGGAGGCACTGACAGGTAAGAGGCGGCTCGGAGCAAATCTCTGGATTCATCACTTGCTGTCCCAAGTCCCTTCTTGCAAAAGGTGAAGTGTTAACCTATCTGGCTGCATTTCAGACTAGAAAAAATCGTCTCCTCACCTGAATTCCCCTAAAAGCTTCAGCTGGCCAAACTTTCTTCCTTTCATCTCCTCCTCTGCAATGGACTCAGCCCAAGAAATGCCAAGTTGCAGGAGAAGCTGGGGAGAGATGGGTGTGTAAAAACATTTCCTGTCAACCCGACTAAGAGCTCTGGGTGGTATCCTTTCATTCTGAGTTAAGAAAAGAGATGGAAAGCTTATATTCACAAACGGATTGGCAAGTGGATACAAGACTAAGAGAAAGAGACAGAGAGACAGAGAAGGAGACAGAAACAGAGAGGTTTGTTATGAATGTAAACTTACACTGACATCTTCAAAATTAACAATTGCTCTGACGTCTCAAATCTCTAGGATGGTGCATAGACCTGATAGGTGAGCAAAATATTACGCGGGGAAGCCAAAATCAGTTTCACATACACAAAACTCCTGTACTTTTCTCATTGAAGAAAAAAATCATTGGACCCTAATCAAAGATTATGGGGTGTTTCTTTGCGTGTAATTCTCACAGATCTGGTTAACAAAATAATTAGTATGGGTGTGAGTGCTGACTTATAGTGGAAATCTTTCTTTTTTTCTTCCCATTTGATTGAGACTGGACTGAGCTTCACTACTCTGTCAGCAGCCAGCTAGATTCTTCCAAGTCACTGAATTCTGTAGGCGTCTGTAGGCGTCTCCTGTGAAGTGCTTCTATGAAGTCCTCAGCCTGAGCTCCGCCCTCCCATGTACCACTCTCCCTACCCTGTCATTCGCTCTGTCTCTGTATTATTCACTTTTTCAACTGAAAGTGATCTACGGGAGAGTTTCTCAGAGCAGGGGTCAAGGACCATTTTTATTATAGTTGTGTAGGGTGTAGCTGCAAACAATATTTCTAGATCCCACCCTAGGACTTCTGAATTAGAATTGGCCTTTGTAACAAGTATCCAGGTAATTCTAATGCTTCTTTAATGTTGGGAATGTTCTAGAAGGGCAGTGGTTTTCTTGTCCTTTGTTGCACTTTGGAATCACCTGGAGAGTTTTCAAAAGCATTGATACTTCCTGGGTTCCACCTTCAGATATTCTGATTTAATTGACATGTGGCATGGCTTTAAAAATACAGGATTTTTAAGAGCTCCTCAGCGATTCTAATGTGCGGCCAAGGTTAAGAACCACTATTTGGGTTTAGGTTAAATACTCTGTACTGTTCTGGTAATTTGTTAAAAGGTACTAAGTGCTCTCAACACACACACACACACACACACACACACACACACAAATGGACATAAACACACATTCATACTACCTGCACTGGTGTGACTTCCCAGCCTTGCCCCTTGTTCACCCTTCTTAACAGCCCCAGGCAGAATCTTGAAAGTCAATCATACCCTAAGCTGTGACACCTTGAAGTTGAAACTTAATATTATAAAACAGTCAGGAGACTATTTTTTGCATTTTTTCTCAGTTTATTCACTTTGCTGCAACCTTCACTCATTAGCAAAAGAACATTCTGATACACAATTCTCCATGCGAAGAGTAAACATCCAGACATATCCCCCATTGCCCTTCTAATGGCTCACCCAACTTCCAGGCCCTGGCATACTGATGCCCCCTTAGTCCCCATCCCATATCCCAACAGTTATTTATATGATGATCATTTTAAACATCTTATTCCACTCCGTGGTTCCACAGGAACAAAATAGTCTGGACCCTGGAGTGGAGGTGACCTGAGTCTTTCTTAATGTTTATACTCGAGAAAAGAGATGCATTTTTTTTCTTTCCTAGTAAATATCTTCTCCATTGATAGACTAATTTATTTTCAGCTAGAAAGCCTGAGGCTGTAGTTTCCTCAGAGGCTAAGAAATGAGTTCGTGGATGACCGAGGCCAAGTGGAGGGTATGCCTGCAGAACAGCGCAGCTGCTGATATCCAGACCCAAGTGGCTGGGACCCCAGGCTCCTTGTCACTGTCATGGGCACCTGACACGACAGGTGGGCTTCCCTGGTGGCGCAGTGGTCGAGAGTCCGCCTGCCGATGCAGGGGACACGGGTTCGTGCCC
>NC_041224.1:175698613-175712945 GCF_002837175.3 Physeter macrocephalus
GCTGGGCCCGTGAGCCGTGGCCGCTGAGCCTGCGCGTCCGGAGCCTGTGCTCCGCAACGGGAAAGGCCACAGCAGTGAGAGGCCCACGTACCGCAAAACAAAACAAAACAAACAAAAAAAACACGACAGGTGATCTGTTCCTCTGTGATAGTCGCTGCTAGGTGCTCTCCTGGCTGCCCATATTACCATGGCCGCTGTAAATTTCCTAGGCTATTTTGCCAGGAATCTACATTTAGATAGAATATTTTATAAAGTAGGAAACCTGACATTTTCGGTGCTTTTTTTCTTCTCTCTCTTTTTTTTTTTTTTTTTTTTTTTTGTGCATAGGTAAAAGAGTAATTTTGTAACATCTTTGATAAGGGAAGATTACAGCACATATTCTAGCCTATTATAAATATTGAAAAATATATTAATCCTATATTCTGCAAGCCCCCTAAATAAGCTGACAGAGCCCCTGGGATCTGTTAAGTAGACAGATGGCAAGCTCTCAGTTGCACATATTTTCCTTTTAATTTGAAAGCAGTTAACCTCTTCTTTCTTCTGTTGAAAAGTAGGTATAGAATTGGTGAGTTAATAACTTAGGACTTTTTTCTTTTTACAGCATTCCCTTTTCCCCTCTGTGTCTGGGTGCTATTCTTCTTTATTTATAAACTATGAACTTTCTCACTTTTTATATGTTAATACTAACATATATACATGTATATGTATATATATATGAACTTTAAGTAGAATTGAATTGTGACTCAAGACTTAATTAATTCCTTAAGGCTTAAATCACCAATTTTGTGTCTAAATATAAAATTAAACTTTTGTTTTGACTAGTCATACTGTGTATAAAAATTATTACAATGAATTGACCTTTTTAATTTTTTCTACTCTCAATATTTTAATTTGTGTTTGATTAAGGATAAACCTTAATCACAATGCTTCTCATCTATTTTCCCAAACCTCCTTGTTTCAGTGTTTAAGACCTATGCCAGGTGAGTCTCCTATGGAAATTGTGGTAGGTAACCTCCAATGGGGCTCCTAGTGAACCACCTCTCCTTATAGTCACAATCTTGTATGCACTTTTTCTCCGTTGAATCAGGGCTGGACTTCACAGTGAGCAGAATATAGCAGATGACTTCCAAGACTAGATTATAAAAGGCTCTGTAGCACTGTTCCTCGGTCTCTTGGTCTCCTGGATGGTTAATTCTGGAGTTCAGCCAGTTGTACATCATAAGGACTAGAATGGCTGGATATATCAAATAAAAATACAGGACTCCCAACTAAATTTGAGTTTTAGATAAATTTTTTTTCAGTTTATTCACTTTGCTGCAACCTTCACTCATTAGCAAAAGAACATTCTGATACACAATTCTCCATGCGGAAATTTTTAAAGTATAAGTATGTCCCATGTAATATTTGAGACATATTTATACTAAAACATTTTTCATTATTTATCTAGAAATTAAATTTAACAAGGTATTCTGTATTTTATCTTGGAAGCAGCCCCTCCAGCCCTGATCAAACCTTCAGATAAATGCAACCTCATGAGATATGTTAGCCAGAAGTGACCAGCCAAACGCCTCCCAAATTCCTGACCCACAGACACTATGAGAGCTAATCAATAATTATTGTTATTTTAAACTACTTTGGGTAGTTTATGCAAATTATGCAAATGCAGTTATAGATAATGAATAATTTTTTTCTAACTAGTAGAGAAGCTGTTGATAGCTTGTTTTTACTTCTGTTTTTTGTAAAAATTATGCATATTGCTATCAACGGGAGTTTTAAGACTGTCCCCACTTCCACTGCTCCTGGCAAAGGAAAAGGCAGAGTTGTATGTCTTGATTAAGATGCCTTCAAGGAGAATAGTCAAGGGTTTGTCAGCTAAGGGGCTTGTATTTGAACTAAGAATGATTTCTGAAGGACCAGAAGGATTAAATCTGATCCAGCTTCCTCTGAGTTCTCTTAAGAGTTGAATTGGGGGAAATAAGACCAGTTGACAAACCTGGAAGTCAGGAGTTATCCTGAAAATAAGACACAAAACTCAGATTAGGAGCCAGGAAGAAGCTGAATAAAATTAATTCCATGGGGACAAATGAGTAAGAAGGGTCTTGGCCAATTTTCTAAGGTGAGCCTGAGACTTGGCTTGCCATCATTGACCTTTGGTTTTCCTGAGTTCTTAATACTTTTTGCTACACAACAATGGTAGCTGAGTCATTTTTTGCACAGGGGCTTAGAAGCGTCCTAATAAAAGAGTAATCAAAACCCCATCTCTCTCTTTTACAAGTTCAGTATTACTGTAATGTGCTAGATAGGTGGTATGGTCCTTTCCAAAGTCAGCCATTAGGAAAGGGCTTCAAATGTAAGCTCATCTTTAAGGAAGATGGGCTGAGACATGGTCTTGTCACCAGGGTCCTTGGCTTGTGAGAAGAGCTGGGTTTTGCAGAAGTCTCTATAGACCTGCCCACCCCCTAATCCCCAGCCATATGGTCATCATATGGCTTCAGTGGCTGCAACTTGAGTATAGGCTGATCTGAAAAGTCTGGACCAGCAAGTTAATCTCTACAGAAGAGGATAATTATCCACTGGACCATGAAGGACCATGTCCAATGGTGATTCCCAGTGACACCTAAAGTCCCTCATGGCTTAGCATTAGTTATGAGAATTAACCACTTTAGATTGGGTCTCTGGATTAGTTAGGGAAACTGATGTGTCTTAAAGAGGGAGATACTGACAAGCATGCTAAGCTGGGCAGGTAGAAGATTCAGTAAATAATTAGATATACATATATATATATTTATTTATATTTATGGAATAGGACGATATTTGTATCTGAGGTGAAGTCGTTCCTGTCAGTTTCATGCTCCATGAAAGGTAAGCCTGGAAGGTTGTTTGAACCTGTATTATGTTTTAAAAGGCATATTGAGAAATTTGAGCTTAATGTCATAAGCCAGGGATTCTCCAGCTTTAATGGACATCAGAATGACCTGGAGAGCTTATTAAAACACAGTTGCTGGACCCCATATCCTAGAGTTTCTGATTCAGTAGGTCTGGGGTGGGACACGAGTGTCTGCATTTCTAACATGCTCCCAGGTGATGCTTATTCTTCTGGTCCCGGGACCACCCTTTGGGAAACATTGCTGTAAGCAGCAAGGTGTCAGTGCTGATGTTGAGCAGAGAAACAATGCAAACTGGTAGAAGGCTCTGGTTTAGAATTATGGAGCTGAAACAAGGTAGAAAAATCAACTGAAGGAGCAGAGATTCAAGACTAAGTGCAATTGTGTTCTCCTTGTGTAGTAATTGAAATCCTTGGGAAAATCCTACAGAACAACTCGAATCCTCCTCCAGTGCCTAGAACTTGCTATTTGATGATAGCTTTGCCATTCTGATAGATATCTGCCTTTTAGTTTTTGTTTTTGTTTCTGGTGTACGATTTTATTCTAAGAAACTATACAACTGATATGAAAGTATAAGGTTGAAGTATCATTACATATTATTTCTGAAGCTCCTTTTATTAGTATATTTGGTAGACTTTAAGAGTTTATTTATGGTATCATTTACACAGCCTATCTCAAAAGTTTCTATTCATTATTTTCTGATAGAGAAAAATCTTTTATTTATTTATAAATACATTTCTTTATTGAAGTATAGTTGATTTACAATATTATATTGGTTTCAGGTGTATAGCATAGTGATTCAGTATTTTTACAGATTATATTCCATTAAAAGTTATTACAAGATAATGGCTATAATACCCTGTGCTGTAAAATATATCCTTGTCACTTATCTATCTTATACATAGCATTTTGTATCTTTTAATCCCATACTCCCAATTTGCCCCTCACCGCTTTCCTCTACAGTTCCGTTCTTTTCTGTATCTTTGAGTCACATTCTGTTTGCATATACATTCATTTGTATTATTTTTTAGATCCCATGTGATATCATACAGAATTTGTCTTTCTCTGTCTGACTTATTTCACTAAGCATTATATTCTCTAGGTCCATCCATGTTGCTGCAAAAGGCAGCATTTTATTCTTTTTTATGGCTGAGTAATATTCCATTGTATATATATACCACATCTTCCTTATCCATTCAACTGTTGATGGAAACTTAGGTTGCTTCCATGTCTTGGCTATGTAAATGGTGCTGCTATGAACATTGGGGCGCATGTATCTTTTCAAATTAGTCAGAGTGGCTATCATCAAATTCTACAAATAACAAACGTTGGCAAGGATGTAGAGAAAAGAGAACCCTTGTACACTGTTGGTGGGAATGCAAACTGGTGCATCTACTGTGGAAACAGTACGGAGGTTCCTTAAGAAACTAAAAATAGAACTACTATATGACCCAGCAATGCTACTCCTGGATAAATCCGGAAAAAACAAAAACACAAATTAAGTGGTCTCTTAGTTAAGGAACAGTGAAGATATTTAAGGTTGTTAAGACTCTAGGCTTTTCAGTGCAAATGTGCCTAATGTCCCACTTTGCTGGGATAGGTGATACCCTTGATTTTGGTAGATATGAAGCTGAAGTCGGAGACCAAGGAGGTCAGGTGTTCTGACTCCAGAAAATTACATGCGGTTTGCTTCCAAACTGACCTCTGAAATCCTCCCCTGCTCTACTGAGGAAATGTTCTACTTGAGGAAAGAAAAATGTATTTTGTGTGTGTGGCAGTGTGTGGTCGGCGGGATGGAACCTGAGATTTTTCTACCTCCATGACCAGACTTCCAGCTCTGTGCTTGACAGACACAGTCAGCAGCTGGCACCAAAGACAGAAAGTAATGTTGAGTGGCTTTCTTCTTTTTTTTCCCCCTTGATTTTCTCAAAAGATTTAGACAGATGAAATAATACTCCTGCTTGCTCCTTGCCCCTGCCATAATGCAGTCCACTTGTCTAAATTACAGACAAGCAATTATTTGTGCTTTTTTTCAGATTGAAGGCAAATTATCTGCATTCTGAGTGAAGGTGGCAAAAGCAACAATAGACTCATACGTCACATCCTTCAGCAGAGAGAAGGATAAATTTATTTAGTCCCCGCAATGTAGTACTCATTTTGTATACGTTATGTTCTTGGGTCCTCACTTCAGCCTTATGAGTTAGATATCTCTTTGGTCCCATTATTTTAATTCTAAAATTTTATTTTAAATAATTTTAGGCTTACGGAAGAGTTGCAAAGATAGTACAGAGTTTCTATATAATCTTCACCCAGCTTCTTCTAATGTTAACATTTCACATAACCACAGTATAGTTTTTAAAATTAAGAAATTAACATGGATAGACCACTATTCGTTCAATTACAAACTTTATCCAGATTTCACCAGTTTTCCCACGGATACCTTCTTCCTGTTCCAGGATCCCATCCAAGATACTGCATTATATTTAGTAGTCCTGTCTCCTCAATCTCCTCTGATCTGTGACCGTTTTTCAACACTTACTTGTTTTTCATGACTTGGACACTTTTAAAGAGTATTTTATTTAAAAAGGGCTCCTCAGTTTTGATTGGTCTGATGTTTTTTTCTTGATTAGACTGAGTTTATGTATTTGGGGAAAGAAAACCACAGATGTGAAGTGATTGGCTGCACTCTGCAGATGAGAAAACCAAAGTTCAAGGTGATTTAATAAATCAGTCAAGGTCATTCAGTTCAAAAACATTGTCTTCTCAACTTTCTGAGTGAATTCTTCAAAATACTTCCATAGGAAGCATGAAATAAAAGGTTTATCACAGAGACAATGAGAGGAGTTTGACTTTACGGAGAAAGTCCACTTGAGGTGGGGTGATGGCTCTCTCGGAATTATCTTTATTCTTGGGTGTCACCTGGGTCCAGGAAGGGGACCATTTCCAGGCGCTTTACTTTCAAGTTGAAAACAATACCTAGGAGGACATCAGTTCGGTCATGTCTAGATTTTAGATTTTATCAATTTCTCTGGGCTGTTTTGTTTTTGTTTTTGTTTTGTTTATCAATGCAAACAACATTCACTCAAGCTGTAGATCATCTACTTCACAACGTGTTTATTTGGATCTCTTTCCCATTCATTACCAGGTTAGGGGAAACAATAATACTTCTTAAATGATTTGTGTGTTTTTACAACATTTTTACAGCATAAGTCTCATTTAGCCCTAAAACGAATCATCAGATTTTTTGAGCTAGTCCAATTCCCTCAATTAACAATTGGGAAACAGAGTCTCAGGATGGCACAGAGGAGTCCATCAGTATATCCTGAGGCACTCATCTAAGGAACATTACTGAACCTAATCTTTAAAGAAATACTTTAAAGCAAGCATTAAAATCTCCATTTGAGGGCTTCCCTGGTGGCGCAGTGGTTGAGAGTCCGCCTGCCGATGCAGGGGACACGGGTTCGTGCCCCGGTCTGGGAAGATCCCCCATGCTGCGGAGCGGCTAGGCCCGTGAGCTATGACCGCTGAGCCTGTGTGTCTGGAGACTGTGCTCCGCAACGGGAGAGGCCACAACAGTGAGAGACCGGCGTACCGCAAAAAAAAAAAAAAAAAAAAAATCTCCAATTGAAACGTGAGGCAGTGATGAGACTCTTGGATCAAGTTCATGGTTTTAAATGGTGGAAGCAGTGTTTGAATGCAGCCAGATCTGCTAAACTGCAGCCTAGAGCTTTCTCATTTCTACCATTCTGATAGTTCAAGTCATACAGCATTTGCCAAACCATGTGATGACCTCACAGTCTGAAACAGCGATGACTCAACATCCAGTGTATGGCCTCATACTAAGGAGGTACCTAAACGTTACCAAGCCTTGGACACATTTGCCTCTATTCCATATTTGAAGACCAACGGGACTTGACATGGGAGCTTAAGCAGGATACTGAAAAGGTTGCCTTGATTTTTTTTTCCCCAGGTGAGTAGACAGATCTCTAAATTTTTTTATTCCCCTATTGATTAAGTGACATTTTTATTCATTCAACAAGCGTAAAGAATTATCTATGTCCAACATATTGTCTTAGGTACTTTGAGAAATAAAACGGGTGAATTGGGTGTGTTCAATCATCAAAGAGTTGGTTTCCATGCTTGTGGTCCTCAGGTTTATTATGGAAAAATTCACACCCTAATGTATAGAACTCTGTGCTAGTGTCCCTCCGCTGTGTTGCTCTAGCAAAGAAGAAAAGATGTGCACCAACAATGTGATAATGCACTCTGTGTACTGTGATCACCAAAAAATTTATGGTTAATACCAACCATAAACTGGGTTGTTCAGGCGATTTTTTTTTCCTTGAACCCAGAAAACTCATCAAAGATTTGTGGAGAAGTGCATATTGGATGGGGTATCTATAAAGAATATTTTTGTTTTGTTAGTGTAGGGCCAATATCCCACCCCCATTCTGTCCTCTCCCTTGAGTCCATGTGGTTCTTAATGCAACAGACCCAACCTCAGCTCCAGGGATGGGACCAGGACACAAGCCTGGATGCTCATATTTAAGGATAATTGTGTGACCTAAAGCACACTAATGAGAATTGGCCATGGGGATTTTGCTGAAAAGAGGTTCTCTTCCTTTGCTGTTATCTTTGCCAATGATGTAAAGCCTGACTAAGACAGAGACCAGCATAGGGGAAATCAGAGCCAGAGAGGGAGAGAGACAGATTCTTACAGATATCATTTTTGTGACTAGATCCAGCTATGCCTGAAGTCTGCCAGCCCTGGAGTTCTTAGTTACTGGAAGCAATAATTAAATTTATCTCACTTGCAACCCAGAGATCCAGGTTACTATATTCTTGTAAGAGGGAAAGAAAAAATTGGCAGTTAATGGTATAGTTGAAGAGAGAGGAGAACAGAAGAATTGAAAGAAATGACAACTAGTTTCCACTGGCTGAGGAGCCTGGCCTTTGAAGGGTTGCTTGGAAAGGCATTCTGAGTTTAAAAGGTGTCTCCCTAAAAGCCAGACATTACATGTTCTTGAGAAATCCAGAGAACAGACTCAGAATCTTCTTACAAATTCAGTATTTTGAATGGGTTTTCAATTTAGGAAAATCAATTTTGTTCTTCTGAATTCCATTCTGGATGATTTTTAGAACTAACAGAAAAAAATTAATAGTCACTTCAACCCTTTTAAAGCAAGAACTGCCCTCGTGTCTTCATACCAACTATTCAGTTCCTAGTTTTCCCTGAAGGCAAAAGAGACAGGGGAGAAAAAAATATATATAAAAGTGCATTTTCCTTTATCATCAAAATGTATCACAGCTCCTAAACCATATGTGTTTTGTTTTTGTTTGTTTTTGTGCGGTACGCGGGCCTCCCTCTGTTGTGGCCACTCCCGTTGCGGGGCAATGTATCACAACGCGCAGGCCCAGCGGCCATGGCCCACGGGCCCAGCCGCTCCGCGGCATGT
Source organism: Physeter macrocephalus (assembly GCF_002837175.3). Taxonomy (NCBI): domain Eukaryota; kingdom Metazoa; phylum Chordata; class Mammalia; order Artiodactyla; family Physeteridae; genus Physeter; species Physeter macrocephalus. Next base: position 175,706,955 of record NC_041224.1, read on the forward strand.
GGGATCCTCCCAGACCGGGGCGCGAACCCGATTCCCCTGCATCGGCAGGCGGACGCGCAACCACTGCGCCACCAGGGAAGCCCACCATATGTGTTTTGGCTGCTGGGTATAAATGTGTGTGGTTTTATAGGAGACACAGGGAGCTCAGCGATGCAGTTCCACACACAGCACAGCTCTGGTGATTTTTTGAATTTCAAGTTGCACCTTGGAGGTTAGCTATACTGGAACTGTTCCTGGCAGTGGCCAAATTAATGCTTGCTATCAGACAAACACGCCTTAATATCTGACAACAATAATAAAGCTTCTATCTCTGAGCACCTGTTCTGAGCCAGCCTACTCAGGCACTCAGTTAGTGAGTATTTATTAAACATCTCTCATGTGACTTCAGGAATCCCACTTAATCCTCATGGCAGCAAACGGGGTGGTTTCAAGGATGAATGAAGACAATGCAAGCACCACACCTGGAAAAGGATGGGGCCAAGATGTAGAGGAAACTCCAGGCAAGACCGCCTAACATCTAGAGAGATCTGCAAACTCTTACCGACATTCCTTTGGAGATGTGGTGTATAACAGAGGTGAACTGCCTCTGTCCCATAAACATACAAATAGGCTTGTTTCTCTTGTTTTGCAACTGAAGTGGCTGCTTAGATGGGCTGGACTTCACCAGTGGAAGATTCAGGCTAATAAAACCTGGTATAATTGGTGTTGCTTTCTCTTTAAGACTTTCAAAGCCCGGGAGTGACCACAAATCTGGGTGCAAACTGGAATAGTGTTTTGTTTAGTGGAGGTCTAATGACAGAGGATCCCATTTTACTTACATTATACCAACGGAGTTTGTGATAATTTGGGGGCAGCCCCAGGGACTGGCAGGAACTTCAGATTCTATTTGGTCCTCTCTGTCCATCCTCTCTGCCTCTCTCCCACTTGCTTAATACATTTTCCAAAATTTCTCCAAGCTCCCTTTCTTAAGACTGTACGTTTTCAAATGTTCTCCTTGCTTTTTCCTTTTACAAATTAATTGCAGTTAAAACTTTCTGTTAAATCTGGAGAATGTGGCCTTGTCTGTGGCAAGGTTTTTCATCCACTAGCCCCCAAATCCCAGATAACTTCATCAGGCTACAGTTTTTTCTTCAGGTGATTTCAGGACAAAGCCGATTTTGGACGGCAACTCAGCAGGAGTCTACAAAACTGTGCATATTTTATCTTTGTTATGAGTTGTTTTTATTATACCCCCCCCCCAAAAAAAGATAATACCAGGACAAAAAAAAAAAGTCTGGGGAAGGGCGAGGCTTAGGTCTGTCAAGCCCAAAAACCTTTAATCCTCCCCTTCCCTATAATGAGTTTGAGATGCCAATGATTTGGTTTCCCCCAAGCCTTTCTGGGTGCAAGCCAATCGATCTTTAATTTCCCAAACTGGCTCTGTGAGAAGATTTATTTCCTTGTGTTTGTCTTGCAAACAACATTTGTTCTAAACTTTGCACTAAACAAGGAGAAAATGCTGATTTTTCTATTTATTTTTTTTTTTAAGAAAGAGTTTTTTACAAAGTGAAAAATTTACTGCTGAGGGAGGGCCAGGGGGTGTATGCTGGAAGGTCAGTTTGGCTTTGGCAAAGCAAGCAAGGTGGAAACCCACTCGACCTGGCACTCTGGGTTCCTTCCGCCATCTTTCTATGACAACTTACCTTGGATAGAAAGTTCCTGTTGAACTGTTTCTACTCAGTCCTGTCCTGTATTGTATCAAGCTGTTCTTGTTTTGCTGGTTGCCTCTCTATATCCATCCTTCAAATGTCACTGAGCACACCCTTGGGGTCTTCTTGTTCTCCAGTCTAAGATTCCATATTCAAGGCCTATTGCCTTCACGGAAATGTCTTCCTATACCTAAACTCAAGTGCCATCACTTTGTCTATGTTTTGCTGCATCATAAGTCTTCATCTTGTTCATGCTTCCTTTCTACTTAATTATCTGGAGGAATGGGTCTTCTCGTTAGGGCCAGAGTGTCTAGTATGATGGAGATGATTCATACTCAATAACAAATTATTCAGTTGATAACATTACCCATTCTTGAATTTTGAAAGTCATTTCATTATTTAATAAAAGATATATAGTCTCATAATATGAAAATTTGAGCAACACAAAAAATGCAAAGATAGCATAATTAAATTACTAAAATGTTTTCATCTAAAAAATGACTTTTAATAGTTAATATATTTTTAAACCTCTCTCTAATGCATACACATATATAAAAAGCTACATAGTTCGATGGATACATAGATGGAAATCATTTTGGTAAAATGTCACATTTACCAGACATACTACTTTTTAGGGTTTTAAAAATAATTGTATTTGCATATAAAAAAAAAAAGAGCTGTGAAACTGCAATCATTGTTGAACTCGAGTTAAATGTCTTTTAACAACTAGGATTACTACATACTACTATATATAAAATAGATAAACAACTCAGATTAGCTCTCAATACCCAGTTGCAAAAAAATTGTGAAAAACAATTAGAAGTTAGGAATCATTGGCATTTTATTGTTTGATTCTTAAAAGAATTGCTGTAAATATAACTTTTAGACAGTATTCATTGATTCTTTGCCATGAAAGATGAAGACATTTGCAAAAATACCTTTACTTCTACTTTTCTCCTCTCCCTTTGGGTTTTTTCAGTTATATTATTGTTTTTATATTGCCAAGGTTTATAACGTGTATTTTTTTTTCTGTAACCATCAATCCAACAGTTGCCTATTCCTAGCTCAACAATATGATTCTAAGTGCCAGACTTCTAATTTTTTTTTCTATTTCTAAATTCTTTATTTTGATCCTCCCACCCCCAGGAAAGGCTCATTTCTCAAGTTCTTCACTTTTTGAGAATTTCTATGCATGACTCTTGTACATGAAGGACATTAGATAATATTGCTAAACAGGAAGATACATTCTACTGAAGGGGGTAAATCAATTTATAAAATTAGAATTTTTTAAAAATTTTAAAATTTTTTATTTTTTTACACTTTTTTTTGAAGTACAGTTGATTTACAATGTTGTGCTAATTTCTGCTGTACAGCAAAGTGACTCAGTTATACACATATATACATTTTTAAAATATTCTTTTCCATTACGGTTTGTCCCAGGAGATTGGATATAGTTCCCTGTGCTATACAGTAGGACCTTGTTGTTTATCCATTCTAAATGTAATGGTTTGCATTTACAAATCCCAAACTCCCAGCATCTTAATTAATATCATAATTTTAATTTCAAATAAAAAATTATCACTGGCCTCACACAACAAATTTTCCCAATATCCTTTATGGATATGATTTTTTTTTTTAATGGATGTGATTTTTAAAACTATGTAAATCACAAGATTAATAGTAAATGTGAACAGAAGAAATTATAAAGATATAGATAAAATGTCTGACTATTCTAAACAGATAATAGATTAATATCCCATGGAAATGATGATGTTTTGAAAATAAAAACACTTTTGGAGTTAGAAGGGTTTTTAGAGTCAATGTCTCTTCTTTTTTACACTTTTTTTTCTAGAAAATTAGAAATTTAGAAATAGAATGTATTGAAACAACAAATGCAAGGAGGGACCCTGAGAGAGGCAGAGAAAATGAGGGAGAAATGCCCACAAAGCCTTATATTCTAAAGATCCCATTGATGAGTTCATCCCAAGCACAGCTGGGAATTCAGCTGAGTGGATTAACCTTCCTGGTGAAGGCTGTATTTTGCAGACACCTGTTGCCTATTTAGTTGCCCTTCCCTCATTTAAATTTCTTTACAATGAAATGTTACAAGAAAATGGAATGAATTGTATTATGGGCTGGGGTGACAGCATTTTTTGTTTTGTTTTGTTCACCTGGTGAATACCTAAAGATAAGAATGATTTGATATAATATTGATGTGATTGGTTGAGCCAGCTCCATCATGGAGGATAGCATGGGAAGGAATTTTGGATTGGACAGAGGTTGAGATCTTGAAGGGATGGAATTGGACCACATTGGCCTGTGAATTAGGAATTATCAACATGCTTTCTAATTGAGGATATTGCTAAAGCAAAGGGAATCCCAGGACTGAGAGATGACAGAGCCTTTACAAATGTGTTTGGCACACTGGTGGTGGTGGTGGTTCCTGACTTGATGTAATTCCCCGGAGGACTCTATATATCCAGGCATTAGGTGAGCAGGGATTCTTAAGACATGCATCATTTCCCTCAGAAGTTGGGAAACACTGCATTCCAGTCTTCTGACATTGGGTTTTGTTAAAGAGAAACCTGTGGCTAACATGCTTATTTTCTTCTTTGTAGGTAACTAGCTTAATATGTTTTTTTTCTACATTTATGCCCAAAGTTTTCAGTCTTCATCCTTATTCAGTAACCTTTATATATTTTGATGCTGTTTACCCCTGACAAATTCTTCCCTGGGGACAAGGAAGCCCCTTCGTGGGTGGAGACTGTCGGTGGCAGAGGGGGGCCGGGTGTGGGGGGTAAGCCTCGGAGCCAAGGACGAGAGCGCAGCCACAGGGGTGCGGAGGGCAAAGCGGAGAGATTCCCGCCCAGAGGATGGGTGCCGACCAGCGACCAGCACTCACCGGCCCGAGAGGCTTGTCTGCTCACCCGCCGGGGCGGGCGGGGGCTGGGAGCTGAGGCTCGGGCTTCGGTCGGATCGCAGGGAGAGGACTGGGGTTGGCGGCGTGAAAACAGCCTGAAGGGGTTAGTGCGCCACGGCTGGCCGGGAGGGAGTCCGGGAAAAGGTCTGGACCTGCCGAAGAGGCAAGAGACTTTTTCTTGCCTCTTTGTTTCCTGGTGCATGAGGAGAGGGGATTCAGAGCACTGCTTAAAGGAGCTCCAGAGACGGGCACGAGACGCTAAGGCCGCTGCTGCCGCCACCAAGAAGCCTGTGTGAGAGCCCAGGTCACTCTCCACAGCTCCCCTCCCGGGAGCCTGTGCAGCCCGCCACTGCCGGGGTCCCGGGATCCAGGGACAACTTCCCCGGGAGACGGGCGCGAGCCGTGGATATCAGCGTGGACAACAGAGACGGGCATGAGACACTAAGGCTGCTGCCTCAGCCACCAAGAAGCCTGTGTGCAAGCACAGGTCACTATCCACACCTCCCCTCCCAGGAGCCTGTGCAGCCTGCCACTGCCAGGGTCCCGTGATCCAGGGACAAGATCCCCAGGAGAACACACAGTGCGCCTCAGGCTGTTGCAAAGTCATGTTGACATCTGCTGCCACAGGCTCGCCCCACGTTCCTCCCCCAAGAGGGAGTACCCTTCCCTCCCCCTGGCCTGAGGAAGCCAGAGCCCCGGAATCAGCTGCTCCTTTAACCCTGTCCTGTCTGAGCAAAGAACAGACGGCCTCAGGCAACCTACACACAGAGGCAGGTCCAAATACAAAGCTGAACCCCGGGAGCTGTGCGAACAAAGAAGAGAAAGGGAAATCTCTCCCAGCAGCCTCAGGAGCAGCAGATTAAATCTCCACAATCAACTTTATGTACCCTGCATCGGTGGAATACCTGAATAGACAGCGAATCATCCCAAATTAAGGAGGTGGGCTTTGGGAGCAGCAATATATATATATATATATATATTTTTCCCTTTTTCTCTTTTTCTGAGTGTGTATGTGTATGCTTCTGTGTGTGATTTTGTCTGTATAGCTTTGCTTTTACCATTTGTCCTAGGGTTCTGTCTATCCATTATTTCTGTTTGGTTTGTTTTGTTTTGTATAGCTTTTAGCACTTGTTATCATTGGTGGATTTGTTTTTTGATTTGGTTGCTCTCTTCTTTCTTCTTCTTTTTTTAAAAATTACTTTAAACAAATTTTAATAATTTTTTATTTTAATAAATTTATTTTATTAAAATAAAAAATAATTATTAAAATTTTTAAAATTTTATTTTATCTTCTTCTTTCTTTCTTTCTTTCTTTCTTTCTTTCTTTCTTTCTTTTTTTCCCCTCTCTTTTATTCCTTTCTTTCTTTCTTTCTTTCTTTCTTT
>NC_041224.1:175712958-175713641 GCF_002837175.3 Physeter macrocephalus
AGTCAGGGCTGTGCCTCTGAGGTGGGAGAGCCAAGTTCAGGACATTGGTCCACAAGAGACCTCCCAGCTCCACGTGATATCAAACGGCAAAAATCTCCCAGAGATCTCCATCTCAACGCCAAGACCCAGTTCCACTCAACCACGAGCAAGCTACAGTGCTGCACAACCTATGCCAAACAACTAGCAAGATGGGAACACAACTCCACCCATTAGCAGAGAGGCTGCCTAAAATAATAATAAGGCCACAGACACCCCAAAACACACCACCAGACATGGACATGCCCACCAGAAAGACAAGATCCAGCCTCATCCACCAGAACACAGGCACTACTCCCATCCACCAGGAAGCCTACACAACCCATTGAACCAACCTTGGCCATCAGGGGCATACACCAAAAACAATAGGAACTAAAAACCTGCAGCCTGCGAAAAGGAGACCCCAAACACAGTAAGTTAAGCAAAATGAGAAGACAGAGAAACAAACAGCAGATGAAGGAGCAACGTAAAAACCCACCAGACCTAACAAATAACAGTCTACCTGAAAAAGAATTCAGAATAATGAGAGTAAAGATGATCCAAAATCTGGGAAATAGAATGGAGAAAATAAAAGAAACGTTTAACAAGGACCTAGAAGAACTAAAGAGCAAACAAACAATGATGAACAACACAATAAATGAAATTAA
>NC_041224.1:175714006-175714851 GCF_002837175.3 Physeter macrocephalus
AAATGGTAATAGGAACATACATATTGATAATTACCTTAAATGTAAATGGATTAAATGCTCCCACCAAAAGACACAGACTGGCTGAATGGATACAAAAACGAGACCCATATATATGCTGTCTACAAGAGACCCACTTCAGACCTAGGGACACATACAGACTGAAAGTGAGGGGATGGAAAAAGATATTCCATGCAAATGGAAATCAGAAGAAAGCTGGAGTAGCAATTCTCATATCAGACAAAATAGACTTTAAAATAAAGACTATTACAAGAGACAAAGAAGGACACTATATAATGATCAAGGGATCGATCCATGAAGAAGATATAACAATTGTAAATATTTATGCACCCAACATAGGAGCACCTCAATACATAAGGCAAATACTAACAGCCATAAAAGGGGAAATCGACAGTAACACAATCAGAGTAGGGGACTTTAACACCCCACCTTCACCCATGGACAGATCATCCAAAATGAAAATAAATAAGGAAACACAAGCTTTAAATGATACATTAAACAGGATGGACTCAATTGATATTTATAGGACATTCCATCCAAAAACAACAGAATACACTTTCTTCTCAAGTGCTCATGGAATATTCTCCAGGATAGATCATATCTTGCGTCACAGATCAAGCCTTGGTAAATTTAAGAAAATTGAAATCGTATCAAGTATCTTTTCTGACCACAACGCTATGAAGCTAGATATCAATTACAGGAAAAGATCTGTAAAAAATACAAACACATGGAGGCTAAACAATACACTACTTAATAACCAAGAAATCAAAAAATACCTAGAAACAAATGACAATGAAAGCACAATGACCCAAAACCTATGGGATCCA
>NC_041224.1:175714883-175716355 GCF_002837175.3 Physeter macrocephalus
TAGCAGAAGGAAAGAAATCATAAAGATCAGATCAGAAATAAATGAAAAAGAAATGAAGGAAACGATAGCAAAGGTCACTAAAACTAAAAGCTGATTCTTTGAGAAGATAAACAAAATTGATAAACCATTAGCCAGACTCATCAAGAAAAAAAAGGGAGAAGACTCAAATCAACAGAATTAGAAATGTAAAAGGAAAAGTAACAACTGATACTGCAGAAATACAAATGATCATGAGAGATTACAACAAGGAACTATATGTCAGTAAAATGGACAACCTGGAAGAAATGGACAAATTCTTAGAAATGCACAACTTTCCAAGACTGAACAAGGAAGAAATAGAATATATGAACAGAACAATCACAAGCACTGAAATTGAAACTGTGATTAAAAATCTTCCAACAAACAAAAGCCCAGGACCAGATGGCTTCACAGGCAAATTCTATCAAATATTTAGAGAAGAGCTAACACCTATCCTTCTCAAATGCTTCCAAAATATAGGAGAGGTAGGAACACTCCCAAACTCATTCTATGAGGCCAACATCACCCTGATACCAAAACCTGACAAAGATGTCACAAAGCAAGAAAACTACAGGCCAATATCACTGATGAACATAGATGCAAAAATCCTCAACAAAATACTAGCAAACAGAATCCAACGGCACATTAAAAGGATCATACACCTTGATCAAGTGGGCTTTATCCCAGGAATGCAAGGATTCTTCAATATATGCAAATCAATCAATGTGCTACACCATATTAACAAACTGAAGGAGAGGGAACTTACCTCAACATAATAAAGGCTATATATGACAAACCCACAGCCAACATCGTCCTCAATGGTGAAAAACTGAAACCATTTCCACTAAGATCAGGAAGAAGATAAGGTTGCCCACTCTCACCACTATTATTAAACATAGTTGTGGAAGTTTTAGCCACAGGAATCAGAGAAGAAAAAGAAAGAAAAGGAATCCAAATTGGAAAAGAAGAAGTAAAGCTGTCACTGTTTGCAGATGACATGATACTATACATAGAGAATCCTAAAGATGCTACCAGAAAACTACTAGACAGAACTAGAACAAAAAATTTCACAATTTGTATGGAAACACAAAAGATCCCGAATAGCCAAAGCAATCATGAGAAAGATAAACGGAGCTTGAGGAATCAGGCTTCCTGACTTCAGACCATACTGTAAAGCTACAGTAATCAAGACAGTATGGTACTGGCACAAAAACAGAAATATAGATCAATGGAACAGGATAGAAAGCCCAGAGATAAACCCATGCACATATGGTCACCTTATCTTTGATAGAGGAGGCAAGAATATACAGTGGAGAAAAGACAGCCTCTTCAATAAATGGTGCTGGGAAAACTGGACAGCTACAAGTAAAAGAAAGAAATTAGAACTCCCAAACACCATACACAAAAATCAACTCAAAATGGATTAAAGACCTAAATGTAAGGCCAGACACTGT